>NC_048278.1:16700185-17036435 GCF_009762535.1 Notolabrus celidotus
AAACAACCATAAGGTTGGTGTGGTTTAGTGATTGGTTCTCATGTGGATGGGCATTTCAAGTGGTAACTGATCTTTCTCAGCAGACAGCATCAATCCCATATCTCTTGTAATGCCTGAATTCAGTACCCCATTGCTCTCACTAGAGGGCAACATTTGCTGTCCTCTGTTTCTGTTAACTAAGCTTAGAAAAACAGCACTGGTTATAGATATCTGAAGAAATCCGAGGGTTATGTCATATCATTTTGTGAATCCCTTATTTAACATTAAGTCTTTATGCCTTAATCTTAAAGCTAGTTATATCACATGCACAAACTGAAATCCCAAATCTCTTTTTTTCTTCTTCTAGTGGAACATCTGAATTGTTTGCAACGTGCTCTTTAGAGGACATCAGGTTGTGGCATATAAACAAGCCCAAAGAGCTGCTGCGCATCACTGTTCCCAACATGACCTGCAACTCTGTGGATTTTATGATTGATGGACATAGCATCATCAGTGGTGGGAATAACTGCAAACAAGACATTTCTTGTTACTTAAAGCTTTGTACAGCATTTGATCTTCAACTTTTGTCACTTAGTTTAAACTGTAGGTCATTAATATTAACATACAGTAAGTGTTTCAGTTACGAGTAAGGGTACCTGCAAATCTTGTCCCCCACATATCTGATGTATATCAACTAAAATGAAACTATTTCAAATGTGTAATCACATTAATCTTGTTTATCACTGATTTTTTTGTCTTTGTCTTTTAGCGTGGAATGATGGTAAGATTCGTGTGTTTGCTCCGGAAAGTGGCCAGCTCATGATCATCATTCACAATGCACACAGAATGGGTGTGACAGCCATCGCAGGAACCAGGGACTGTAAGAGAATTGTCAGTGGTGGAGGAGAGGGGCAGGTCAGTAGGTTAACAAGCATCATGACAGAGTGACATAGAAGACAACTTTATTTCTTGCAGCTCGCTCCATTTGTAGTAAATGAACAACAGTTGGTTGTATAATATACCTTACTAGTACTGTTTTGAATAGTTATTGTCTAAATCAATTAAGTACATGGTTTCAAATGGAATAATTATCTCCCTAATGAATTACTCATTGTTGAAACAAGGACAAAATAGTGATGTCAGGGACAAGGTAAATTTGTAATAGTTTCTGTCCATCTGTTGTAGGTTCGTGTTTGGGAGCTGCAGCCCCGTGGCCATAAGCTGCTTGAGACCATGAAGGAGCACAAAGCCACAGTTACCTGTATCAAAATGAAGAGTAACGACAGAGAATGCGTCACTGCCAGCGCTGACGGTGCCTGCATCGTTTGGGACATTGTGTGAGTAGCCCAAATTTAGACAGCAATGCACATCTCGTAAATACAGTGTGTATCCTATACCCCATTGGAAGTGCATGAAACAGCCTCCAAGGAATTTCCTCTTGATTTATAGTAGTAGTGAAATCCCTTACACTCCTCGAAAGTCTGAATTACATGTTTCAACTACAAGGCCAAGAAAAAAAAACAGACTATACATCCAAAAGATGTAGATGGCTCTCAAAGAAAGAGAGAAAAGCTCATATTTTCATTGGTGCCTGGCTGGTGCAGGAGGAATAATAAGAAATCAAGTGTGTTCTTTATTAAGAAAGCTTTAAATCCTTTAATCCGCTGGCTTCTTCATTGATGAGAGTAAAACCTGTAAAAACTCTTGTGATGGCTGTCCTTTTTTATACTCCATTCTTTTTTTTCAGTGAATAGTTCTGTGGATTAATGACTCCCAGACTGTATTCATCAAGTATAGTATGGATTTACAGCTTTTGTATTTATAGTCAAAGCCTAAAGTTAAAGTGTATCAGGCAGAGAAGCTTTAATGAGTGTTGCAACTATACAAATTGGCTTGTATTCATTCGCTTGTCGGAAAGAACTAAGCACTTTATCAAATTCAACAGTCATTGACATTGCATAATGGGTTTTACTATGTTTGATTATTTATCGCTCTCGAGGTGAAAGTAACTTTTCTCTCTCCATTTTATCTCTTCTTCTCTTCTGCATCTTTTTCTGTAGGCGGTTTACAAGTCTAACTATGGTGATCGCCAACACATTGTTTCGCACTGTGTGCTACCACCCAGAGGAATACCAGTTCATCACCAGCGGCACTGACAGAAAGGTAAGTTTTGGGAATTCAGAAACTCAGCTCAAGGTAAGCTACTAGTTGATAAGGACGGGATAATGTATAGTTAGCTTGTAGTTATGCCAAATAGACTCCTGACAGGGTGAGACAAGACCCTGACAGGAAGTAGAGGTGTCTTGCTTGTGGGACTTCTCTTCTTTGGAACTTCTATAGGAATATTTATGTTGACATTTCTGTCCTCATTAAGCTCTCCTTCCTCTTGGAGCTTTGCAGTTGACACACATTTAAACATAATGTAGGCAGACCCTTTAATCCAGAAAAGTTTTAGCATTTTTTCTATTATTACAATTGCTTGTGGTTTAAGTCACTTTGTTATGTTAACTTAGAGATACACTCACCAGCTCTGCTGCCGTTGCCAGGATTGCAGGACAGGATCTTACTCCCATTGTCCCTTAGAAATAGTTGGGGTGCAGTAGCTCCTCATACTGCTCTCACAACTGTTCCAAGTAATTGTCATTATTTCCCCAACTCTCAAGACCGGTCTGAGACAGAACACAACGTTTTTGCCACAGTGTTAACAGGCAGAGGTGAAATGAGCTTGACACCTTTCACATGAACTGATTTGATGTGACGTTTGTGATTAGGTTGTCCCTGGAATTGCTTTTGCTGTTGAGAATTTATCACTATTGTTGATTGGTTTTGACCAAGTGGCAACCTTCGGTCTAAAAATATGACTCCAATGCCGGGAAGTGCTAAAAACTGAAGTTAATCGTGGATTCGCTTGAGGCTGGCTCCGGAAGTACCGGAAATTACACCAATTCAAAAAAGCCGATCTTTACAGCAGAAGTAAGCATGTTTACAGCCTGGTACAAAAGATCAGTGTAGTCTGGATAACTTAACTAATTTCTCGATCCGCACACACTGTAAGGGGTGTGAATATTTTTTCTAACGTGGCAATTTCGGAGGTATTAAGATCACGAGTCTTCCAATGAGAGGCACAGCTGACTTGATTGACAGGTGGGAACACTGCAGCTGTTGGCGAGGAGGCTCAAAGCCCGCCTCTTTACGTCACAATCACTCGACGGCAGCAATATGGCTCTTGCCGACGGTTTGCCTCAAAACAGCACTTCAGAAACAGATGGGTGACATCACGAATACTACATCCATATTTTATACAGTCTATGTTTTTGACCAATCAGAATCAAGTATTTAACACAGCTGGGTCTAGGTTTACTTATCTCTACTATTATATCTGATCACTGAGGTATTACAAATCTGCCAAATAACCTGTACCTCAAGACTTTGTTGTTTTTAGGCACATGTGTGTAAAATTTGATTTGAATGTCCTGAGACTGAGAATTCAGCAGTGGAAAAAAAGTTTAATGACTCTAGTAATTAAAAATTCCTCAGGGTGCAGAGACTGGCACTCCACTGTTAACATAATCTTGATGTCTCATTATGCTGTTATTCTCATTACAATCTTCCCTCGGTGTACATTAGAGAAAAGCCTGCTGCTCTGGTAAGATCAACATGCAGGAATACAGTGAACACTTGCACATTCAATACACACTTCCATGTCCACAATTGAGTTTGAAAGGCTCGCAATTTGTTCCTCAGCTCAACATAATTATACCATTGTGGGGGCTGCTAGTTGCTGAAGGAAAAAAACTTGCCCCTGTGAGTTTGTTATTTAGTGGGTAGTTCTGATTACTGGCTCGACTTATTAACTTAAGGTCAGAAGTTCACAGTGGCAGAATGAAATACTTGTTTGCTTGATTGTACTCTTCATGCACACCTCTTGAACCCTGGCCGCACACTAAACCCATACTGTAGCCTCCCCTGCATGCTGAGAAGTGAGGACAAGTTGTGCTGATTAAAGAAGCGCTGTGGATGTGCTGAGTGAGACGAGAGAGAGAGAGAGAGAGAAAGAGAAAGAAGGAGGGATTCAGGAAAGGGCAGAGAAGAGGAGTGTGCTGTGGTGTTCGTGCCTTCCTGCGGATGTGCCTATGCCACCCAAGTGCCAGCCAGATCCACCATCTGCTCATCCCAGGACACAGGCGCTCTGTCTGGGAAAACAAATACCAACACTCTGCTCGCTCGCTCTCTATCTCCTCTCCTCTCCTCTCCTCTCCTCTCTCCCACCCTCCATCACATCCCGGCATGCCTCTAGGAGTAAATTCAGAGCGAATAAAACCAACTAAGGGAGGGGGTGAAGGAAAAGAGAGATACAGGGGGGTCAGGCAGAGGCTGTATTAATGAGGTAGAATAGCATGAAGGATGAGGAAGATGATGCATGTTGATGGTGCATTTAGTGGAGACAATATGGTGCTGACAGTCTCCCCATTTTCTGAAGTCTGACCAAGAAAGATGGACATGTAGTTGAAAGCAGGGTTTTCATTGTATGCAGTTAATGGTCATGTTAGTAAAAAGGCAAATACAATCTTTGATCTTTATGGCTTACATAAATAACACATTGTACATGCTCTTTGAGATGATATATAAACTCAATACACATGGCTATGTTTATCTATTTTCTCATAGAAGTGTAACAATGAGGGTTACAGGGCAGCATGGAAACAAAGGAAATTGCTCACATGAGTATATTGTAAGCAAAATAGGCTGGTCTGTCATTTATTCCCATTAGCTCTGGCTCATTTATGCATATTTTAAAAGACAGATGAGCAATAAGGACTTTATGATGCTAACCTTTTCTGTAAATAAGGTGAAAGTTCTCTTGGTTGGGACTTAGGTCTTTCTGTGTAGAAGGTGAGTAGTACCAACAGTCTGCCTGATGTTTTGGACTCAGTCTTACTAGCTAGCTGCATGTAATTAATTTCTTGGTGGCCCATGTTGTGGCGTTGGGCCAGTTACCAAGGCTAAGGTTGGGGGATCACAGATGGTTCTGGACAACTCACACAGGTGGGAGTCTCTAATAAGCTGCTGAAATGAGATGAGGCAGGGGAGGGAGGTTGTGACCCAGAGAGGAGTAAGAGAAGATGTAACTCAGGTCATACAAGGATTACCAGCACATATCTATCCAGCTGTAGAATACTGTTGTTGTTTGTTGTTATGATGTGATGTTAATTTACATGTTTGAAACACATCTGAGCTGGATGAATTTGCATCTTCTTTTCCGCTGTAAACCCTCGGATTTCATACTGAGAAATATTTTCAGAACTTTGTTTTTGGTGTTTATTATGAATAATTTCCCCTCTCTGCTTGTAGCTATGTTTTCTTAAATTATGTTTGGCAAAGTTATTTTGTGGAATTGATATCAGCAAGCAAATCCATCTTAATAAGCCAGTCTGTTTCAGATACAATGCAGTTTCAAACATCCCCCATGGGAATGTTCATGCTGCTTGTAAGGGCCAGTGAGAATTACTCTGCAGTTCTGAAACTATAAATACAAATCCTTTTATTCACTGAGCCTTTTGTTCCTCTTTCATGGCGTAATAACATCAGCATTTGATACGTCTGTGTTAGATTACATCTCCCCTTCTTTAATGTGTTTTGTGCAGAGAAAAGAAAACCTGTTTTGGAGGCTATTCTTATACATGAATATTCTTATCAGCCTTGAGCTTTTACTTCAAAATACCAATGTTATGCAATGCTGTGTAGGATATCATATGATTTAGTGAAGTAGTAAACTTCTGCACAACAGTCAGGGTATACACAGTAATTATTTTAGGTTGATATTCAGTTCATTTAAACACTTGATGTCCTTGAGTTGTGATCAGTTAAGCCTGTGTTTTTCCACTGACAGATGTGTTTTGGACATTTGAGCACACACATGGACTGAATTCAGTGCCATTGTGTGAAGCTCACTCATACAGGATTTCACAGAAAACTGTTTCTTATTATCAAAACCATGTGGCTCTTCATTTACAACAACAAACTTTTTAGTTACAATCATATTGGTCATATAAATAATAAGAAAGCATAGTTGTTGGTGTTCAAGCACTGTGATGTTCCGCTGACTGCGCTATAAATAACTTCAGTTCACAATTGCCTTTTGTGAGACTCGATACTTTGACAGCTATAAAGCTCTGGGGATGATTAAATCTCATTTGGATCAGCAAACATAGGTGTGTGTGAGGAAGAGGTTGATAGAATCCAACCACAGATGTACTGATTTCCATACAGATAAACAATGATAAAGCAGAGAGGGGAGCTTGAGGTCATATATTACCAAAATAGGATATAATTGGGTTTATGATGTTGCCTTAAAGGAATAGCAAAGCAATACGATGAGATGATATAATCTGTATCATCTGTATCGTAAGCCAGTTGGCTGCCCCAAGATTCATCAATCATTTTCAATAATATCATTATCTAACTGAAGAAATGGGATCAAATGTTATTGGTCATCCATGATACAAACTTTTTGTCCCCTTAACTATTGTCATTTAAAAAAAAAACCTCAAGTCCTTAGTACACGACTTTAACATGTGTTGGTATAAAAGGTCGTATATAGATGGTTGACGTAACAGCTCTTCAAAAGTGAAGCCAAAACATTTGAAGCTCCCTCTGCTGATGGGCAGCAGTATAGGTCATAAATCCCACCACCTCTATGTTAACAGATGGGACGTGAGTCAAACTATAATATCATAGTACATTTCAAATGATTTTTTTCTCAAACATTGTTTCTGCAATTATAGTTAGATCATATCATACTGAATTATGTCCTAAGTTAGTTTTGTTTCAATTACTTATTTGATATGTCTAGACATGAATGACAGCTCTGTTGACAAATATCACTCCTGTGGAGCTGTGCACACCGCATTAGCAAAGTAGAGGAGGCACAGTAAAAGGTAATATAAGAGTCCATCACAAGAGTCATTCAACTTTCCATAAAATCTCAAACTGACACTAAAAGCTGTTACGCCATGAACTATACTAACATGAGAGATCTTTATTATTTTATCAGGAAGTTAAATGTGCATTTTAACAGAGCGGGCAGGCAATAGAACTTTGGTTCCATGTGGTGATCCTTACTGCAAAGACTTTTTGTTTCCATTTTGTATAACAGGAGTAAGTAGAGATGTGCCGTCCATCTTTATATACAGTCAATGGTTTTATATCCACCATGAATAATTTCAGCCCGGAACAAATGTTTGTTATGTGTGCTCATTGCTTCCTCAGATTGTCTACTGGGACATGTTTGACGGCACTGCCATCAGAGAACTGGAGGGCTCGCAGTTGGGAGCCATCAATGGAATGCACATTTCGCAGGATGGTGGACATTTTGTGACAGGTATGGTCCATCAGACACATTTGCTGCTTGTTGGGTTGTGGCTTTGCTGCTTTTAGTGATTTTTCTATCAATGTAATTCAACTGAAAACAATTAAGTCCATTTTACACTTGATCTGACTTAGCCTGTATGCTCAAGTGCAGATCAAAGATGGACTTTCTTATATTATCACTCGAGTTAAGTTAGTGTTTGCTTCTTCTTTTTTTATACTCTTGGTTATTGCTGAGTGTGTTTTCATCTCTCCAGAGCTTTTCTTTTCATCTCCTCTGCTAACACTACAATGCATCCTTACCTCAGACTCCTCTCAAGTTACTGACATATTTTTCACCTTTTCCTGACAGGTGGAGATGACAAGATGGTGAAGGTGTGGGACTACATAGAAGGGGAAGTTACCCACGTAGGAATAGTTCACGGCAGCAGCATCACCAGCATCAAGCTCTGCTGCAACAACAGCACCTTAATCAGTACCAGTGCAGATGGCGCAATTCTGCGTTGGAGGTTCCCCCACCCTCCTTCTTCCTCTTAATGTGACTTAATGAGTCTTCAGAAATCCAGCAACACTACATGCATATTCAAATTTATCTGAAGATTATTCTGGATCTTTCGTAGCAGGATGAAAACGTAACAATATTTCAATAAACATGCAGAATTTACTCTGAAGAAATAAATGTAATTTGGTTGATGGATGTATACATTTTTTGTCCTTTTTTTAACAGAGCATGAATGACATAAGTGAAAGTGGAAGATTACATATCTTATGCAGTGTAGTCTCTTAAGTGGTGATTCCCCTCAGGGACTGAATTTAGGTGGGAATTCACAGAGCTTGGATTTAAAATTACACTTCAAGGCACAAGAAGATATGCTTCACTTCAAAGTGTCTGCACTATGCTTCTTCAGACTTTTTTTTTCTAAACAGAATTAATGGCATGCCACACATTTTCTCGGTGTAGATGAAACCACAAGGATATGTAAAAACATGGCTATATGATACAGTACATTAAACTGAATCAGATCTGATTCCTCGCTCTGCTACTGTAGAGAAAAGGAGGAGGCTCAGATTCTTTGCCGCCTAAGTGCACGGCTGCTGTCAGCTAATCTATCAACAGCGATTCCCTGAAGGATTCTGGTTAAAGAGGGAGGTAGAGTACAGCAGAAAGCTTCTATGACTGTCTCTGATCTGGGCCCATTCCACCCACTTTTGTTTAAAATGGTTTATCTAAATTATTAATAACTCACCCCTGCTCTCCAGAAGAGCTAAAAAAAATAATCCCTGGATCATCTCTTTTTTTTCCCTTTCTCTACCATGCATGTGAACAGGTGTATGTCCTTTCCTGCACATATGACAGAAACAATTGGAAACATAATTTGTGATTTTTTTTTTTTCAACACATGTTTCCTAACAATGCAGGAAGGGAGCATTTGAGAATTTATGAAAATACTGGATACTGCTCTGACTATATAACATAAATCAGCACATCTGGCCCGCTAAATTCAATCTTTAGTACTGGTGAGCTGTGAAATTAAGCTGCAGATGATTAGAATGGGAATGTAGCCCAAAAGATGCTGGATCCCCATTGTAAACCAGGGCTACATATTAAGTGTCTGGCTGAATGATTCTCTAACATCCATTTTACTTTCTTTGTGGAGCCTCCAGAATGCTCCACACAGTCTCACACATAAATTTTGCTGTAGTAGATGTATTTGAGGTCCGTTGAAGGGCTAATTCTAAGAAACCGTACATGTGAATGCTGGTGTGTTAAAGACAAAGTGTGTCAAAATAGAAGCAGGAACTCCATTTGCTGATTTAATGGATGCATCTCAGTATCCATCTACATTGAGAAATTACCAAAACTTCAGAGATGTCCTGAAAGTGATTAATTCCTTCCCAATGCCTGTTTCGATACCACAATCAAAAATTAAATTAGCTATTACATAATGTTAATTCAGCCTTTGTGACTGACATTCAACTTTTAGGTTCTTCCAACTGATAGTGATAAAGTAGTACCTGCTGTAACCCCCTCTTCTGTGCCATTGGTTTCAGTCTGATAAGCAAATTTAAAATTACCAGCTGTTCAGCTGCACTTGAATGTATTTTTTGTGTTTATGGAGGCTCATATAAAGCTGAAGCTTGTCGTCATATGGGGCTTGTGTGTTAGGTTCTGTATTTATATAACAGCTGCTGATGCTTCCATAACCTGCTGAATGGTCAATACTGCTCGGAAAATAGACCAGATATATACTATCAAATACTGAAATCCAGGGCTGCACCTGCATGTTCTGCATTCTTTTTCAGCATCTGTAAAGTTAAATGGTTAGCCTTAACTAATGTCATGAAAGTAATGACTTGGGAGGAAAATGGTGCCATCATGTCCGAAAGAAAACGTATGGGGTGCTGTTTTGACTCTATATTTTTTATGACGTTTTGGAGCTACAGTAAATGTGGAGAAATGTTGCTGTTATTTTTGGTGTGCACAACTTTACAAACGGTGCCCCATAATAATGCGCTAAAGTGCCCTCTTGGATTCCACTGTAGTAGGTAGAATATTAAAAATTGTCTTCTCTGGTGCCCTTGCACAAAACATAAAAAGTGCCCTCTGGATATCCCTAAAATGTATAAAATTTTTTAAAAAAAAGGGCCCTCTGGATACCTATATAGTCAATTATGTTGCGTTATGTTAGTAATGTACCACAATCAATTATAAAGAAATGAATACATAGTTTTGTGTTTTCCTTTTTCATAATTCAATTTCTGGCACAAATGGTCACATAAGTAATCACCAGAATGCAGGGAATTCATTGTTGGCTGCTCAAAATTTTCTGGGGGAGGTCCCCAAGACCCCCCTCTTGTTATTGCTGCATCAATACATTTAAATTCACCCTAAACTGTGAGTACCATGGGTTTTGAAAGGAGGTGCCTTTTTGGGGGGGGATTTCGCCCCTGCCCCTCAACAGCCTGAGTATGCCACTGACTGTCAATGGATTATCCTGACTAGTATGGCTGCTAATACCCTGTACTCATTTTAGGCAGCATTAGAGGTTGATATTGGTCTAATAAACTTGTATTTTACAACAGTTTTACTGTTACTAGCCATGCTATATTGAGTCCATATTACACTATTAAGTTTTAAGAATGCACTATTTAAACAGCTCTCAGGAGCTGATTTGTCTCCATTGAGGTTGGCTACAGGGTTAGGTTGAAGTGCTCCCTAGGATCATGCTGTGATTGTCTGTGATGTTTTCAGTGACACCCTCTTCAGGACTCAGACAGGTGATGTTGTAATTGGTCCTACAGGGGGCAGTTGAAAGCAACAGAGCTTGTCACCTTTTAAACACAGCAGCAATTCCTTGTTCCTTGTGTAATGATAAACAAGACTTGTTGAGTTTTTGATTTTTTTCCAGCACAGTGTGCAGTTTGAATCAACCTTTCTGTTGTATTAAACTACAAGTAATCCAGGTTAATTAAATTCATGTCTGAGGGGCGGGCAGTAGACTGGATCCAAATAGAAAGTTGTCCATTGTAGACAGCAGGGAGGGAGGGGGGGAGGGAGTCAGCCCGGCGGCACACGATCCACCGCTGAGATCCATCGATGAGGAAGTGTAACTGAGGCTGCGATGTGAAGGGAGGGAAGCAGCTCATCTCTGTAGTTCCTGCAGAGAGCGTGACTGATGACCACTCAGTACTGGGAATTGTAATGATGTCGAGGGAATATTATCAGTGATTATGTGCCTTATTGGCACCGAGTCGGTGCCGTCTCAGCGGTGAGGTTTGTGGAGGGAAAGAGAGAGGAGGAGGAGGGGTAGACAGCCTGGCAGACAGGTGCGACTCCACTGCCTGTTTCATTTTCTCTCGGTCCTTTGCCAGCCATGGATCCCCGCAAGGAAAGCAAGGTAAGAAAAGCCATGAAACCCAAAACGACGAAGCGGAAAGGGAAGAAATACAAAACGGGTAGGTTCATCAGGAGGAAATCGCTGCGATCTTTCGGAGATTTCATGGGAAGGATCATAAAAACTTTGGGCACTTTGGCGCACTTTGGGGACGCGGAACCACCGGACCCGGAGGACGACGATGGCGGCTTCGGGCAGAGCGCTTCAGGGGGTTTCAAAGACGATTGTCCACAGGTCTGCAGGGAGGGCACCGTGAAGAAGAGCTCCACGGTGTCCTCTTCTCACGGTTCGGTGAAAGACAGGCTGTCGTGGTGCTACGGAGACAAGACCCCCGGGGTGCTGGGGCTGAAGAACCACGGCAACACCTGTTTCATGAACGCCGTGGTTCAGTGCCTCAGCAACACGGACCTGCTGGCAGAGTACCTCGGGCTGGAGCAGTACAAGTCGGATATAGTAAGCCACAGGAGGCTGAATGGGGAGTCTGTGAGGGGCGACGAGCACCAGACCAACAGGGGAGAGGTGACCGAGCAGCTGGCTTCGCTGGTTCGAGCCCTGTGGACGTTTGAATACACGCCTCAGCTGTCTGTGGAGTTCAAGGTAAGGACAGGGAGGGCAGTGGGTGCTATGTGAGGCTGATTTATCTGTTTTATGTATGTATTTATTTATTTTGTACGTATGTATTTTTGTTTGTTTATTGACATCTCATTAAGTTACATACTCCAGTACTCCCTGTTACTCTTGACTCCAATAATTCATTATTTTCATAACTTTTAAGGCACAGTTTAGCACCTAAAAAGTTGCAGTGTGTTAAGTCTGCACTGCAAATCCACCTGACATGTTACTGAGGAGATGAATGGACTCTACAGAGAGATGTTCACTTCTGAAAAAATATATCCAATTATATTGTATATAATCTGTTATAATAACACTACATTTCAGCTGAATATTTTAGTGACCATAACTTTTTGTATCTTTTACAGTATCAACAGCAAAGTGTAGTAGACCATATTCCCGCCTGAAAGCGTAGGCTCTATGAACCCAAGACTCCCAGAGGCCCTTAAACCCCCTAAATGAGGACAGAGAGGGAAAAAGGTGTTTTTCTTGGTGGCCTCTGGTATCACTGCTTTGTCCATAATAAAATGAATCAGTGTTAAGAAACATGATAATAATAAACAAGACAAAAAAGTTAGAATAGAAATTAACATTAAAAAAAGATCAAAAGTAAATGTCAACATTAATAAAGAACGACATTACAACATTCCAAAAGAATTCCCATTTAAGTATCCTCAAAACAGAATAAAAATCAAGAATAAATTGGTGCAAATAATCAGCTCTTAAGTTCACCTGCCATGCTATTGAGAAGATGAACAGTGAGAGATTTTCGATGTCTTTTCCACAATTTCATAACTTCTTGTGTCTTGGAAATGCAGCCACGCTTCGAACTACAAAAAAAAAAAGCTGCATGGTATGGTAAAAGTAACTTGAAAATGATTGTATATTTCTGGAAATGTAAGTTTTAAAGTAAATCAAATTAGACTTCTACCCGGCTAAAGCATGTATGCTCCCCTAACCACATAGGGGCCTTAAACCACAATGTTAAACCTAATAAATTGGTTTGTGGTTATTGCATTAACTCCATTTTTTGCAGTAAAATAATAATACATAGGGCTTTGAGGCATTTCAAGTTGAGATTACCACAAACTATATTGACACGAAGCAAACCTGTGATCAGGTTATTCTCCTGCACAAGGGTACTTGTGCTTTTTTGTGTCTCAAAATATAATATAAAAAAGCAGCTTTGAGCTGTCCGCTTTCCTGCGTGATGCACTCAATGGGTATTTGGAGAGGACAGGGTGCATATTGCACAGAGAGAGGGGGTCAATAGGGGCTCAGTGGGGAAATTCATGCCCTGGGTCCCCCTGTGGGCCACTCCAGCAATGTATAAAGAGATTCCATTACCTTCAGGCCAGATTACTTCTACACATTCTTCTCCTGGAATTTCCCCAGCTACCAGCCTGAGAGTTTATTTTCCTCGGCTTGAGTGTTAACTTGTGCGTCCTGTGCCCTGCCGCCACTCAGCAGCAAGCTGTTACAGACAGAACAGCAGGCATATATCAAGAGCACTTAGAGGGATTTGTAAGCTATATTACCTACTATAACAGTCTGTATTGGCAAAACAACTATTGGAATGAGCACGTTAGGTGAGCACTTGATTGAGTGCAGTTCAACGGTCAACCTGTGTGACCCATTTCCGTGAATAAAGGTATGCGGGTCATGTTTCAGTGTTACACACCCATGTACTTTGCCTTACGGTTCCAACATTTTATTGTTGTTTGTTGAGCTAGTGGTAGTTTTGTGTGTGCGTGTGTGTGTGTGTGTGTGTGTGTGTGTGTGTGTGTGTGTGTGTGTGTGTGTGTGTGTGTGTGTGTGTGCGGTAACAGATTTGTGGTTATTCCACTTGACTCACCTGCCCAGCAATCCAGCTCTTCGGGTGGTTTGTCTGCATTCTCTGACTGTTGAGTGCGGGGGAGTCGAGCATTCCTTTCACATTTACAGAAAGTCTGAAATACATGTGAATGTAAAGACTACATTGCAACATTATGTGTAAACTACTGGAATCTTGAAGGGCACATATCTCAAATACACTGTGCATGACTTTTTAATACCTGTCCTTGTGTCAAAAGATCAACAGGAGCTGACAGAAGTACAGAAGGCTTTTTGCAGTTGCACTCACCCATGGCTGTTCTAAGCAAGTGCTGCAGGCCCCCCAGCTTTCTCTCTGACTGAGGGGCTCACCAAGTAAAAATGGCTCTGTTGCAATCAACAGCCCGGAGGAGGTTAAAGGGAAGGGAGTAATGCAACATGCTCACAAATAAAATCACACAATTTGACAGACATGGGGAGGCAGCAAGAGTGTGGTGTTATCCATAATGGAAAAGGTGGATTTTCCACAGTACTGACTTTGGATGTAGCCAGAAATGTAACCACAAATGCAAGTTAAGTATGAATTAATAACATGTAGTAAAGTGAGAGTGCGGTCTGTTCCAAAGCTGAAGAAAAAAGCAGTGGTTATAAAGATGAGGAGTTTGATGCTGTTTTGATCTTTGAAGTTACAAGTCTTCGGGATACAGATCATTAATTTTGGGTAAGATTTCAAAAGCAGATTCTAAACCCATGTCATGCCCTGCTTAGATTAACAAACTTGACCCTCTATAGATCTGTGACATAACAGAAGCTCGCAAGATCAAGAAAAACACACTTTGGATGAATAAACAGCCTTAAGGGTAGAAACCTGAAGCTGTATTCAGGGAACTTACTTTTTTGAAATTGACTCACGGCTGTAGTGTACACAAAATGATACTGGCGTGATTACTTCACACTGTGGCTTCAGGTTAGCTATCTTACTGATTCCATGTCCTAAATCAGGTTTAACCCAAGAGGGAACCCCCACTGCTGAGAAAAGTGTAAAAAGTTGCAGTTCCTGAAGTGTCCATTTGAGGTTTGGCCCCAAAAGTTGCAAATCCTCATGTTGCCCCATATAAAAACCCCATTTTGAAAGTAGGAATAAAGGTTTTACAACCTCGCCCAAAAAAAGGAGGTGGAAGCATGGTGAATTTTCTATGTTCACCTTTGATGCTATTTTTTTTAGATAGTTTGTATTATATGTTTTAAGATCTTCCTGCCCATGGAACACAGATGTAAATGAGCTTTTTTTTTAGCTAACTCTGGCTCAGTAGCTGTGTTGTGAATGGTCCCTGTCAAATAAATTAACAAATTAAACTAAACTTATTTTAGTTATACTGAACCTTCAAGTAAGAAAGAACTTGGTTACTGTGAGTGACAATGGGATCTCTGTGGCTTTTAGCTAGACATCAACAAAGCCAAGTCAACCACTGAACTTAACCTCCCAATATTTGCTCTCTGTGGTTTATGGCATCCAAGAAGCATGGGCTAAGGCTTTTCAGTGAGTGGGGTAGTGCTGGGTGATATTGAAAATGATGTCACAATAAAATATTTCATCAGTCGATATCAATAATTATCACGATAAATATCAAATCATTATTTAATTTAAATGTAAGTCAGGCTTTTGTTCCTGAGTGAAAGTTGAAGAAAGCAGATGGTTTGTTAGCTTGTATCTGGATTTAGTTTTCTGATGAGATTTTTTTTTTATATAATTAGTAATTTTATTGAGTTTTATTTATTTTTATTTTTTTAACAAGAATAATGAACAACAAAGACAAAACAAACAAAATGGACTATGATAACATCAGATAAAATAAGTAAAACTAACAAAAAATAATACTAATAAAAAAAATAATTAAAAGAAATAGATAAATAAATGAAAGAGGTTGGCAGGAAACAGTGGGCATTTACATTTATGTTTTCATTTACATTTCTGTTGGCATTTACATATTAAGGGCAATTACCATACATTCTTCACAGAGTTATGTTGCTTCCCCCAGTCTTAAAGTCACTGAAGCTGTCCCATTGTTCTTTAATCACATCGTTTCTGGAGTTTAATTTCCCCAACATCTTCTCACATGCAGCAATTCTTGTCATCTGCTCCCTCCACATTTTCAGTGTAGGAGTTTGAATCTCCTTTCAGAATCTTAGAATTAATCTAGAACAGGTTATGAAGCCAGTTGTTAATATTCAAAATCTAGATTTACTCAGCCGTGGCACCAAACTTCTGTCCCCGAGGAGACACAGCTGGGGTGATCTGCAGTTCACAGCCTAACCATTCATCCATATATCTCAGAACACTCTTCCATAATGGGGATACCATAGGGCATTGCCATAGTGCGTGCATGTATGTACCACATTCTGTTTTACATTTCCAACACTTACTGTCTTTGATTAAGCCCATACTATAGAGCCTTGTTGGTGTGTAATAGTACCTATGAAGTATTTTGTATTGAAGATATTTGCCTCTAGCTTCTCTGATGTATTTCCCATTATTGAAAAGAATTCTCTGCCATGTTTCTTCGACAAATGATCAACCAATATCTGTTTCCCATATCTTGCTGAGGCTTTTACATCCACTCTTATTTAACCAAAGACATATATACAATTTGCATGCTTTTTTATACCTTGTTGATAGTTTGAAGAAATCTTCTATTGGGTTTTTGAAAAACTAATTTTCTCTTTTATACAGTGTCTAATTTGTAAATTTTTCCAGAAATGGCTAAGTCCTTCCAAATTAAATTTCTCCTTCATTCTGTTATACGTAATAACATTTCCTTCTTTAAATATATCATTTAGTGTTCTGATACCTTGTCTTAGCCACTGACCCCAGTATATTGTCTGTTTACCTATTGTTATTTTGGGGTTGTGCCATATGAATGCATATTTCTGATGATTATAAATTATCTTTTCTGATGAGCTTCTTGAATCCATCATTTCTGACGGGGCTAACAGGAAGCAAGTTTTTTGTGTAAAGTGAGATTTTTTTTGGTTTTAGTTTGTAGATTCTTATTTTCCTCAGGTTGAGCTTATTTGCATAATTTGATTTGAATTTACAACAATGATACATCATATTGTATTCTGTGTATTAGTTTAGTATAGTATTTTTTGAGTTGTGCACTCCCCTTTAAGGTTAAAGTATTATTGTGTTGATATTTTTGCACCAAGCAACAGGTATACTGTGCTCATCATACTGGGCTTGGTAGCTCATTCACTGTTTCTGATAAATTTTATAGTTAGAGCTGGCTCAGGCTTGGACCAGCTCTTAGTTATGCTGCAACAGGCTTAGACTGCCGGGGGAACTGGCACACTGACACACTGGGATCCTATCTCACCCCTTCCCCCCAACCCCCTCATCACTTGCTTTAACTCTTCCTGTCCCATTAAAGTTACTAACCATAGATAGACTTTTCTGGAGTCCCTGAGCTCCATTGTCTCGTAGTTTCCTCTGAGCTGCCGTAGACGTTGTCCTGCTGTGGACATTCCAGACTCCAGCTGATACAGACGTGCTGGACTCCAGCGGCAACAGCTTCTACTACTTGTCTCATCACTATCACCGCACCCTCTGTCTTTTATTCTCCTCTATCCCTCTTTCCAGGCCCAACTCGGTCGAGGCAGATGGCTGTCTAACATGAGTCTGGTTCTGCTGGAGGTTTCTGCCAGTTAAAAGGAAGTTTTTCCTCGCCACTGTAACTATAGCTGAATATTGCGAGCAGCAATGCTCATGGTGGATTAAGGTGGGGTACCATTCACTGTTAAGTGCTTGTGTTTGCCAACCCCTTGCTTCTCTCCAGCTGCACCCTCTTCTCTAAATATGGTCACTTCTCGCTACAGAAAACCAAACATGGATGCAAGTTGCTGAACTCCAGGCTTCATACATGTAGTCTCGAAACCAGTGGGTGATATCATAGTGGCCATGTTTATTATGCATACAGTCGATGGTCAAACTTACAGTATTTCCTCTCTTACTCTGCAGGTGATTGTTCATCAAAAAAGATGTTTTCAGTCTCAGTGACTCTCATTTGGGCCTGTCAGATTAAAATGGGTTGAAATGATAGGCCAGATTCAGTCTCTGTATATGGAGGAAATACTAAATATCGGCCATTGATCTTCATGTCTGAATTTGGTGTTCATTTTTATCTTTTTAGCTCTGATACCTCTCATGATGCTTGCTGCAGTTGAAAAAAGATCACCCTTCACTTTCCTTTCTCTCTCCTTGCACATCACATCGACGCAGTGATTTGTGTCTGTCTGCTCATCCTCCCATGAAGATGGTGTTTACTGTAGCAAGTGCATTCAGCCTGGAAAAGGAGGATGCCCCCCTGCTGGGATGCCTCTGATGGAGAGCACTCAGAGGAAGAGAGAAAGTGGGAGGGAGAGACATTTCTGGTAAACAACACTATCCTCCCCTCCTGTGATTCTCATGAAACCCTTCTCGTCTGTAATCGGGACAAGGGACAACTTTGACAACGGGTCATTATTGCCACTAAAAGATGGGCACTGGCCCGCAAAGAAGTGGAAAAAGAAACTTTTCTCTTAGATGAGGGCTCTCTCTGTACTTTTTGTAACTTCTTTAGTTTTGGGATTGGTATTAGGAGTGAGTTGGAGTTATGAGACTGTCAGAAAGAATCACAATGTCCCAACTGTAAAAAACAGAATGACCTCAGTGTTTTTACAAAGATACAGCAGAGATTGAGGTCGGCATTAGTATGTTGGGCACATCCTCACGAAAAAGTTTGACTTTAAGCTGGAGGGCTGACTTTGACCAATGAAACTGCAATGATCTGGCTCATTTACACTTCTTAATACAGACATTTTAAGAATAAAATCATCTAAAACTCGCAGTGTTTTTCCAAAATATTTCAGACAATGTCCCAAACAACAATACATTTGAGTATGTAGAAATTAATAAATAAAACAGTACAATGCATGGGAAATCTAAGACCAACACCAATTTTTGAGGAGAGAAACTCATCGATAGGATAAGCAATATGTTAAATATTTGATCTGGATTTATGTGAATGCACGCTAGTCTTGCACCAGTTTGACTTTGCAGATGCACTTCAATGGCTGCCTTTTTAAGCAAGTTACTTTTAAAAAGAATTTCTAACTTGAGTTTGTGATGCTGTGATGCTCTGCTGCATGTGCTGCGTATCATACTAAGATTAGGTTTTCTGAACGTAAAGTGTGTTATTAATAAAATGTATTATTATTATTATTATTATTATTATTATTATTATTATTATTATTATTATTATTATAGGGTAAATAATGGGGTCTAAAGTTGCTCTGCTGGAAAAAGTGGGTGATGGCAAAACAACTAAATTATTTACAGCTTTGCTTTTTGGAGTAAAAGTTCATAAAAATAACTTGTCAGCACACAACTGAAAACATAACACAGAAAACATCCATGATGGGTCCAATATTAGGTCCATATTTCTTAATAAAACTCCCATTTTTCATGAGCTGAACTCAAAGATTGAAGACTTTTTCTATGTACACAAAAGGCCTATTTCTCTCAAATATTGTCCACAAATTTGTCTAAATCTGTGTTAGATAGCCCTTCTCCTTTGCCGAGATAATCCATCCACCTCACAGGTGTAGCATATCAAGATGCTGATTAGACAGCATGATTATTGCACAGGTGTGCCTTAGGCTGGCCACAATCAAAGGCCACTCTAAAATGTGGGGGGTCTTGGGGGGGGATAAGAAAACCAGTCAGTATCTGATGTGACCACCATCATGCCTCACACTAACAGATTTAGACAAATTGAAAAATGGGAGCAAAAACAAAAGTATTGCGTTTATATTTTTGTTCAGTGTAATTACTAGATTAGCACAAAGTAGCCATGCTAAATGCTTGTAGTTCTGCAGCATGTCATAGATCACTCAACCAGCTAAATTACTTTGATGGCATCACAGAGGCACCAAGCAACCATAATTTAGACATGAAAGTCGTACAAGAGAAAAGTATACATTTCTTTTTTTACGTCACTATTTTACTTTTACATCATTATCATTATAGAAAAAAAATACAAAAAAGTGGCATACTAATGGCACTGAGAAGACTACCATAGCAGTCTGGAGAATGACAAGCCGCTAAATTGCTGTATATGGCGTGGCTACTTAGTGGCATGTATAGGCCACTTATTAATCACTTTTTGATCTTTGCTGAGATTGCTTGTAGTTGAATATTGTTAACAGGGGGTGGCTTCTTAGCATCTTAGACTTTGACTCATCTTATCTTTAACAATATAATTGACGAGAAAAAGGAGGCTATCATTAAAAAAAATTTACATTGGGAAAAGGGACTACTTTTTGTTCCTGTTGTTTCTTTCAGCTAAGACAGAATCCAGCAGATTAATCGGAATCCTATTTTTTTTTTTTACTGACATCATAGGAACAAAATCTGCATTTAAAAAACACCAGACTCATTAAACACCATGAGTCTCATTGATTGACATGTACTGCGTAACCAAATGCTGCTCTGCTTTTAAATGAGGTGCTGTATTCAAAAGTCAGCATTTCATAACTGCTTCACTACACATTTGACGTTTATGAACTCTAGACGGATGAATTGTCTGTTCATTAGTTTCACTTTAGAGTTGTTCACATCAGTTTAACTAGATGACAGGTTGAGTGTTTTTTTCACTCCAGACCTAAAGGCTTTAACAACACAGGCACTACTTTTAGAAGTTATGGGGATGAGCTCCAGCCTGGACTCATCTTTTTACGCTTGACATGATGTAACTCTGTGAGGCCGGTGGAGCTCAGCCGGAGAAGATGAAGCCTGGTGTTTTTAAGTAGTTGTGTTTGTTCAGAGAGAGCAGCCAGTGTGTGACAGCTAGGCAGGGCAGCCAGACTGATGGTTTGTTTGTCTTTTCTTGTCTCTGCTCTCCGTCAAGGAGCGCTCTCAGTCTTAGAGCTGGAGATGTGTATGTTTGTAGATAGACCCCCCCCCCCCCCCCCCACACACACACACGCACACACACACACACACACACACCACCTGGACTCTGTGCTGAATTTGCACACTGGGACCGGTTCTCATTTCATGTTGATTGCAGCAGTTTGTCACAGAGGCAGATGGGGGACTTTATATTTTAGTAGTTTAAACATTGTGGCGCGGTACTTTTTTTTTTTTCATTTCATATTTTTATAAACATTAGACCTGCAAACTTGTTTGTTTTTATCCCCCTAACAATCTAACAGTCTTTGGTCTCCATTTATAGCACACAACTACAAAAATAAGAATATTTGTAACGAAAAGAGACAGCCACTAGGGTTGTCAATGTTAACATATTGATGCATGCGATTAATCAGAGATCTTAACAGAAAAAAAGATAAAATGTTGATAACAAGCTGTGAAGCTGCTGCACAAAGCAGCACAGAGAGGAGACCTCATGTGACCGGATTGTGATGGATCTCTGTGATGACTTGATAGAAAACTTTGCTTTATCATGAAGCCTGATGTGTCGCTGCAGTTCTATGAGGTATCCATAGAACTGCATTGCAGAGAAGAGTCTCTTTTACTATTGAAAAAAAACAAGCAGAAGTCATTAACACAACTGTGTTAATGACTTTAGGGGTCTACTATTTGAGTAATTCACAGCATGTGGTGAACACATTACAACAAATCTTACTATGAGGTAATCTGATTTATATTGATAGTCAATATCTATGCCAGACTACAAAAGAGGAAGACATTTTGCATTAGGTTAGCAGTTTATTGTCTTTAAATCTCAGGCAGTAATACTTGACTAAATACGCGCTGGTGTGCTGTAATTGGGGTGTTTGGCATAATCTGGCTGAAACTGTGCAAAGTGCTAATAGAGTTGTCTGAGTAGTCCTGTGTTTGCATCTGTATGCTGCGTAACAGACACCTCTGCAGGCGTAGTGATGTGTGTAATAACCTGGATGGGCTCAGTTAATTTTGACTGGGGGGCCAGGGTGGCCTTGATTGGCCACACCAGGTGCCAAGCCAAACGTAATAATTATGATTGTAGTAATTGTGACTAAATGCAACCTTGAGATTGACAATTACATTTTTTAAATTGATTGACAGCACTAGTTGTAACAAAAGTAATCGATAGATTATTAATTCAATCAATCAATTCCTACTTATTAAACAAAAAGTCATTCAGTCAAGTTATTTCAGGACAGTTTGCAAAAGGGGCAGGTCTTGAAACCTTTTTTTTTTTAAATAACAAGAGTAAAAATAAGTCAACAATTTAATGAAAATATGTATACATTTTTTTCATCTATTTAGATATACCATAGCAGGATACTCTCTGAGCTTTTAGAGTGAGCAAGGAAGTTGTAATGCTTCAAAACTGCCCTTCACACTTGTAAACACAAAAACTAGACCACTTACAAGTAACGTTACAGAGCCGCCATATGCTGTTTGGAACCAGCATGTGTTCCCACGACTCAGTGAGCACCACTCCATTATACCTACACCGCTGTGACAAAAGGCAATAAAGAAACACAAGGAGGAGTGTGTCTGTGTAAGCACTACAATATGAGACCATTTCCATCAGGTTTATTATACCTGCTGTGATTTATGTACCAGGGTTTGTGGACAAGGTTGCAAGAAGCCGTGGGAATAAATCAATCTTAACTATTGTGGGGTGAGATGCTGCGATCGCTGAATCATGGAGAAGAGTCTGGGATGGCTTTCTTCTACTTTATCTTAGTGATAGGAAGCACATGGAAAAGCCATATAAACTAATGACGACATGACAGATACTACCACAGTGATGTATATTTACAGCTTCAGCTGAGAGTATCAATTTCTCAGTTTCAGCAGAGCCAAGGGAGCCTTTCCTGGGCTGTAAACCATTCAGAGGAGATTATTCCCACCGCATCTCATCCTTTTTTATTTCTTACTGATCGCCTGCAAATCCCACACTGGGGACGTCCGCAGACACGCAAGCTTTGTTCAGTCTTGACTCACTGGCACCCTTATCGAAGGATTTTCCAAGCTTCTCAGTGTTATGTAGGAAATTTAGGGTCTCATTCCAAGATTTAGGCTTAAGATTTGTGATAAAAACACTTGATCTTGAGGTGAAATCCAGTGTGGCCTTGAATGACACAGGAAGTAGCAGGTGGTATTAGCTTGGATTTGGAGGGATGGAAGGAAGGGGAGGCAGGGAAGGACAGATGCAAGACTACACAAGAGACGCTTGTGTGTGTGTGTGTGTGTGTGTGGTGTGTGTGTGTGTGTGTGTGTGTGTGTGTGTGTGTGTGTTTTCGTGGGAGCTCAGCCATGACTCTCAAGCAGATGGGATTGTTTTAACATAACAAAAACAGAAAAGATGTTGAAATAGCATTTTTTCTTCCAATTTCTGAGTTTGATACATAAGCATGAGTATTGTCGTATACTTGATATCTCTTTGATGCCAGTGCGTTTAAAAATATGTAATATTGATGTAAAGCATGGTTTGTTTACATTTTACTATAGCTTTGACTAACATAAATCTCTGTGTTAGCAACATACTTTTTTGGTTATTATTGTATCTAGATCATTTGTTGGGCTAATTGCTGTGGTATTGAATTGATGCATTGACTGGCATGAATTTTTACTTTTGCTTTACTGACTAGTACCAAAACTGAGACTAGCAGATAAAGATACTGCCATCAATTGATACTAATATTAGTGTCAGAATGAGGAGAAAGTTGATAAGAAGAGAAGTTGACAGAAACAAGAAATGTAGATACTGGCCAAAACCAATGCCATTACCAATGTATTGTAAAAAAACAACAACAACGTAATATTGATAAACACATGGTAATAGATAACTAATGTGTAACCAATTGGTTAGAAAGCTGTAGTGGTTATTTACACTGGTTGCCACCCACCATAAAACAGAGGGAAGTTGAATAAGAGCAGCAGATGAAGAAGACTCAGTAACCAGTTAGCTAGCTAGTCTTTAGTGCTGTGGCTACTACTGCTGTGCATATCTTGTCAGAAGAGATGACAGATGAAAGCGAGGTACTCTACCTGTACCAAAAAATTGTTTCCTCACCTTTTTGAGAGTTTTTTTGGATTTCCATCAGCTAGTAACAATACTTTTACCTTTATCGGGTGACAGTTGATAGATAAGTTGTCATATTGCGAATACAACAAGTGAAGTAAGGCACTTTTGGCAGATATTTTGATTAGATCAAAACATACTTTTTGTTCCATTTTTTATTGCAACAGCTTTTGTATCAATCATATATTTACACAACTACATTTGCTAAGAAATAAAGTGTATTAGTTTATCTCTGCTACTGTTAGGTGATTCATTTTGGAATGATTATCCAACAATAGTTTTAATGCCCAGTAACAAATCATTTTGGCTGGTAACTTTTTGACTCATCCATTAATTAAATATTGACCAAAAAGTATGTGTTGGTCCCTGGTTATTAAAGAGCGAGTGAGAGTAGTATACAATATGTAAGGGATGACTGCCAGTTTTGCAGGTTTTGCCTCCAGGTGGCTGAGAAAAACAAACTGCAAGCAGCCTGCAATGACAGATTCTATCCGGCCTTAAACAAGCCACGCCTTTAGAGGAGTATGTCCTGAAAAACACAGTGTGTGCAGTTTTTGTTTAGGTTAAATATGCCCCTGTCATAATTTGTCAGCATCGTTCTCTGTCTGTCACCAGGAAATCCAAGCAGGCCTGTATTTCAGGTTGGACAGCGACGAGGTGTTGGGTTGTAAATGGGCTTTTTAGGGAGAGAGGGAGGATGGTTATTTTGCTTGCTGTGTAGTTAAAGTAAATTCCCACCCTTGCGACTATCACAATCTGTCATTGTTTACAGAGGAAGAGGATGGATGTGGGGATGGTATGAGGGATAATGGTGTAAGGTGGAGCAGAGGGAGCAAACAGACATCAGAGTGTGGAAGCAAGGGAGAGCAGAGTGCAGACCTCCCTCATGCAGACGACTGAGAGGTTGTGACCCCTGCTGTGGAGACTGCACAGGTTTATGGCTGTCTCTTATCTGTTATCCTCCTTCTTTGCTGTCTTTGTCTTTGTTGCTTCCTTGTTGTAAGAAAAAAAGAGGCTGCCCTTGATCTTTTTGCATTATTCTCTTTGCAAAAGAAGAGGAAAAAAGGAATTTGCTGTCACATAAATCACAACTTGGACTCTGATGTTCATTTGTACCTGCACTTGGTGGAATTAAACTTTTTTTCGAGCCCCTGAACTGAGATTTCTTTGTTTATATGACCTGAAACTGAACTCAATTAAAGCCCCCCCCAAAAGACTGTACTGCTATGTGTTTATAACATAATTTGCGATTTTGGTGAAGTGGGGTTTCACTTTGATACTTACAGGAGATAGTGAGGTATCCAAGGTAATCTTTAATTTAAAAAACTCCATTAAAGAAGTCCTTCTAATTAAAAGCATACCACCAAAGGAACTACTGATTTTCTAAGGTGAAAACAAGTACATTTCTCTAAAAAAATAGTAGCTGCTAAATAAAGACCCCACAGCCGTGTTCCCATAAGCTCTGTTTTATAAAGAAAAACTAATGAACAAAATCAATATTTGAAATAAAGCTGGAGAGAATTAAGTGAAACCACCACGCTGGGTCAGAGCCAATCAGGTGTGGGCTGAGAATCAGATCCTCCGTCCAGACTAATCAATAGTTCTACACAAAAAGCTAAACTCTCTCTGAAGTTGACCCTGACGCCCACCTTCATACTCTCCTTGACTTGCTCTGAAGTGTTTTCTCAACAAACACTTCAGCTCTGCTCAGGTCAGCTTTAAACACCACACAGTGTTTGCACAGCAGCTTGACATTTCAGCTAACCTGTAACTCTTGTTTTTGTCTCTCCTGCAATTCCTCCCTGACCCTGTTTTTTGTTTCCCACTTTTATTTCCTCCTGTACACAAATTAAATAAAAAAAAAAAAAAAAAGGATTGATGCCTGAGAATAAAAAGTTGTCCCCTTTTAAGAGCTTTTAGGCACTGTGGTAGTTTTATCCAGGGACACTTAGAGAGACAGCACTGGAAACAGATATCAAAGAGTGTGCAATATTACCATTGTTGCTTTTTCACACACAAACACACAGACATGCACACACAAGCTCTCAAAATTATACAGAGGTTTGAGGTTAGAGTTTGGGCTAGTCTAGTAGTCTTCCCCTCATCTTAATAATATCATAATCTCATGATTTCATAAAGCATTTTAGTTAACTTAGAATAGGCTTTACTCTGAAGCAGTTTCTACCTGGGTAAAAGCCTACAGTTTTCATCTTTGCCAGTGTATTTCATAAGGCACAAGCACACTGTCTGGCATATATCCTTCATGGGTTATATAAACATTTTAACAATATATATTTTTATGTGAGCGCTATTCCTGCTCGCTCCTCTTACCTCTTCTGCTCTTCCTCCATACCTCTTCTTCACCTCAGTAACTTGCTTGGATGCCTGCTCAGCAGCAGAACCACTAAGCCTTCCCATTCTACCTACAAAAAGACAGAGTATAACAGAGGTGTAGCAAGCCTGCCTTCAATGTAACCTAACTACACTTTGTATTTGTCTATTAACATTTAAAAATGTTATCCTTTCCTCCTTTTCTCACTTTACATCTTTGGAATAGCCACAACTGCTCTGTCCTTATCAATAAACAAACAAAAAAACCCTCACAGCAGGTCTGTTGAAACTCCACCAGTGGCCCTCCCCCCTCCTCTGTAACTCAATTTATCCCTCTCTCCATCTGTCCCTCATCCCTCCATCCCCTGTCAGTGCTCTCTCACAGGGATGAAGCTCATTAGTGGGCTGCCTCCATCAGATAGAGTTTTTGTGTATGTGTGTGTGCATCTGTGTTTGTGTGTGTCCCTCCTGTGTTTATATTTAGACACAGGGACACCATAGGTATGATGTGGTGATTCTTAATGAGGTGTGGAGCAGAGCCTGGATCCTGTCAGTCACACAGAGAGATGAAGAGAGAGAGAGACAGACAGACAGGTATCCACCAAGTGAAGTGATAATGCAGTCATTAGTATTTGGTGTCACTTTTCTCAGTCTGACTCATAAACTCACAACTCCTTCCTCGTAATTGAATTAGACAGCCTGGCTGTTTTTTTTTTTCTCACTCTAGTAACACCTGTCAGGTTTTGGAGCTCCTTTGAATGACTCATTCTCTGGTATGCAGCTGTGAAAGTGTTTTGAAATTTTTCTGAGCACAGAAAATACTACAAATATAAATGCCCATGTGGTGTGTAATGTTCACTGATGCAGCAAAAATAGTAACCTGAGCACATTATTGCAAATAAAACAAAAACACAGTATGAAGTTATTTCTTCTAGTGTTAAAATAGAACATCATTTTAGGAATACGCTGTTTTATTCTTATATGTTTAAGGATGCTTTCTGGGATTTAGGTTTAACTACTAACTTTTTTACTAAAAATTAAAATGCTCTAATTGTGTTTTCCTATCCTGAAATTGTATTTATTGAATTATTTGCTTTATAAGGACACTGTATGACATACAGCAAATGATTGCACGGTTGTGTAGGACAGACCAGCCAAAGAGACTGCATCCGTCTTGATCACCTGTGATGTACAGTAGCTTGCTCTCTCCCCCACACACATCAGGGCTGGTGTGCTGTGTAGGGACCATAGACCATATAAAAAATGGAAAAACTTCATCCGCACTAGTGTGAGGTAAAGAGGTGGGCCTTTAGCCTTTTTGCCCATCTGTCAGTCTAGTCAGTCATGTCCTTATTCGAGCAAAACTTGAAGTTTAATATCTTCAGTAATACCGAGTTATAAAAATGTTCACCCCCCCTGTACAGTGTATGCCGATACAGAAATTAGCTACTCAGACCCAAACCATTTTTTTAACCAGGCTGTAAACATGTTTATTATTGCTGCAAAGATTGTCTTTTTTTGAATGGGTGTGGTTTCTGGTGTTTCTGCAGCCAGGCTCAAGTGGACACTTGATGAACTGAAGTTTTTAGCACTTTCACATGGGTTTTATATTTTAAGACAGGAGGTTGCTGCTTGGCAGGGACGTGTTGACTCTTCATACAAGTTTGAAAGAATGCCGTTGTCCGTCAAGTCACTCTTTCTTCTCTGACTGCTCGTGCTTGCGCTCACCCTAAAGCTAATGCACTCCTGCTACTGAGCCAGTGACAGTGTGAGTGAATGGTAGCTCTCACTTAGACTAGCATAAACGTGACATAACTGAGATTGATTTGCATTCGCAAGGTCATCTGCTAGAGATTGCTTACGCTAGCCGGCCAAAACTGATACTGTCGTCCACAGCGTTGTGTGCTGTGGAGTTTTTGATGGTGGCTTTTCCTGCAGTATTTAGTGAAATTCTAACAAAAGCCAGCCAGTGTTTGTTGACAGACTAATCCAGTGGTAGCTGTTAGCCACTTCCTAAACACGCAGAGGGGTGCGTTTGATTTACTGTTCTCAGTGTACCTTATATGTTGGACACCTTTTCTCAATGTAATTCTCTCTAGGATCAGACATTCATATCATTAGTAAACTGTAATAAATGTTGACGTATAATACAATAAATACAGTATAGCCTAATAGTACTCCTCATACAATTTGTCTTGTTTTGTCAGGAGGGCTGTTCTCAATGACATCTGTAATCACCTGCAGTGACAGATAAATAACCATATCTCTCCTCTCTTTCAGAGCATAGTGGCCAAGTACGGCTCTCAGTTTCGGGGAAATTCCCAGCACGATGCCCTCGAGTTCCTCCTCTGGCTTCTGGACAGAGTTCATGAAGATGCTAATTCTAGCCCAAACAACAACAACAGCAGCAGCAGCAGCAGCAGCAACAACAAGACCAAAGCCAACACCAAGGTAAGTCCACATCATCAAGCAACAGCCAGAGGCTGTATAGCAGTGAGTTGGTCTCTGTTACTGCTGTCTCACACCCACACACATATAAAACACAAACATACAAAGCTCCAGTGTCTTCCAACACTTAACACACTGCTCTTAGCAAGCCTTTGCACTGGAGCTATGGGAGAAGATAAGATAAGATATAATTTTTGTTAACAAAGATTTTTTAATGGTATTATCTGTAAAAATTGGTGTCATTATCAGTTGTGTAACTGGAGTAGTTGACCAGAGTTGTCTACTTGCATTGAGATTACCCAGGAGGGATATTAATACCAGGTCTTAAAGACCCTATAGCCTCTGGAAGCACGAAGCAACTTCCCAGGGCTTCTGAGTGCAACCAGCAATTAGCAATAAAAGATTTCTAAGTAAGACTTCCATTTCCAGTGCACACTCTTTGTTGAGTAGGTGTTGATAAGGACATTTGAGCTTGCATGCAGATGTCTGTTTATAGACGTTAATTAAAGCTAAATCTATGTAAATATGGTCAGTTGGTACTGGCATTACATTTTGGCAGATTGCATTCCAACCCTTTTGATTTCCACACAAACTATTTTCATTTAGCCAAAGCCCGCTGTAACACTAGTGGATGTTACTACTCAGACTACAAACTGAGGCCACAGCACCTCAAATACCAAAATCTGGTCATGCGCCTGCATTTCAGACAACTGACTTATCAAGTTAACTAATCTATGTGACCATTTTGAATGAGCTATGACTAGCTCCACACAAACAGAACATGAGAAATTTGGTTTGATTTTTATTCCATGGGTTTTCTCTCTGGTTTCATTTTTTATCCACAAACGATTTCAAAGGCTGCAAAAACACAGCAACCTGCTG
Organism: Notolabrus celidotus; assembly: GCF_009762535.1. NCBI lineage: Eukaryota > Metazoa > Chordata > Actinopteri > Labriformes > Labridae > Notolabrus > Notolabrus celidotus. The sequence continues at coordinate 16,729,590 of NC_048278.1, forward strand.
CTCCAAGTCAAGCACCATCTGGCATGTATAAAACCCATCAAGTTTCACATTTGTGTTTGTAGACTGCCGAGTACTATTATGGTCCGTCTTTAACTGCAGAATCATGTTGCATACAACACCGAGAGGATTGTTTGATCAGTTTAGAGTATTGCATCAGTTTGGGCTACAGTTGCACGATTTACCTTGTTATTTCAAACAACCTTGCACATCACAGGTCCACTATCTAGTCACCCTGCTGTGAAATCATTCCTACACAGCAACATGCTTGTTTGATTTGAGCAAAATGAATCACTTCACACATGTTCAAACAGAAAATATTTTTTCAGAGAGAGTCTGTCTTTTCAATCCCAGATACCCTACAGATCCCAGAATGGTGCTTGTTCTGTGAAGAGTCAGTTTTGCAGTGCTCTGACTGGCTTTGTGGTTTTGACACCTACAGTAGAGTTAAATTCACTGAGCTTTGTCCTGAAATGAACCCTGTGTGTATGCTGACTCTTTCTTTGTGAGACGTACAAGGAGGAAGCAGGGATCTGTTCCTTGTCTGTCTGTCTGTCTGTCTGTCTGTCTGTCTGTCTGTCTGTCTGTCTGTCTGTCTGTCTGTCTGTCTGTCTGTCTGTCTGTCTGTCTGTCTGTGTCTCTATTGTGAGACGTTCACCTTGGAGCTTTGCACTTGGAGGGGAGCCAGAACTGGAGTTGATGTGGTGAAGGGAAATGAAGGGCAGACACATCATGACTGACTTGATGACTTTTTATCAGGATTGGATTTTTGTGCTGTCGCTTGCCAAGCACCAAAAGACTTACAATTTGTCGTCCTTTGGCATAAAGATTTATTGGACAGAATCAAAGTGAATAATTTCTCTGAGATTTGTCTTAATCTAGATGGAAACAAACACATTATTAAGGTATGATACAATACACAGTAAAATTGTTATTATTATTATTATTATTATTATTATTACATAGTATATTTGATAGGGACAGTGCAAATTACATAGTACAATTTATGGCTGTTACAAACAGCTGTAGTAACTGATACTGGGCATACAGATTATAGCTATTGCCGTCTGAAGTATAAGTCCCTGGATATAAAAGACGCTGTCTGTTTTGGGGGTCTCTTAGAGGGTCCACAACGTGCAGTATCTGTGCAGCTGTGTCCAAGTACCATCTGTTATTATATGGAGTTTGCAATCCTCTGGCTACTGATTACAGGGTGGGACTAAATATTGATGTGGCAATATTTCCTAATCCTGACTTGTATGATCCAATTACTGATATGCCTGTGCTCAATGTTGATATTTATAATAGAAAAAATGTGCCACTGTAAAAAGAAGTGACTCAGCAAGACACTGTACCAGTCTGACTCCGTGTTGCTACTTCGTGACTCCTTGTGGTGGTGCCAATGTCATAAATGAGCGTAATATGGACAGCAGTTAATTGGCTAAAGAAGAAGTTGGCGACAGCAAAATAGCAAAGAAAGAAAACAGCGGGATATCCTCAGATAATAGTGAAAAGAAGTCAAGAGATAGGCTAGCGACTTTAGAGACCAAAAAGAAGAAAGTAAGAAGAAAGATTTTCCAGTCCTTTCTGCCGAGACAAGAGAAAAGGTGCAGGATGCAGTCAAGTGCAGTTAAAATGCTTTCATGCTGTCCCCATACCTCTTATGCTGTCTCTAAACAATGCTATAGTATCTAAATGTGTGCTTTACTGGTGTCTGAATGATTATCCCAATTTCTGTTTCCAAATAAGTGAAGATAAAACGCCCATGATTAAGTTGTAAAAATTACACTTAATCTACCTTGGTCTATCTATTTCACATGTCTCTATACAGCTGTGAAATTAGGTTTGGTGAAGCATTGGTTCTCTGAATATTTACATTTATTTGAATTGATCTGCACAGATATTTCCTACCAGTTCTCTGCAGGCTATCACAAAAAGTAATTTCAGTTTATGAGTCTAGGGGACACGAGAAGTAGACCACATCATATTAGCATTTGTTTTTGAAATATTAAAGTAGTAGTCTTTTTGTACCCTTGAGTAAGTCTGTTAAAGCTGCATAAAGTTCAGGATAGAGAAACTGTGTGATTCTGAGCGTGTGTGCTTGCATGCTTATTATGGTATTAAATACAGGATAAGCAGACCTCCTGTGATCACCACTCACTGTGACAAACCCCTAGTGTTAATTACGTTTGTTAAGCATCCTGTTTTCTGGGTCGGTGTGGAGTTTGGCAGCACCTCTGCTGGTTCTACTTCCTCTCTGGGCCTTTCTGTGCTGCCAGTGGACAACCTCCAGTCCTGTTTGTAAAATGAAAACTGTTGTGAGCTGAACTGTTGCTGCGCTGCCACCCAATGCCCAGCTCCCTTCCTCTGACAGCAGCACTAATAGAACCAGCCTTTGTGCCACATAAACTGCTTAGGGCTGTAGCTCTCATTAGGGCTGCCAGTGAATCACGGTATCATAAAGCTGGCTTTCCCCCGCTACTGCTATAAGAGAGAGAAGAAGAAGAGAATCCCTGGTATTTTCTCACCAGGAGGGAACATGTCTGATTCTTTGAAGTGAAAGCTTGTAAACTGAGCTTGTCCCAAAAATTTATTTCATTCATGTACAGTACTGTGCGCAGGCTTACACTGCTGTTCATGTTAAAAAAAATTTAGAACTTCTTTCTTTCTGTCTTTCTTTCTTTCTTCCTTTCTTTCTTTCTTAACTCATTGTAGTATGAATGAGAGTATACATCCTACTTAGTATTTTCATTCTGAATGAGGGCAAATGGACAGAGAGACAAAGAGAGAGATGAAGTTATGGCTGAGTTGAGGGAAAGGAAGTCAGTAAAGTGTCTTTGACTGCTCTGTCCGTCACCTGAGCCTGGGAAACAGACATGTAGGATGATACAGGTCATGCTGAGCTGACAGAAGCTTGACAGCCCCAGTGTTGTCCCTGTCACTGTCACAGACATTTACTGACTCACACCTTGACCTGTAGTTCACCCTCAGTCCTCTTCTGAACCTACTGTACAACTTTCATAAATAAGGCCATTTTAATTTTTCACATTAGTTCATCATTAAAAAAACAAAACAATTCTGTATACATTTTTATGATGTGTAATTGTTTTCACATGGGAGGACCTCCAGAACTCCCCAAACATGTCACTTCTTCATTTTGTCCAGTGTATTGAAGACCTGTTCAGCTGAGTTAACCTTAACAGCAGCACTCCAGTCAAGCAGTCTGCTGCTACATACTCAAGCATCACCTCAGCAGCACTCCCAGCTCTTTACGGTGTAGTAGCTATCACTACATCCTGTGCATTACCTGCTTCAGTTTCATATTTTTTTGAAAGCCTCCTCATGTTGTGATATATTTTTTACTTCATTGTTATTCCAGTCACGATTTATTCTCTGGAGAAGAAATTCTCAAGGAACGAGTGTAATGACTTCCCCTAAACAAGCACATATCAGGGTTTTTCACAGTGTCATGCTGCTGACGACTTGACACAGTTTGTCAGGAACAAAAAAAAGAAGTGGTTTCCTGGTGAATGGAGATGTGTGTCTTCACCCCAGCATAGCATGACTTCTTTTTTTTCTGTTCAGGAAGAGTGTCCAACTGTTTCCTTGTTTGCTCTGACTAAAAGCTTGGATTTAACTACAAATCTGATTGCATGAGATTGTACGTGTGGACCTAACGTTCTGGTAAGTCTGTGTACGAACTACAAGTACTTTATGTTCATGTACATGATACAGTGTATGCCTTTGTAAAGAAGCTGATTTGTGTAACAATGTCTCATGTTGAATGCAGCGCGCCTGGTGAACGAGCAGTGGGAGTAGTTCTGCAGCTTCACACACATTACATAACTGTGGACACACATGAAGGCAGCTCAGTAATGTTAATCCTCCTTCCAATGGGGCCTCGCTCAACTTGCTCGGTTTCTTCCTCGCCTCACTGGAGTCACATCAGCAGCATTTCTCAATGGCTAACTGAAGACCACAGCCAGGTCAGAGTAGGGTTGAGCGATGTTGAGCAGTGCACCAGTCTCAATACCATCACTAGTGTAATGTTCTACCAAGAATTGAATATTGCTATACTGTCATCACAGGTTTAAACCTGCGTTTGGGTTTTTAACACATATTCTGGTTTTAGTGCACACATGACCAAGATTTGCTTCCCTCAACACAGATAGAGCCACGATGGTGAGTAAAAAGAAAGAAGTGCAACATAGATTAAATCCTGGCCTATTTCCTGTTCTCCTCTGACACTTGAAAGCAGAGCTACGTTTGCTAACTGGGGAGCACCATCGTCTCTTTGTTGCATCAAAGGTGGGCCCCAGTGTTAGCAGTGATAGTGACTTGTGCCACAGTGATCAGGTACACTTGTGATCCAAGTCTGCTGGAAAGTAACAGCACTGCTGGGTTTTCCTCTCTCATCAGAAAAGCTTCCCCTGTAAGGGGGGGAATTTAAACCGGTATCACTGTTGTCTGAAGTCCAAAATCATAAAAAATTGTGTAAACTCATGGTCAAAGAAGTGACTGCAGAAACTGTAACACCAAACAATTGCCGCTAATTGTAGGTCCGACAAATCTCAGCTAATTCAATGAAAAGCACAATTAGTTTCCCACAAATTATTCACAATAAAAGTCCCCAATTTGTATGTTATTGACATACCTTTAATTCTGAAACAGCCATGTCAGGAAATGGCATGTTTTCGGCAGAAGGGTAACACAAGTCAAACAGTAAAGTAAATGAGATGTCTGAAAATACAAACAGGAGGAGCTGGAGATAAATTAAAATTCAGATCATACAGATTCAGTTATAAAATACAATTTATTGAGAACTGAACACTTGTGGATTATAAAATCATCTGTCTCTGCCGCGATACATTACTGTTACTAAAAAAGAACAAGTGATTAATTCTACATCATATGGCCCAGCCCTAATGTTTCATGTTGTGCAAAGTAATAGCTTTTTTCTAACCCATTGGTATGGATGGTGAACGACAAGAGAAAGAGGCTTTTCCTAACCTTAATGTTGCTTTACGCAACACAGCTTCCCCTGAAACATGGCAGACAATGTTATATCAAAGGTCAGATCCACACTTACTATTGTGTATCATGCTCTCCTCTTAAGCTCAACAATTCTTAATTAATTATTAAGATTGACTGAACTGTCCCTGTGTATATGGTGAGAAAAAGACAGCAAACTCCAGCTTGGTATTGTCAAACAGCGACATACGTTTCTCAGCGTTCTGTGAGTGGGCTCCTGCATCGCACTACATTTAGCCTCAGGCCCCCCGTGAGTAAGATTTAGAGCGAGTGTGTTTAAAAACTCATCTGTCTTACCCCTATGGACAGTAGTGGGACACAAGGGTTGCCAGAGCATTATGTATGCATTATTCAATTTCAAGCGTCGATAGTGGTCGGCCTCTCTTACCCTTGAGGGTAGACTGTGGCGGGAGAGAGAAAAAAATCCCCTTGGCCCCTGAGCCGACTGTGTAGACTTTGAAATCAGGTCAGTGGATACTGTAAAGCGAGCAAGCCCTCTTATCGACAGGGACTGAAATAGTGAGTTTGATAGCTTTTGGCTTGTGTTCTCAAGGGAGTAGGAGAGCAAATGTCGATGAATGAGATGAATCAGCTGACAGGTGGGTTGACAGGGCGAAGCTGATGGGTCCTTGATCTGGAGTCCCCTGTTCCTCTGTCAGTCATCAGGGCATTAATGCTCTGATATGACATCCACCTCCCTGGTTTCAATCAAAAACATCGCAGTTTGAGATAAAGTTTTAAAATGACTCCAAGAAACCCTGTGACAGAATCTGGTGACAGGTTTTCTTTTGCAGGGTGTGCTGTACCATGGAAGATAGAGAGAGACTAAACTAACTGCATAACTGCTTGAAGGATCTCACTGCTGTTGCTGAGTGACAGTAACACACTCTTGTAAATAAAAAATGCAAATGTCCCATAAATATTTCAAGTTTTAATGAGTTATTAAATAACTTATTTGCCCCTGCGGGAGTATAGTTGTTGAGAGTCAAAAAGCATTTGTAAATATTTAAAACATAAATCAGAGCATTTATCAAATTTTAAAAACAGCTTTGAACTTGTGCAGAAGTTAAAAATAACTTATTGAACTGATACTTCAGAGCAAATAAATATTAGACAAAATGACAACAACAGAACACCTTAAACTGGAATCAGACAGTCATTTCTCTTTTAGGTTTCAGATTAAGTCATTAATGAGTCGTAACTCTACCTCCAACTTTATGATTCTGTGTTATTCAGAACTGTGAGGTGTGTTGCCAAGGACTGTTTTCCCCTGTACAGCGCCAGTAAAGAATGTTTTCCCGATACCAACAGTTTTATCAAGAAAAGTGGACTTAAACATTGATAAGATGATTGGAGGGTGTGTGTGTGCTGGAATGCAGCTTACATCCTGTACTGTTCGGAAGGTGACATCACATCCAATGTGTAATGGTGACACTACGAAGTGTCATTCCATTTTCTGTGCTAAATTATTAGAAAAGAGGTGTGGTGGTGTATGTATTATATGTATTTATATCTCTGTTATTTAATAATCCCTTGATTGTTTTAAGTATTGGTAGAAAATATAAAGAAGTTATCAGAGCAGTCACATGCCATAGTGTCCTTAGGAAAGACACTGAACCCCAAATTGCTCCTGCTGTTGTTTAGCGGTGTGTGAATGTGTACGAATGAGATTAGCTAATACTGATGGTCCCTTACTATAAAGCAGCCTCTACCATCAGTGAATGAATGGGTGTGAATGGGTGAATGTGAAGAGTAGTATGTAAAAGCGCTTTGAGTGGTCAGAAAGACTAGAAAAGTGCTACATAAGTACAAGTTCATTTACCATTTGCCATATTGCTAAAGTCCTTTGCCATGATGCAAACAAGCACAGATGACAGATTGCTGCAGGACCCTGCATTCTTAACAGAGCTGTCCATCAATCATTAAAACTTATAACAAATAACACTTTGACATGAATCAGCATGAGGAGAACCGACTATAGGGACACACAAATATTTGAGAAATGTATTTGACATGCAATTTTTACAGTTTGACCTCTGTTCTGTCTTTTGGCATGGGGGAGGCGGGGTTTATGACCTATACTACAGCTAGTCAGCAGGGGGAGCTCTAAATCTTTTGCCTTCATAGTCAGTGAACACTTATAGCATCAGATTAATATACACTCTACATGTGCTGTATGCAGCTGTGGCAGATGTGTTTTCTCACTGGAAATGTGACCATGAATGGTTTTGACTGTGGGTTTTGGCATGCCTTTTCTTTCCAGTACTGTGTACCACCATGGAATCTTTTAGTGGTATGAGAAGTACCTTACCGTAACGGCCCACTTTCACCCCCGTAGCAGTGTGTTTGACACTTTTTCTCATTTCAGACACCTGTCGAATTGAGCCAATTCTGAGATTGATATCATGGTCTGGGAAACTGACAAAGTCTTTTAGATTTGAACTTTCATAGAGTGTCTGTGGCTGTAACATAAGATGACAGAGGAGCGACCACCAGAAAACATTTCCTGTCCTCCCCCTGGTGTTTGTGTCACGTCCAGGTGAAGCTGTTCTTTTTTGAAGCCTTCAGTCACCTTCTGGCTGCTCGTTCCCTTCACTGCTTAGCTCCTGCTCTAAGTCTCAAACAGGTTACTTCAAAACAGCATAACCCTTGCCACAGCCACCCACCCACCCAACCTCCACAGACTCGGCCAGCAACTTGATTTAAACTGAGAGTGACATTTGTGAGATGCCACAAATTCCTGCTGACAGAAAGGGAGAACGGGGTGTCTTGGAGATACCCCTGTGTATTTTCATTCTTTAAACTTTTCTCAGAAAGTGTTCAGAAATATGGATGGGAAATGTTTCACATTGAAAAATAAACGTTGAAGCATGTTGTTGCTACTTTGATTGACTCTGACTTGTAAAGACCTGTGTAACAGTAATCCTGTTAGAAGTTATTACCCTGCTTTAATATGTAGGGAAGATATAGATACCAGTTTGGAGTGAATCTGAGAGTTATACATTTTATCAGTACATAACAGTCTGGACAGAGTGAGCAGGGTCAGCTAATCCCCCTGTGCTACCCTACCCCTCTAATAGGATTTACACAGGGGAGATGAAAACTTATTTTTTTTATATATATTTCCCATATTTCTGCCTTGACTTTTTCGCCATGGCTTCATCCATTATTCACTCCGACTGTTCAAGTGTCTTTTTAAAGCCTCTTTTCTGACGTAATGTCTCGATCTATCAGCAAGTTAGGGTTGAATGACTGAGTAGGCCGACAAATCCCCTGCCCCTTCCCACTCCTGTAACCTTGTCAGACTTGGAATTTGGATTTGGCTAGGGTTGAATTGGGATGAAACAAAAGGGCTGAGTTGGCGTTTTTCTTTGACCTGTGAAAGAAGTTTCTAAAGGCTGACAGCTTCTTGGTTTTACACTGTCATCTCTGAATTGGTGTGATTTATGTGATACCTGTATGTTGATGCTGGAGAATAGGCTACTGCCTGCACGGCATCATGGAACATTAGATACAGGTTACTGTTGTGACTGTGCCAAACCTACTTAAGCAACTCTCTTTCCCAAAAGGAAGGGCTGTCTGTGCATTTGTCCTTCAAGTTTGTTTGTTTTAATAATTTCTTTGGGGGACGACATGCAACCAAGGGCTGAGGTCGGGAGTCGAACCAGCAACCACTACAACAATGGCAGTAGCCTCGCTCAGTACATGGGACGCAGGCTTAAACCGCTAGGCCAACTGGTGCCCCAGGACCTTCAATTTTTTAACTTAACATTGATTGGATTGATACACCTCAGCCCTCGGGGACATGCAACCAAGGGCTGAGGCTTGGAGTCAAACCAGCAACCACTGCAACAAGGGCAGTAGCCTCGCTCAGGACATGGGACGCAGGTTTAAGCCACTAGGCCAACTGGTGCCCCAGGTCCATTGTTGAAGATCCAAGGGACTGAAAGAGGCTGAATTTGTAGCATTCAGTTCTGACTCTAGTGCCTAACCCTAGGACTTAACTTTTTGTGTCTAAACTCACAAATCATAGCTTTCTAAGACAGAACGTTGGCTGATGTCTGAGTGTGCATCAAAAATTTGGTGACATTTGCCCTATAGGTGGCGCTGTGACGGCATCTGAGTACTGTTACCGATCGACTTAACTCTTAAAGTTTGTCTCAGCAAAGCCCCAAGAATGTGCAGTATCAAGGTTGATCACATCAGCACTTTCTAAAAGAATGCAAGCTGAAATTTTCTCACTCTGGTTGTGCACATGCTCGGAGCTACCATGGTCTAAACTGGCACAGCAGGAGTATAAATGAAAAGACAAAGTTAAGATACCAGTCCTAAGGTCACCAGGAGTTTACCAAGGACTTAGGGAGCATCAGTTCAAATTTGCAAATTTTTCCTTTGAGCATTTTTACATAACTTACATATAGCATTTCTTATTCCAAACTTGAGTCCCTAGTCAAAAAAATAAAAAATACAGCCAGGGATCCAGGTTTGTTGTAGCCTCAGGCCACTAGCTTCAAGCAAAGACGAGGAGCGGGCTGCAGAGGTCTACATAAGTAAGCATACTTATTTCTGACTCGGGAACCCTCAGCAACCTAAGAAGGTAAAACAACTTGAACTTTTCAGCCCCAACAAGTGACATCACTTAAGTCAATCTCTCAGACTCACAGCTCCTCCTTGGAGCCCCAATAGTTTTTATACAGCTATTTTACATGCACAGAGGCATTCCCCAATACCTGTAAACAAACCTTGATGTGTACAACCTGTGGCATTAAAATGCACCAGTCATGGACTGGGCATAAAACCACAGCAGGTGTTCTCGTGAAAATTAAGCATGATTATGCAGCTACATTCAGATATCAGAGAGTGGTCTTGGTGGGGAGCCTCTCTAAGTGGATGACTCACTACAACTTTGCTGTCTTTATACACACAGTGGTTTACCCCTTTCTGCCTCCTCTCTTCTGTATGTGTCTGATCTTTTGACAATAATCATTTATAACGACACCCAAATAACACAACTCACGTTTTTAAATCTGACTTGTTATTACGTTATAGCAACAGGTGGTCTGTGTTAAGTCAAGTCTTGTTAAGTGCAGAGTGACATGGGCAGCTACCATTTACACCTAATTTTTAGGCAGTGACAAGAGAGGGGTTTATATTCAAAAAGAGATGTTACACCTTAATCTTAATCCTGATTACCTGCAGAGCTTGAGTCGAGTGCTGCAGGTTATGAGATAAGAAGGGTTAGAGGGGATGTCTAGATCATGGATTGCAGACGGCGATCTTGTGCGATCGCCCCTACATGGAACCACTGCAGTATGAACATCTTCACCCCCAACCATTATATCAGTCAATCCATTCCCTGTCAGAAATCACTCCCTTGCTAGATTGTAAAACTAGGTTTGGTATGGGTCTTAGGGATGGGCATTTCAAGCCAAAATACTATTTGATAATCATTGCATCTATTCAACAATTATTTGAATAATCCGCCGAACACATGCACACAGACCTGTACCATGGCCCATTTGTGTGGCAGTTGCGTTAACCAGCAGCAGGAAGAGGTACTGCTAGTAGCAGGCACTGACAGCGTCTGTCTTGATCTTTATGTCAGTGTATCTGTGATGCGGCATGGCGTTTATGTTTACATTTAACAGCTCAGTCTCTGGAAATACGTCTGTAATAGTGTGAGATTCAAAAACTGAGAAAATCGCTGCGACTAACGATGGGTACCGAATTCGGTACTTTTATAGGTACCGACCGAATTCCGTTGGTACTACCGAGTACCGACCCACGTAAAATCAAACGGTACCATGTTTCGGTACCTGAATGCATCCCTGTGACTGTGAGGGAGTGGAAGAGGAGGCGAGTTTCCATACTTTCGCCCTGTAATAAAGTCAGAGACTGATCGGGTGGACGTCTCTGCTCTCTGCATCTGCACGTGAGCGCGCCAAACGGAGCCTGCAGCTGACAAGTGCGCGCACTCACAGCGAGGCAGAGCTGCAGGAGGATTACGTTTATTTCATACAGTCTATGGTTGAGAGGGTCTCTCTCGCTCCGACTACCTGCCCTGTTTATAACCGTTGCTGTGTGCGTGAATGCCCAACAAGTAAGTTGTGTGTCCTGTTATTATAAAGAGACGGAGAACTGACTCTCCCCATTCACAGGCGTTCACGTGTGTTCATTGATAAACTCCCGAAAGAGCAATTAGACGCCATGAGCACGTGTCAGCTAATATATCTAATCACCTATATAATCGTGTTTCTGTTCATTTCATGTTAAATTAGATAAATATGTCAAATTAAACAAATTTTAATTTTTTTTTTTAAATTAACATTTATTACCACATAAACACACAAAAGTACCGAAAATTGGTACCATTGAGTACCCGGTACCGATTCCCAGGTACCGGGTATCGATACCGTATTGGTTCAAATGTGAAAGGTACCCATCCCTAGCTGCGACCCTCGCTAATGTGTTCTTCTTCTTTTGCTATATAAAGCAGTTAGCATTCTTCTTCTTCTGTTACTTAATGTAGGTAGCAAACAGCTTTAAGACACTCTATAGCTACCATCTGGTGGGAATACCGTATTACAACAAGGCAATGGTAAAAATGATGAAAAATTGTACTTTTAAAATGATAAAATGTCCGCAGTAACTCTTCAGTTTTTGCTAAGTGAAATAAGTATTCGAATATTCAAAAATCCTTGCCCATCCCTAATGGGTCTCTTGATAACCATCATGCTGGGTCCTCGTTCTTCCAGTCAGAGAAGTACTGACAATTGTCTCAGCCCAAGTATATTGCGGTTGTTTCACTGCAACCCTGTTTAGATATAAACCACCACAGAGCTGAAAAAACAACAACTCTAATATTAAAGGTGTTGACAGTTTTGTGAACAGCTGCTAAAAGCCTAGAGAGACCTGTTTGACCCCGCAGTAGAAATCACAGAAATCATGCATGACATTTCAGCACAGAGAGAAGCAGAGTGCCAGAGTGTTGGTAAGCAGAGGGATCTAGAGTAGGGACCCCCCAACCAGCTGTGGAGCCACCCTGCAGAGGAGCGCCATGATTGAAATGCCATTCAGCAGGAGGTTATGAAAAATTAAATATGTCCTCTCAGGGGGCAAAACAGTTGCACAGAGAGAGAGAAAGACACAAATACATACACACAGGAGATCCATATGCAGCTGCAGCAACATGAGTCCAGAGATTGATTCATGTTCAGGAGATGCCAGCAGGTACATCCTTCAGACCTCCTCTTGTCCTCTGTAGCTCCTTCACATTCTACAAGTGTCCTTTCTGTGTGTATTTGTATGTGTGTTTGCGTGTGTGAAGGAGTTTTCAGGATGAGCTTTTAAAACCCTCTCTTGCATGTTTGACAAGGGCAGACAGAAATGCCCTTATTTGCTCCCTCTTTTTGTGTGATTTTCTTTTAGGCCTTGGATGGATTTTTCGTCCACACTTTGTCCATTTTTTTGAACAGTACTCACTCGCTCACTCACTCACTCACTCACTCACTCACTCACTCACTCACTCACTCACTCACTCACTCACTCACTCACTCACTCACAGTTGACTGCAGTTTCTCCAGGTGGGCATAAGAAACACTTCCACCAGCGTGCAGGTGGACATTCTCAGTGAGAGGCTTTTAATGGATCCTACTATGTGAATGAAATATTCACGAAATTTCTCCAGAATCATTTAATTAAGTACATGAATGTTTCAAAAGATGTCCTGCTTTAAATAGTTCAAGAACATCTGAAAGATAAACTTCAGTCTATAGAGAGAGAGAGAGGGAGAGAGAGAGGGAGAGAGAGAGAGAGAGAGAGAGAGAGAGAGAGAGAGAGAGAGATGAGGGGGGCTGGTGGAGAGGTCTCACTAATAAAGAGCAGGTTGAATTGAGGTCTATGGGAAGTTAATGGAAGTTTGGCTTGTATTATTAATGTTGAAGGATTTGACATTTTCAGATTGAGCTCTGTATGAAAGTGAAAGTTAATGACCTTCACTCTGCAACAGTTTAAGAAAATAATAATTTTCATTAGGATGTGATTTGCAGAGGTGAAAGTGATTTCTTTTTTTCTTTTCAATTGATATTGAAAAAAATGTTTGACTCTCAGGCCCCTGAAGAGTCATTGTCTGTCTAGTCGTCATAGAGCTGCGCCAAGTGAAATCCTGAAATTTGACATCATCTGAAAAGATCAAACATTTTTCACCCTACTGATACACCTCCATTTCACTGACTGACTTCTGTCTGCTTGAAAAACTACCCTTAACTAGATTTACTAATTCAACTAACAAAATGTGATGAAGAAATGTAAGTTATCTGACAAGAGGCTGGGGGACACCAAATTAAAACTGTGGCTGAGGCCTGTCACTGGGAATAACCAGCATTTAGTGTCATTAATTAACACAAACAATGCACTAAATACAACTAGATTTTACTTTTGGCGAGTAAATGTTCGTGCCATAATAGTAGTGTAATAAAAATAATAACTTTTGAGTTTTGGGTTACCTACAGCTTCCATTTTTTGCTCCTATGCTGTCTGCATGTCTTAACTTCTCTGTGTTGATACATACAAGCATAATGTGAATGTCACTGTACACTGATGAATGCTCAGCTGTTGTATAAACAGATAATAGGTGAAAACTTGGAGTTTTAAAGGGGGTTAAATGAAACATTGTGCTGATGGAGAATGTACAAGTCCATTTATCATTTAGAGTACAGTACTTCATTTATTTTAGGAAATGTCAGTGATTGAGGGCTAGGGATTGAGTCACAGGCGGCTCTGCTGCAAAATAATTTAGATGCAGCTAAAAACAGTGAATGTGAACTAGTTAATTCGTTTGTGTAAGCTGAACTTTGAGCAAGCTCTCTTTTAGTGTGAACTTGCACAACTCTGTTCAACACGTCAAACTCAGACCAAGACCATCATCCTTTACATGGAACGTGTATACCAATCCACGGCTCCATGGAACAGTGCAATCAGACCTTTAATGTTGAGATGTATAACCAATTTCGAAAAGATTTGCTTTTGCTTTCTTTGGCAACATCTTTGCCTTGCTTCCTCAGAAGCGTTTCAGAAGTGAATCAATTCATTTCTACATCTACCACATGGAATTCAGAGGGATGCTGTTGTTAATATTGCTTCATGAGAAATGAGCAAGACTTGGGATGTCAGCAACAGCATGACACAATCACCTAAACTGCCAAAAAAAATTGTTTTACAAAAATGACAACCTCAGACTTAGAAAACCAGGAGGAAGCCTGGCTTTTTCTTGGCTTTTGGGAGTAAATGCCCCTGCAGCTATGATTGCCAGCTGCCCCCTCTCCTCTGGATGAATGGATTACCAGATTTATCAGGGTTCCCACGCGTCCTGGAAAACCTGGAAAACAGTTGACCAACACCTGGAAAATGGGAGAAAAAGTAAAATGTCCTGGAAAATCACATAAAGTCCTGGAAAATTATTCCAACATGGCTGCGTTTGACCTGACCCTATTAACAAAACACATCCCCATTCATTGAAAGTTCAACAGCGTTGAGTGCACGCTGTGCTGGAAAAGACAGCAACACTGCGCAACTTTTTTCACATCTTTTATCCTTCACTTCATAATCATGCATTCACAGAAAACGGGGGTATATTGTTTATGTTTTATGGTACATTTGGCTCAATTACCGTACTCTAGCTCAGTTATTCTCAAAGTGGGGTCCTGGGACCCCTGGGGGTCTGCGAACCATAGTGTGGGGGTCCGTGAAATAATTAGAATATATTTCTAGTAAATCATAAAATTGTGCTGTGTCATTACAAAACAGCATATACACCGTTGTTATGATACCATTTGGTGGCTCGAAGGGATATGTGAGTCTTGTTACTGTTAATTTTCTGAAAGCGTTTAAGATCAATTACTTGAAAAGTATAAATGCTGTCATGTTGAGTCCGTACCAGAACCGTACCAGAACCGAACCAGACTTGAACCAGAACCAAACCAGAACCGAACCACACCCGAACCATAACCGAACCATAACCGTACCAGAACTGAACCAGAACGGAAACAGAACCGAACCAGAAACATACCAGAACCGAACCAGAACCGAACTAGAACCGTACCAGAACCGTACCAGAACCGAACCAGAGGTGAACCAGAATCGAACCAGAACAGAACAGAACCGAACAAGAACCATACCAGAACAGAACCAGAACAGAAACAGAACTGAACTCAAGCAAACTGAACCAAAACCAGAACCAAACTCAAGCAAACAGAACCAGAACCAACTCAGGTAAACAGAAACAGAACCAACTAGGGTAATTAGAGTGATTAGGATTAGGGTTAGGGTTGTGATTAGGGTTAAGGTTGTGATTAGGGTTAGGGTTAGTGTTAGGGTTGTCATTAGGGTTGTGATTAGGGTTAGGGTTGTGATTAGGGTTAGGGTTGTGATTTGGGTTAGGGTTAGTGTTAGGGTTGTGATTAGGGTTAGGGTTAGGGTTAGGGTGGTGATTAGGGTTATGATTAGGGTTAGGGTTGTGATTAGGGTTAGGGTAAAGGTTTTGATTAGGGTTAGGATTGTGATTAGGATTAGGGTTAGGGTTAGGATTAGGCTAAGGGTTGTGATTAGGGTTTTGATTAGGGCTAGGGTTAGGGTGGTGATTAGGGTTATGATTAGGGTTAGGGTTGTGATTAGGGTTAGGGTAAAGGTTTTGATTAGGGTTAGGATTGTGATTAGGATTAGGGTTAGGGTTAGGATTGTGATTAGGGTTAGGGTTACGATTAGGGTTAGGGTTAGGATTAGGGTTAGGGTTGTGATTAGGGTTGTGATTAGGGTTAGGGTTGTGATTTGGGTTAGGGTTAGGGTTAGGATTGTGATTAGGATTAGGGTTAGGGTTAGGATTGTGATTAGGGTTAGGGTTATGATTAGGGTTAGGGTTAGGGTTCAGATTAGGGTTAGGGTTAGGATTAGGGTTGTGATTAGGGTTAGGGTTGTGATTTGGGTTAGGGTTAGTGTTAGGGTTGTCATTAGGGTTGGGGTTAGGGTTAGGGTTGTGATTTGGGTTAGGGTTAGTGTTAGGGTTGTGATTAGGGTTAGGGTTAGGGTTGTGATTAGGGTTGTGATTAGGGTTAGGGTTAGGGTGGTGATTAGAGTTATGATTAGGGTTATGATTAGGGTTAGGGTTGTGATTAGGGTTAGGGTAAAGGTTTTGATTAGGGTTAGGATTGTGATTAGGATTAGGGTTAGGGTTAGGATTGTGATTAGGGTCATGGTTACGATTAGGGTTAGGGTTAGGATTAGGCTTAGGGTTGTGATTAGGGTTTTGATTAGGGCTAGGGTTAGGGTGGTGATTAGGGTTATGATTAGGGTTAGGGTTGTGATTAGGGTTAGGGTTAAGGTTGTAATTAGGTTTAGGATTGGGGTTAGGGTTTGGGTTGTGATCAGGGTTAGGGTTGTGATTAGGGATAGGGTTAGGGTTAGGGTTAGGGTTAGGGTTAGGATTAGGTTTAGGTTTGTGATTAGGGTTAGGGTTGTGATTAGGGTTGGGGTTAGGGTTAGGGTTGGGGTTAGTGTTAGGTTTGTGATTAGGGTTATGATTATGATTAGGGTTTTGGTTAGGATTATGATTAAGATTAGGGTTAGGATTAGGGTTAGGATTAGGGTTTGGACTAGGATTAGGGTTAGGGTTAGGGTAAGGATTAGGGTTAGGGTTAGGATTAGGGTTAGGTTTAGAACCAGAACTAAATTTAAGCATACAGAACCAGAACCAAACTCATGCAAACAGAACCAGGATCAAACTCAACCAGAACCGAATCAGAACCGAACCAGAACCGAATCAGAACCGAATCAGAACCGAACCAGAACCGAACCAGAACTGAACCAGTACCGAACCAGAACCGAACCAGAACTGAACCAGAACTGAACCAGAACCAGAACCGAACCGTACCAGAACTGAACCAGAACCGAACCAGAGGTGAACCAGAATCTAACCATAACAGAACAGAACCAGAACCATACCAAAACAGAACCAGAACCGAACCAGAACAGAACTCAAGCAAACTGAACCAAAACCAGAACCAAACTCAAGCAAACAGAACCAGAACCAACTCAGGTAAACAGAAACAGAACCAACTAGGGTAATAAGGGAGATTAGGATTAGGCAGGGTTCCCATGCGTCCTGGAAAACCTGGAAAACAGTTGACCAGTTTTCCAGTACTGGAAAATACCTGGAAAATGGGAGAAAAAGTAAAATGTCCTGGAAAAGCACTTATAGTTCTGGAAAATTATTCCAACATGGCTGCGTGCGACCTGACCCTATTAACAAAACACATCCCCATTCATTGAAAGTTGAGTGCACGCTGTGCTGGAAAAGATAGCGACACTGTGCAACTTTTTTCACATCTTTTCTCCTTCACTTCATAATCATGCATTCACAGAAAACGGGGGTATATTGTTTATGTTTTATGGTACATTAACCTTGTAGAGTGCTCTATTGATTCAAAGAGTCTTATATTTAAGTTATAGTGTGACCAGTGGAGTCGGGCAGAGAGCTTGGGGGTCTGTGCCTCACAACTTTCTCTGCAGGCTGAGAGCTCATTTACCGTACTCTAGCTCAGTTGTTCTCAAAGTGGGGTCTTGGGACCCCTGGGGGTCCGTGAACCATAGCGTGGGGGTCCGTGAAATAATTTGAATACATTTGTAATAAATTATAAAATTGTGCTGTGTCATTACAAAACAGCATACACCATTGTTATACCATTTGGTGGCTCGAAGGGATATGTGAGTCTTGCTACTGTTAATTTTCTGAAAGCGTTTAAGATCAATTACTTGAAAAGTATAAATGCTGTCATGTTGAGTCCACAAGGAATGAAATGACCCTCTGTTTTAAAGTATCCAAGTGGTATTGACTTGATTCAAATTGAAGTGTTATCTGTTTATCACTATGGTACAGGTCTGAAGTATTTACATTGATACGTTTTACAATACAAATAGTTCCAAGGGCAACTAAGAGTGCAAATGGTAGTAAGCATGTGCTTGAGTGATGGGAACTTCGGCTCTTTTCAGAGAGCCATCTCTTTTAACTCAGCTCCCAAAGAAGAGCTGGCTCTTTCGACTCCCGAACGGCTCTTAATATAGGATCTTTTGTTGCCGTATATTTTACCTTAACTTTGAAAAAACTAATGGTTTGTGTTGAAAACCCTTTAACGTAGCGTGTTTTTATGAGCAGCCTTATAATTGCCCAATTTTGTGCATTTCTGTTACAAAACCATTCTCACCCTGATCCTAGGGTTAGGGTTGTAATCAGGGTTAGGGTTGTGATTAGGGTTAGGGTTAGGATTAGGGTTGGGGTTAGGATTAGGGTTAGGGTTGTGATTAGGGTTAGGATTACGGTTAGGGTTGTGATTAGGGTTAGGATTACGGTTAGGGTTGTGATTAGGGTTAGGGTTGTGATTAGGGTTAGGGATAGGGATAGGCTTAAGGTTACGATTAGGGTTAGGGTTAGGGTTGTGGTTAGGGTTAGGATTAGGGTTAGGGTTAGGGATAGGGATAGGCTTAAGGTTATGATTAGGGTTAGGGTTGTGGTTAGGGTTAGGGTTAGGATTAGGGTTAGGGTTGTGATTAGGGTTAGGATTACGGTTAGGGTTGTGATTAGGGTTAGGGTTGTGATTAGGGTTAGGGATAATAAATAGGCATATGGTTACGATTAGGGTTAGGGTTGTGATAAGGGATAGGGTTAGGGTTGTGGTTAGGGTTAGGATTAGGGTTAGGGTTGTGATTAGGGTTAGGGTTAGGGTTCAGATTAGGGTTCAGATTAGGGTTAGGGTTAAGATTAGGGTTAGGGTTAGGGTTCAGATTAGGGTTAGGGTTAGGGTTAGGATTAGGGTTAGGGTTAAGATTAGGGTTAGGGTTAGGGTTCAGATTAGGATAAGGGTTAGGGTTAGGGTTAGGATTAGGATTAGGGTTAGGGTTAAGACTAGGGTTAGGGTTAGGGTTCAGATTAGGGTTAGGGTTAGGATTAGGGTTAGGGTTAGGGTTCGGATTAGGGTTAGGGTTAGGGTTAGGATTACGGTTAGGGTTGTGATTAGGGTTAGGATTACCGTTAGGGTTGTGATTAGGGTTAGGGATAGGGATAGGCTTAAGGTTACGATTAGGGTTAGGGTTGTGATAAGGGATAGGGTTAGGGTTGTGGTTAGGGTTAGGATTAGGGTTAGGGTTGTGATTAGGGTTAGGGTTAGGGTTCAGATTAGGGTTCAGATTAGGGTTAGGGTTAAGATTAGGGTTAGGGTTAGGGTTCAGATTAGGGTTAGGGTTAGGGTTAGGATTAGGGTTAGGGTTAAGATTAGGGTTAGGGTTAGGGTTCAGATTAGGATAAGGGTTAGGGTTAGGGTTAGGATTAGGATTAGGGTTAGGGTTAAGATTAGGGTTAGGGTTAGGGTTCAGATTAGGGTTAGGGTTAGGATTAGGGTTAGGGTTAGGGTTCGGATTAGGGTTAGGGTTAGGGTTAGGATTACGGTTAGGGTTGTGATTAGGGTTAGGATTACCGTTAGGGTTGTGATTAGGGTTAGGGATAGGGATAGGCTTAAGGTTACGATTAGGGTTAGGGTTGTGATAAGGGA
Organism: Notolabrus celidotus; assembly: GCF_009762535.1. NCBI lineage: Eukaryota > Metazoa > Chordata > Actinopteri > Labriformes > Labridae > Notolabrus > Notolabrus celidotus. The sequence goes on from NC_048278.1 coordinate 16,749,212, forward strand.
TAGGGTTAGGGTTGTGGTTAGGGTTAGGATTAGGGTTAGGGTTGTGATTAGGGTTAGGGATAGGGATAGGCTTAAGGTTATGATTAGGGTTAGGGTTGTGGTTAGGGTTAGGATTAGGGTTAGGGTTGTGATTAGGGTTAGGGTTAGGGTTCAGATTAGGGTTAGGGTTAGGGTTCAGATTAGGGTTAGGGTTTAGATTAGGGTTAGAGTTAGGGTTCAGATTAGGGTTAGGATTAGGGTTCAGATTAGGGTTAGGATTAGGGTTAGGGTTGTGATTAGGGTTAGGGTTAGGGTTAGGATTAGGGTTAGGGTTAAGATTAGGGTTAGGGTTAGGGTTCAGATTAGGGTTAGGATTAGGGTTAGGGTTAGGATAAGGGTTAGGGTTAGGATTAGGATTAGGGTTAAGATTAGGGTTAGGGTTAGGGTTCAGATTAGGGTTAGGATTAGGGTTAGGGTTGTGATTAGGGTTAGGGTTAGGGTTAGGGTTCAGATTAGGGTTAGGGTTAGGATTAGGGTTAGGGTTCAGATTAGGGTTAGGGTTAAGATTAGGGTTAGGGCTAGGGTTAGGGTTAGGGTTAGGGTTCAGATTAGGGTTAGGGTTAGGATTAGGGTTAGGGTTAAGATTAGGGTTAGGGTTAAGATTAGGGTTGGGGTTAGGGTTCAGATAAGGGTTAGGGTTGGGGTTCAGATTAGGGTTAGGGTTAGGATTAGGGTTAGGGTTAGGGTTCGGATTAGGGTTGGGGTTAGGGTTCAGATTAGGGTTAGGGTTCAGATTAGGGTTAGGGTTCAGATTAGGGTTAGGGTTAAGATTAGGGTTAGGGTTAGGGTTAGGGTTCAGATTTGGGTTGGGGTTAGGGTTAGGATTAGGGTTAGGGTTAGGGTTAGGGTTCAGATTAGGGTTAGGGTTAGGGTTCAGATTAGGGTTAGGGTTAGGATTAGGGTTAGGGTTGTGATTAGGGTTAGAGTTGTGATTAGGGTTAGGGTTAGGGTTCAGATTAGGGTTAGGGTTAGGATTAGGGTTAGGGTTAGGGTTCGGATTAGGGTTGGGGTTAGGGTTAGGGTTAGGGTTCAGATTAGGGTTAGGATTAGGGTTAGGGTTAGGGTTCGGATTAGGGTTAGGGTTAGGGTTAGGATTACGGTTAGGGTTGTGATTAGGGTTAGGATTACCGTTAGGGTTGTGATTAGGGTTAGGGATAGGGATAGGCTTAAGGTTACGATTAGGGTTAGGGTTGTGATAAGGGATAGGGTTAGGGTTGTGGTTAGGGTTAGGATTAGGGTTAGGGTTGTGATTAGGGTTAGGGATAGGGATAGGCTTAAGGTTATGATTAGGGTTAGGGTTGTGGTTAGGGTTAGGATTAGGGTTAGGGTTGTGATTAGGGTTAGGGTTAGGGTTCAGATTAGGGTTAGGGTTCAGATTAGGGTTAGGGTTTAGATTAGGGTTAGAGTTAGGGTTCAGATTAGGGTTAGGATTAGGGTTCAGATTAGGGTTAGGATTAGGGTTAGGGTTGTGATTAGGGTTAGGGTTAGGGTTAGGATTAGGGTTAGGGTTAAGATTAGGGTTAGGGTTAGGGTTCAGATTAGGGTTAGGATTAGGGTTAGGGTTAGGATAAGGGTTAGGGTTAGGATTAGGATTAGGGTTAGGGTTAAGATTAGGGTTAGGGTTAGGGTTCAGATTAGGGTTAGGATTAGGGTTAGGGTTGTGATTAGGGTTAGGGTTAGGGTTAGGGTTCAGATTAGGGTTAGGGTTAGGATTAGGGTTAGGGTTCAGATTAGGGTTAGGGTTAAGATTAGGGTTAGGGCTAGGGTTAGGGTTCGGGTTAGGGTTCAGATTAGGGTTAGGGTTAGGATTAGGGTTAGGGTTAAGATTAGGGTTAGGGTTAAGATTAGGGTTGGGGTTAGGGTTCAGATAAGGGTTAGGGTTGGGGTTCAGATTAGGGTTAGGGTTAGGATTAGGGTTAGGGTTAGGGTTCGGATTAGGGTTGGGGTTAGGGTTAGGGTTCAGATTAGGGTTAGGGTTCAGATTAGGGTTAGGGTTCAGATTAGGGTTAGGGTTAAGATTAGGGTTAGGGTTAGGGTTAGGGTTCAGATTTGGGTTGGGGTTAGGGTTCAGATTAGGGTTAGGGTTAAGATTAGGGTTAGGGTTAGGGTTCAGATTAGGGTTAGGGTTAGGGTTCAGATTAGGGTTAGGGTTAGGATTAGGGTTAGGGTTGTGATTAGGGTTAGGGTTGTGATTAGGGTTAGGGTTAGGGTTCAGATTAGGGTTAGGGTTAGGATTAGGGTTAGGGTTAGGGTTCGGATTAGGGTTGGGGTTAGGGTTAGGGTTAGGGTTAGGATTAGGGTTCAGATTAGGGTTAGGGTTAGGGTTCGGGTTAGGGTTCGGATTAGGGTAAGGGTTTGAACCAGAACTAAACTTAAGTAAACAGAACCAGAACCAAACTCATGCAAACAGAACCAGAACCAAACTCAAGCAAACACAACCAGAACCGAACCAGACCCGAGCCAGAACGTACCAGAACTAAACCAGAACCGAACCGAACCGAAGCGAACCGTGCCAGAACCAAACCAGAATCGAACCAAATTCAGCCAGATCCAAACCAGAACGTTCCAGAACTTAACTATAACCGAACCAGAACCGAACTGAACCAGAACTGTGCCAGAACCGCACAAGAACCGAACCAGAACCGAACCAGAATCGAACCAGAACTGAACAAAAACTTAACCAGAACTGAACCCGAACCAGAACCGAAAAGAACCGCACCGAACCGAACCAGAACCCTGCCAGAACCGAACCAGAACCGAACCAGAACCGAACCGAACAAGAACCGATCCGAACCAGAACCTTAAAAGAACCGAACCAGAACCGAACCAGAACCAGAGCCAAACTCAAGCAAACACAACCAGAACCGAACCAGACCCGAGCCAGAACGTACTAGAACTGAACCAGAACCGAAGCGAACCGAACCAGAACCATGCCAGAACCAAACCAGAACCGAACCAAACTCAGCCAGAACCGAACCAGAACCGAACCGAACCAGAACTGTGCCAGAATCTAACCAGAACTGAACCAGAACTTAACCAGAACTTAACCAGAACTGAACCCGAACCAGAACCGAACCAGAACCGCACCGAACTTAACCAGAACCGTGCCAGAACCGAACCAGAACCGAACCGAACCAGAACTGTGCCAGAATCGAACCAGAACTGAACCAGAACTTAACCAGAACTGAACCCGAACCAGAACCGAACCAGAACCGCACCGAACTTAACCAGAACCGTGCCAGAACCGAACCAGAACCGAACCAGAACCGAACCAGAACAAGAAACAAACCGAATCAAACCAGAACCCAGCCAGAACCTTACAAGAACCGAACCAGAACCGAACCAGAACCGAACCAGAACTGAATCAGAACCGAACCAGAAGCAGAACCAGAACCGAACTTAAGCAAACAGAACCAGAACCAAACTCAAGCAAACATTATTAATGTCCTCATGTTGGCATTGAGAAAAATCCGATGCCTCAGCTTGGATGGGCTGATCTGATTTCTCCTCTCAGTGAGTATTTGCCCGGTCTTCAAGAAGACTCTCTGAAGGAACAGATGAAGCCAGGATACACAGCCTCCCCTCCATCACCTGTATCCTATATCCTCACATGTGATTTGGCTGCATGGCTGCCAAGCTGACCAATCAACACAAAGTTCTGCTGTGAGCAGAGCTGGGGTTGAGCACTGTGAGAAAAAAACGAAAGGAAAAAACTGGGAGCCGGCTCTGTCTGGATGCGAGCCGGGTCTTCTGATTCACTATAAAGCATCGGCTCTCAGAGCCGCAGCTTTTGAACATGACACATCACTAATGTGCTTAATCTGTGTTAGAATTATGAGGGGGTCCTTGGACAATTTTCTCACCTGTAAGGGGTCCCTGGCTCCAAAAAGTTTGAGAACCCCTGCTCTAGCTAGTAGGAGTGCAAACTCCCGATAGTGAAAACAAACGGAACAAAAAGAGCGACACAGCTGCACAGAAACTCCTAGACTCCTAGACTACATGTCTTTCAATGTAGACTTCCACTGAGAGGAACATATTAGACTATTTAGGAACTAAATTAGGAACTAAATTTAGACTGTCATACCAGCTTGATCATCAATGAAAATGTCCTGGAAATGTCCTGGAAAATGATCTCTGGAAAAGAGTGGGAACCCTGTTTATCCTTTGATGCAATGAAATTTAACCCATGTGAGCGTTCTTTTAAGACTGGGAGTTCTTGTTAATTTAAATGATTTAAAGTAACAGAAGTTCATCTGTCATGTTATTCGATTGATTGCAACAAGTTAAATTTTGAAGTTAAAATGTCCATTTTTCTCTAGATATTTAGTTGTTCCTTGAACTGCATACACTTTTATCAGCTTGTTATTATCCCTAATGGCTTTGGGGTATACACATCAGGTTTATATGATAACACACTGTAGATGGAAGCTGTGAAATAAGCTCTGCAGATCAGGTATGACATCCAGCTTGTGCTTTTTTGCAGTAAAAAATGCAGAGATTAATTAAAGATACCTGTTAGCTATTAGCTGTCACAATAGAGCAGAGTGGAAAAATAACCAATCTTTCTTCAAACCCCTGAGGAATCTCTCACACAGTTTCACACTCATTATGATCCTTCTTCTGTGTCTTAGTGTTTGGTGTTGAGAACAGGTCCTGCTGGTGCTTTGTTGGTCCTTTGCAGGTTAACAGTTTGTCCTGCAGGTTCATTGCTTTGTGTTCCTTCGAACACACCCTTTACGTAATGGTCTGCCTTATATGGTCACACCTTCCTGGCACCTGCAGGCCTGGTAACGCCGATGCAGTCTGACCTGTTCTTCATTGAGCATTATTATCCTTAGGAGCAGGAACTGAAAAGAAAATATTGATGTCTCACTCTAGTCCAGGTCATTTAGTTTTATGTCCAAAAGTGTGATAAACAAAAATGTGAGCTCATGTGGTTTGCATTCTTGTATCAAACTAATTGATATTCTTCCTGCAAATATAGATAACTGTAGACTATTTGCTAAAATTTGAATATCCAGGCTCTCAGTGTTGAATTAACAGCTTGTTTGCTGTTTTTTTTTTTTTCGCAGTGTGACATAGCAGATTGTGGTTGACTCTGTGGGCGTTTGTGTGTTTTCTCTTGGTTTTAGTGAGGCTTTAGCTTTAATATGCCAGCGTGGCAGATTTTGCAGAAGGATAAAGGATTTAAAAAAACAGACAGACCTTGCTCAGCTCTAACCAGAAGCCCTCAAAACAGTAAAGCGCTATAGCAGCGGTGTTGCCTTCTCAGTTGCTTGTATTTAGGGACTGTCATAAAGGTTACCTCTGAGTGGAAATTCTACATTAGTGTGTTTTGTGACATTTAAGAAAGGGTCCATGGGGAAACTAATCAGTCTAACATGTGATCACATTTCAGTTTTTAAGTTCTCAGCATGTTGCCTGGTACAAGATCTCTCCCTGCAGTTCCCAGAATGCTAAGTACAATACAGGCCTTTTTTTTTCTCTCTCCCTCTCTCTGCTAGCTCTGGAAGATCTGGCACCGGCTATCTCAAAGCTCAGCTCCCATCAAAGCAAGGGAAAACACCCTCACGGGACCCACACTCTTTAGAGGCTAATGAATTCTCCCCCCCTTTCATCTCGATTAGTCACGTCGATTTGTTTGTTTCTCTGAGTCAATATTTGCTTGGGAATGAACTCCTCCAGTGTGAGATGAGAGAGAGAGAGAGAAAGAGAGAGAGAGAGAGAGAGAGAGAGAGAGAGAGAGAGAAAGAGAGAGAGAGAGAGAGAGAGAGAGAGAGAGAGAGAGAGAGAGAGAGAGAGAGAGATGGTGTTAGCCAAGCCAGATTTGGCTGTACATGCTCTGCCAGGGCCTCTTGTCTGAGGCTGCTTAGTTTGTGTTTTGCCTTTGTTTTGGCTCGGCTGGTGTCTCCATGGTAACAGCCATAGAGTGGCGGGCCTGGCTGGACCGGGCACTGTGTGAAATGGAGTGGGTACATGCAGTGCTCTTCAGATAGCAATAGGCTTAAAATTAGTGAATGGCACAGTGGAGGTATATGCTTTTGGTTTTCATGATTGTTGACAAAAGTGAAACAAGTCTGATCAATATCTCCAATTTAAGCACAAGGGCTATTACAGACGGGCAATTTGGGGAAGTGGGGGTAGTTAAAAAAGCCTGCAATTTCCCTTGTTGTCTCCCTGACTGCCTTGTTAGCGTAAGCCGGGCCTGAATGGGCTGAATTAGCGGCAGTGGTCCAGAGCTGAAAGAATAGAGGTGAGTCAGCCACTTTACTGCACAGGCAGCGCTTCTCTCATTCCTCCCTCTGAGTTGGTCTCTGTCTCTCTGACAGGGAGTCACCCTCTATCTCTCTTTCGCTCTCTTCTCCCACTATCTCTACTCCTATCTTCTTATCTGGGATTTGAACCAAAGAGATCCAGTGACCGGCACATTGAATGTGTATGAAGATGTACAATGTGACTCCAACCCCTCCTGCTGAACAAAAGTGAGGCTAAAATACCCCCATCAACAGGTGCTGACATATTATGTTGGTGACATTAGGGGTGTGCGATATGAAAAATAAATCATATCACAATTTCTTTTGCAAAATCAAGATCATAATTTTATCACGATTCTTTCATTTAGATTATTCAGACAATTTTACAAGTCATTTACCAGTAAAACAAACCAATTTACCTATTTAAAATCATAGCTTATACAGATAAAAGGATAAAAGATAATTTAAGACAGGATACTGTTAGAACACTTTTTTAATTTAGTTAAGCAATTTAGAAAACTTTTAACAACAATTAACATCAAACAAAAATATTGACATGCATAACTTCAAGTTCTTTTAGTCATAGTCTTTTTCTTTTCTTGACTGAAAATGAAAAACAACTTAAACACAACATTAAAGTAAGGTGCACACTTGCTGGGGGATCATGTCCTTTGCAAGATAAAATGTTACTGCTTCAGTTACATGTTTCCAGCGCTTACTTGTTTTGCTCCCCAAAAATCCGACAGGAAAAGAGTTGTGTCAGAACTACACAGAGTTTCTCTGCTGCCTTTGGCTCAGCTCTGGACTTCCAATTTTTTTTCATAGGAAATGTTTTCAGCCTTCATCGTTTGAGCTGTGGGTATGGCTGTGTAAGATAACATGTTCGGTAGCTCTGGCTGAATTTGGCCCTTTAGAATTACAAAGCCCGGCTTCACTTTGGTGAGGACACATTTTGGAGAAGAACCATGGCGGCAGCTCAAAATTCATTTCCACTAATTCATGTTTCTGACACAGTTTTTGCTTCGTCACCTTGGTAAATGGCAGTCTCTTTGAAGGAAGTGGGCGGTGATATGAGCCTATCTGAATATGGATTTCAATCGGAATGCTTGTGTTTGTGTGTGAGATAATCAAAGACAAAGGGAATGACAGTGTGTAGGTACATGTGAATTCACATTTATACATAAACATGTTTCTGGGAATGTGTGTGTGAGCTTATTTCTGTTTGTATGTGTATAGGGATGACTCAGAGCAGTTTCTGGCAGTCAAGGTGAATGTGTTGAGCTCCTCCAGCCAGTCAGTTGATTAAAAATGTGGTTTGAGCCGATAACTGGATCATTGCCCTCCTCAGTCCAACACCATTTATTTTTTAGGGATTATTTTTAAACTCCACAAAGAAGACGTGGTTTCTACCTAACTGCAGCTGAGCACACTGACACAGTGGCACTGACACTGTCATCATTAAACATGACAGTTACTCAGGTTGTTTTACTGAAATCACTTTAGTTCAGTGCAGAACTTCTACTCTTGCCCGCTGACGTTTAATGCAAAATTGGACATTGTTGAAAAATGAATCTGCAGTAAGAGTGTGTGAAGATGACACTCTGTACCTGCTGCTTTTAAGTAGTGGGTTTACAAGACTGAAAAAAGCAACAAATGGAGTATGTTTGAATGCTAGTACATAATAAACACAAAACTAAAACACAACTTTTTCTTGTTCCTCAGGCTGTGTGCTCACACTTCACTGATGCCCTCCAAATATTTACCTGAGCCGTGTTAATTTATTCTCGAGCTAAGTTGTCAAACAAATTCAAGGTACTATTTCCTGTTTGTGCAAATTCCCCACCCGCTTCAGTGGACTTGTTTGTCATAGTTTACCTTTGTTCATTTTGACCGTACTCTTTGCATGCATGGCAAAAATCAACAGTGACCGTCTCTGGAGTGAAGCTGTCATAAGTTCAGCTGTTGCCACCGCCCTGCTCAGCTTGTTATATGCCTCATAACTGTCCTAAAAACTAGAGCATCATTAGCCTCTTCTTCACATGCTCAGCCCCAGAGATTTTTCTAAAGTTGCTCTTTCCTACATGTAACCCAAAGTGTGGAGTCTTCCCTGATAGACGAGGATGGCAGGACAAATCAACAACACAGACTCACGTTATTATGACAGTTTTTGCATTTATATCAATGTTATGAGTAAACAGACAGACGTGCAGGTATTCTTGCTGCTCTTGTATTGAAATGTATTCTCTACCCCTGCCTGACGAACCGAACACGTATCTGGTGGAAATTGGCCATAATACAATTGGGGTAAAAAATGTCGCCATTACAGTAATTAGACATCTATTTTCATCATGATCCGCAATGGCCACAAGCGATTTACATCTGAGGAAACAGGCTGCAATTTCAGAAAGACGGTCAATTTAAAAGCACATGCAAAGGTCCAAAAGAAATGCAAACATTGAAACTCACTGCAGAAAACAAACAAAGCATACAAACACGATGCGACTTCAGTAATGATAGAGGGACAAAACCTCCAAGTAGACCATGTCATCTGTTTTGCTGTCAGTTACATTCCCATAAATGATAATGTGTCTTTATCGTGATGTTTATTAATCACAGAGTAATTTAAAGTAGGTATCGACCAGTGTTGAGGCTCTGCAGTGGTGTACTCTTTCTTTCTTTCTTTCTTTCTTTCTTTCTTTCTTTCTTTCTTTCTTTCTTTCTTTCTTTCTTTCTTTCTTTCTTTCTTTCTTTCTTTCTTTCTTTCTTTCTTTCTAAGTGTTTATTTCGAACATGTCAAAAAAAGATAAATACAAATAAACAAAAACACATCCCCCCCCAAAAGTAAACATCACAAACAATGCAAAAAAAATAATATGAATTTTGTAACATGTCCGAAATGGAGTGGGAAGAAGTAATACTTATTAGATCCCACCCCTTCTCAGAGCTCTGTATCTTTAGTTTATCAGTCTGTCTCACTCCCTCCAGGCCAAGCTGCCTCTGCTGGTTTGTTTTTGGATGTTTTGCAGCTGCAACAACTCACCCATCCACAAACACCTCACACCAACGCTTTCCTACTGTAACAGTGATTTCAGACTCTTCCACTAGCTTTAAACTACAACTATACCCAAAAACACGTACATAAACTCAGGCCTTCAAAAATACAACCACACGTAGCGAGCCAAACTCCCACTATCTCCGCAGCACGCTGCAGAGGAGCGTCTCAGTAACGTCTCACATGAATGCATGCCGCAGGGAATCAGCCGTGCTTTGATAACAGCATATGTTTTCATGTAGGGATTGGAGTGTGAAGATCTCATGAGGAGAGCTGTGTCTCTGCCAGAGGCTCAGGGCCAAAGAGATTTACAGTAGCTGCACTGGAGAAATGTTCCACTGATCACGCTGAATTAAGTCCTAAACTGAGGTGAGGACTCAGAGGAGGGAGCTCTGGAAGGAGAATGAAATATCTCAGGTAAAAGCAGAGACCAGGTCCTACTCTTTTTTTACAAATGCTTTAACAAGGGCTTCCTCTCATGGAGGTTGATTTATGTTTTGGCCACTCAGGTGTGGCAACATTTGGACTGCCATACTGAGTGCCTGTCAACAACAATGGGATTTAGCAATGGACTAGGCTATTGAAAATTTATATTTAGTCATTCAACTAGTTGTCACATGTATTTACTTCCAGGGATGCAAATCATATCTTCCAATGTCTTTACACATCTGCCATGGTTTGATCAATTCTGATGGTATGGTGTTAATATTGGCCTCTGATACAACTTACAACACAGCTTTGGGAATTTATGATTGTGCCAGCTACTATACTAATAAGATAACAAAATGTATTCGCCGCCCAAAAACTCAACGGTTTTCAGATAATTTATCATGTGATGATAGCAAAATAACATCAGGTCAATGCTAGCGGAGAGCGTAATGTTATCATAGTGAGGAACTTGCCACCAATCAGTATTTCAAAACCAATACTATGTGTTGGAGGGACACCCAAGAGTATCAGAACTGACCAGAAAAGCAAAGCATTGGCATTGTAATCGTGTCTTACACTGACTTGTAGGGGAGCCATGGTGGGATAAAGAAACAAGACTTACATGCCAGAAATTCAAGAGGCATAGGCTTTTTTTTTTTTATTATTATGTATGTGCTAAACTATTGTGCAGCAGTGTCTTGGTGGCTTTGCCAAATCCTACATGTGGTAATTTCCTGTGGGGGTAAGCAGTAGGAAGAGACACAGGAAGGGTGAATGAGAAGGATGTTGTATCTTTAGTTCATTGATGCGATATAATATTATTTACTTTACGTAGTGACGATGGTTTGTTACAGATAATAACTCCAGTTAATGTTAACCGATGGTAAAACAGTTCTTTATGCAGTCCACAAGATGGTAGCATTCCCCCTGTTTATGTTGTTGTTCAAGTGCCGTAAAGAAGTAACGTAAAACAGTGACGTAAAAATGACATAGCTACCTTAGAGTGAAAGAAAGAGAGTGAGTCAGAAACAAAATTGTTCATGCCATGCATTGTTGATGTAACGCTGCAAAGTTCCCATTAAAAATTAAGTAAACATGCAAAGGGATCCGGTCGTCTTTCTAGAAGTTGCAGCTGAGTTCCCACAAAGACGGCAGAGTAGGAGACCTGTAGGTGCGGACAAAAGTATTATGCTGCAACGAACGGTGCAAACACAGTCAGTTTAGCTAATTGTTTATAATTTTAGCTTAACTGTGCACATAGACTGCTGGCAATGAAACACACACACACGTACGCACGCACGCACGCATGCACGCGCGCAAGCATGCATGCATGCATGCATGCGCACACACACACACACACACACACACACACACACACACAAAACCACATACAGAGCACCAGGTATATTCTTGTACTGAAGGGGTTCTATTACACTGCATGACCCAGCTGTGTTAAGTACTTGATTCTGATTGGTCAAAACCCCCATAACAACTGTAATTATTTCTCATCAACAAAAGTGCCATCTGGGACAGAAAGGAGTCCGACACAGGTCAGCTCTACCTGTTGACACTGTGGAAAAATTATGGGCACATGTCTTGAGAGTCTGCAGATAATGTCAGCTACTGGGCACAAGTGTGTGAGCAGCCCGAGGAGGGAAATGCAGCTGACTTCTTCCTGCACATTTATTTAATTACACTTTTAAGCAACCTAATTCTGTGATTGGAGTTGTAGCAATGGTCTGTTCCTAGTGGTAATATTCTGCTATAAAGCCACGGACTGCTGTAGTTGACCAATCGGCATAGAGTATTTAGTTCAGCTGTAAAATAAATGAAACCAATTTGAAAGATTATCCAGTGACTCTGTTGTTTGTATTACATCACCAGTACAGTCAGTACATAGACGAGCCGACTGGGGCCAATTGAAAGGGCAGCATGACCTGTCTCTTTTGTCAAGTTGCAATGGTTGAAGCTGTGTGCCCTTGACTTCTGTGTTTTTGTGTTCTCATGCTTGAATTTGTTTGTGAATGGGGTTTGCTTGTGTGAGTGTCTATGGATTTAGCAAATTGTTCTCAGTGATACACAAGTCCTTGTTGGTTTGCTGTGATGCAGTGATGGCAAGCTCTGCTGATGGTGGTAATACGAACCCGTTTGACCTCCCATCACGCAGAAGAGGATTTTATTAAAAGAAAGAACAGAGAAGTAAGAGAACTAAGTATTCTTTTCCAAGCGACCTAATTCACTCCAGATAACACTCAATATTTGTTCACCATGCTGGGAATAGTGTCTCCGCACAGAGCTAAGAAGTAGATATTTTAAGAGCACCAGTGTTCTGTGAAGAAAAGAGATAATCAAATTTCCAATCAACATTTGTCACAAATAATCCAGTTCTTATTCTTAGAGGAACTTGCGTCCCAATCTCAGAGCACTTTGCTTCAAGTACCACAGGCTTTTGCCTTAATACACTATCAAAAGAGCGCAGTGACAGCTTCTCAGAAGTGAAGGCCAATATGTCCGGCTCCCATGTTGTCCTGTGCATTAGGATTATCCAAGGAGGAGTGTAAAGAGATGATGTTACAAACACTGACACAAGACACTTTAAACTTTGTTTAACTGTGAGATTAATTTTCCAATTGACCCAAAAAATATGTTTTGCTGGAAACTCTGCCAACTTGAGGGCACATTTGAGGGATCTATCTGGTTAAATCACTAAGCTAAATGTGTGATTTGGTTAGTTGAAGGGGTGGTATGTAAATGTCCTGGCTCCATGAGCTGCTACCTACAGACTGCAGACTGGCCCCGGAATCGTCACCAGCACACATTTCACAGGTGGTATTTTGACATCACTTTTGTACAACAAGAGGAAGAGATATAGAGACATGACATCCAGTTTTTTTGAGTCTTTATAACTGACCAAAACGTGGTTAAGTGAACAAAAAGAAGATGTCAAACTGGCTCCAAAAATGAGAAGAAATTATTCATTTATTCATAAGCAGATATTTCCTCCAGTCTATTCTTAAATGCCTCCTTATCTTTTCTGATTTCAAGTCTCCATGCACCTACACAGTTTTCTCCTACCTTTTTCTGTTGCTCGTTCACACATTAACACTACAGTTATTGAGATAACAAGACAAGTATAAAGCTATTTCAGCTGAAGCATGCTGAGTTCTGAGACCAGACACAAAATGCAACACATCACCAGGGGTGTGTAGATGCTGCCAGTAACTCTGTCCCTGAGCAACAGGAGGCAGCTGAAAATGTCCTACATCTGTTGGTATTTTATTTATTTTTATTTTTTTTTGGATTGCACCCAGAGTGACAATTGAGCAGCTTTGTGCTTCTCTATGTTAGTATTCACTTGTTATTGCTGCTGCTTGCCCCACGCAGCTATTTTTGGCAGACGATAGCAGAGCTGGAACAACATTGTGCTAGTGTTCATTATTCCCTGGTTGCTAAATAAAGACGCAGAGAACACTCAGGGTTTCTGTCTCTGCCTGTGTCTTAAATGTGTGTGTTTGCAGAATTCAGTGTGTGTTTCTTTGCCATAATTCAGGCCCAGTTCAGTCAATTGTGTTCAGGTTGGCTCTGAGGTTGTTGATCTCCTTATAGGGAAATATGAATTTTCAAGTAGGCAGTTAAAGAGCTCTTTTTGATTTATTATGCATAGACAATTAGGTATCAAAGCCTGCCTGTGTGTCCTACTCATGTCTTTCTTTACTGTGATGTACTCCCTGTTGCAACTTAGTGTCAGTACTGATACAACTTACTGAGGTCAGTAAGAAGTTCGAACTGGTCCCGATTTTGCATGGCATTTCGTGAACTCAAGACTACGACATGGTTTATTCATCTTCTCGTAATATTGTGTTGACACTGCAATGTTTTTCCAATTATTCCACGACCACTCAATTGAGTATAATATGTAACTTTGAATTTGAGAAAAACACAAATAAAGTCTAAACAGAGTTGAGAGAAAAAAAAAAATAATAATAATACGACATGGTGAGTATGGTTGACCTAAGTAAAGATTTAAAAGAACATGTATACTGATACCTATATGACCTACAAAACCAATCCAGACAACCAGAAATAAGATTTATTTTTTATATAGTACGTTTTAATGCCTGTAATTGCTACCACCAAGCAATACTCGGACAATAAGTACCTTTATTTGAATTTCCCCCCCAAAAAACATTGACAACGGCTGATAACTTTGTTGAAAGAATGCATGATGAACTGTACAACCATGCATTCAACTGGATTTCTGGATTCTATTTAAAGCTCCAGGGTCTGTTGGTGTAGGTCTGAATCCTATGACTCCCAATTCCATAAATGTTGGGATGTTGTTTAAAATGTTGATAAAGCAGATTGTTATGGTTCCAAATAAATTAAAACCTATATTTGAAGGAAAACAGTGCAAAGACAAGATATCAAATGTTGAAACCAAAAAATTATTTTGTGAAATGATATATATATATATATATATATATATATGCTTGTTTTGCATTTGATGCTAGCAACATGTTTTAAAACTGCCAGGACAGGAACAAAAAAACACTGAGAGGTTATGTACAGCTAAAAAAACACACATGGAAGAACAACCCAAACTAATTAGCCTAACAGTAACATGGCTATAAAAGGAGCAAAAAAGTGTCTCAGAAGTTTGGAAGAGGTTCACAACTGTGTGAGAGACTGTGTGAGCAAATAGTTTGACAATTTTAGAATTATGTCCCTTAGTACACAACTCATTGCTGTTGCTGCATCCTCAAATAAGAATAAAATCTGTACATAGTACCATGAACAAAATTCAACTGTTCATGAGCCAAGAAATGACTGGGCACAAGTTTAGCTTTGATTGGGATCTGAACACACAATCAGTGTTCAGATTGGATGGCAAACAATGCAGCATATAAAAAATTAAGTCTGCTATTCTTCTTAGCATATACTGCCATCAAGTGATTGCCAATAAGTTCCAGATTTCTCACACGTGTGCTGGACAGGATGAGCTAAGAGGTTCCACTTTCTCCACAGGGGCGCTAAGATCAACACAAAGTGAATGTTCTTCATAGAAGCTTGGACTGAGGAAATAAACTAGGCATGAATATCCTGGTATTGATTAATCTTGAAAGATCTCCAATCCTTCTTAGTGCCGTCCTTCCTCTCTTTTTAGGACAATAATTTTACAATCGAAACATTCAACAAGTTTTTTCACTAATCATGTAGGGTTGGTATATTTTTGTGGTTTGATAGAAAAGTATGTATACTGGATGTTGACATGAAGCTTTCAGTATGCATAATGTCTTCAGTCAAACATGAATGTCTCTGGCAGTTAGCCTTTTTCTTTATTTTTAGACCACGCTGTGGCTAATGAAAAAGTTCCCACATGTTCATTGGGGAATGAGGCCAGAGTTTCCATAGCAATGCTTGTAACCCAGTCTGTCTCTGAGGGTCGGAGGATTGTTCTCCATTGTCCTTCAGTGGAGAGATGAAGAAAAGGGGGCAACATTTGAGAGACAGAGAACCAATAATAGCTTGGCATGTGATGTGATAACAAGAGATGATACGTGGAATACAGACCGTTGATGTTTAAATAACACACTGTCATTTACCCTTTGTATGACATGTTGTCAAATGTATGTAGATAAAAATAGGTGAAAAACATAATTCTTCTTGCATTCTTCTGCAAAATGGAGCTCAAGAATTAGATGATTGCCAGGGATTTTTTAATGCGCAGTCTATCTAAAATTCAGAGGCTCTGTATTTCAAGTTTCCAGGAAAACTTTTTGGTGACTTTCTTGTTTCTTTGTCACCCAACTCTCTGCACCTTTAAATAAAACTGAGGCTCAGTAGCACAAAATGGAAATTTGAGTCAAGTTTAAATTTCCCCAGCAGCATTGCATGGTCCCCAGGTGCATATGAATCCATTTTCATCTCTGTAGCTCACACAGGCCTCCTTAACTGTCCATTACAGGAGATAAGCTGCTCAGGGTTAGCTCTGAGGCTGAGGTGTCTTCTTCTAGTTCATCTCATAGCTTAATTCTGCTTTAATATTATATGTTTTTTATGTGTCTTATCTTAAAGGCCATGTCAATTTTTTTTCTTCAGTCTATCTATAGAAATGGCTATGGTTTGAGCTTTTGTAAATACTGCAACAAATTAATAGAGGCTGTATTTAATCTGAGGGCTGTAATAATAATCTTTATTTATAGAGCACTTTTCAAAATCTATGTTACAAAGTGCTTTACAATGCCTCAAATGACATGTGCAAAATAAAGAACATTTTAAAAGACCAGTCAATTAGTGCAAGTATCATTACTTTTAAAAAAACATAAAATCATAGAAACAAAATAAAAACATAAAAACAGAACCCTGTGCAAGACACTTTGGTCAAATAAAATCAGGAATGCTCCCCGATAAAGTATGTTATGAGCCATGACTTAAAACACAACACAAAGTCCGCCAACCTAATTTCCTCAGGCAGTTCATTCCACAGCTGTGGGGCTGGACTGAACCACAAAATATCAAACTATTGTCCATAAAAGTCTTCATTTACGATTAAGCTGGCTTGGTTGTAATTGTTGTCTCAGCTGAGAAAAGAAACCTTTCATAACTTCAAAGATGATATAAAGTATAACTTTGTAATGTATATTTTCAGTACAGTATTACCCTTTGAAGATGCAGTTTGGAGACTGAGTTGTGCTTTAAAATTTTCTGTTATTCTCAGAACAGTTAATGGGACTGCAGCACAGCCAGCAGATTTTAACATTTCATCCAGATAAAAATTAAAGTTTTATTTGAAGTTCTTGTTCACCAACAGGCAGTTCAGGCTGTTTTTTGTAAGAATCAATAATAATAATCGATAATTAAGAATTCTAAATATCTACACACGGCAAAAATAACTTTAAGGTCCTGCAATTTTTGAAAACAGAAACTCCACCATAGCTTCTAAACTTTGATCTTAAGAAAAGTAGTACTTCAGGAATTGTGAACACGATAGGAAGGCACAGGCGTTTTCACTTTTACCACCTGATTAGATGTCAGGACTGTGTGGATTAGCACACGCTGTGCTTCATTTAAATCACCTTCACTCACCTGGCTACAGGTCTAATTAGGCAGAGTAATTGAAAACAAGTGTGGGACGTGTTCAAAGCTTTAAACGATTCAGCAGGACATGCTTTTTGGCCTAAGCCACTGTTACGTGCAAAAAAAGTAGAGAAACCTCAAGCTCCCGTTAAGAACTTTCAATTGTGTCAATTTTGAAGCCTACTTTTGATAAATGTCACATTTCTCTTTGCTACTCTTCTCCTGTGTAAGTGTAAACAGTGTTTTTTAACCACCAACATATTCATCCTGCGGCTAATTAACAGTCAATGTTATTAGAAAAATACTTTTTACATCCCTATCAACAGGTGCATAGGAGAGAAATGTTCACAAAAAAATAGAGGCAATTTGCTCACACACATCAGCATTAAGATTGACATTTAGGTAGTTTCGAAGTCTTTAACCACTGCCACGCCTCTCGCTAACAGCGACAGTGTGCCTGCTTGTCAATCGAATTAACCATGCTCCTAACAATGCAAAACTCTTAACCTTAATATCTTTATAACTAATGAGTTAAAAAAAAAACATCCCCTCTACATTTGTGGATAGAGAATTTAGCTATTCCGTTTTTTGGATGTTACCCCCAAATCTCTTCTCCCCATGTCTCCTCTTCTCTAGAGGATTTTCTTTCCAATAAAGGCAAAACAGCTAAAAAAATCAACAACAAAAAAACCCTAACTTTTTTTGTACTCTTTTAAAAAATATATTATTTTATTTCACCAAGTCAAAAAGAACATCTTACATCCTGCTTTTTTATTTCATGCTAATTATGCATTATTGATACAGAACATTTTGCAGTGTGCTTTGAGACGACAAACTAACATTTCTGCTTTTGTTCATACCTTATCAAAAGTAGCATGCAACAACTAAACATTTATAATTTATGAAATTACAGCAACTAACAGAGACTAACGAACAACCGCTGTGGTGCATGACCTGACAGCATGAATATAGTAGCAACAGACTTGGACTAAACTGCTAGTGTATGTCAGCCATTGTGTTAAATTAGTCATTACCACTTCGTGTTCACTCTCAGCTTTTTAAATCAGTCGCAGCAGACAGAGACTGAGCAACCAGTTGCTCTGTTTCCTCGAGTCATAGTTGTCCATATTTAATTCATAACCCCCATTTTTTTATTTCTACATTTGCCTTTGAAGTTGTTCTCGTCTCCTGCTGAGTCTGACACACCATGCAGGGTATCACAGCCATTGTAGTAACTGTACTAAACAAGTTAAAAGTAAAACTTCTCTCTGTGTGTTTCATTTTTCTTTTTGACTCATCCTCTATTTCTCTATCAGTCTGTAATTTATTGGACAAGTCCATTTCAATGTGCAAAGAAAGTGATTCATCCCTGACACTACATTCTCAGGACAACCACCTTGACACTCAGGATTTCAGGTTTGTCTGTGAATAATGCAGGAAAAGGGTTACATCCATAAGGTCAAGTTATTGTTTTATCCTTCATTCTGTCTATATCTGACATCAAGTCAACTTACAGCTTCAGTTTACAAAAAACAGATGCTGCAGATGGTGCAGAAGTTGAGCTGTGCATAGAGTGCTCATTGGGTCTTGTTGAAAGAGCTTTTCTTAATCTCTTTTTGTGCAACAAAATTGTCAAAACCAGTAAAACACAGATGGGATACCTTATGTTGCATACAGCCTCCATTTGTTATTCAGATATGACAACTAATTTGTGAAAGAAAATCTCTTCTCTGCAGCTTAAGTGCATTTATTTGACAGCATGGTGGAAACAAGTGTTTAAACTGTCTTATTTAAAGAATTCTGAAGACAATGTTGGTGATGGGAATTTTTGTGAGTGTCTCTGCCTGCAAAGTTTCCTTAAAGTGAAAAAGTTTTCTCTTCAGCATACCTCTTTTTCTTTGTCTGCAGGGACCCGGTTCACTGGAGGAGCCTTCCAGTCCCAGTTCAGCCAACACACAGCAGCCTCGAAGTCGACACAGTTTTGTCCAGGAACACTTCCAGGCTCAGTACAGGTGAGAGGCAGAGATATGAGCAGTGTGCTCAGGTATTACAAAAGCCTGTTGGTTACACTTAATGTGGCAGATGGTCTGTTGCATGGACTTTATAAAAAGATGGCTGACATGACATCTCCCCAAAAGTAAAGCTAAACCAGACAGAACAAATGGGACATGGGTCAGACATTCATCCTGCTTATGAATGCCCAAGTGTCTATTTTTCAGAGAAGTCTTTGTTTTAATAGGAAATCTTGAGGAGGGACAGGAAGAGACTACAAACAGTTGCACAAGAGTCATTGAACTCATAGACAAGGATATTCTGAAGCGAACCGACTTTCGATCGGTTCAAAGTCTAGTCTAAAGTCAAGAAACACTCATAAAGTGTAAATTCAGAGCAAATTGTTCAACATGGGATCACAGAGTCTTCCTCAATTGTGGCTGACGTTAGCATAGTTGTTATATGCCAGTTTAACCAACACAGCCTTCACAAAACTCTTATCTTCTATGTATTTTCTAGATAGCAATACTGCCAAACTGTGCTGCACTACGAGATGCCAGCTGTGCTTCTCTGCATCCTGGCACTTTGGTTTTATAGTATTATGGCAGTAACCAGTAACCCAATCTACAGCCCCCTCTGGCAGGTTTTTGCACTAGAGCTTAGACACAGCACAGGACTAGCATTTCTGGCCTACATTAATAAAAATATTGGTGCCGACTCGTGAGAGTAAGAGATGGTAGAGGCGCGTCATCCATAAACAGTCAGTGGTATGTTGTTTGTTGATTCATTTTTTAGGCTTTGTAACTAAATGGTAAATGGACTGTGTTTATATAGCGCTTTCTTTGGTCTTCTGACCACTTAAAGCAGTTTTACATTACAAGTCACATTTACCCATTCACACACTCATGGCAGAGGCTGCTATGCAAAGAGCCCATCAGTTTTATCCAATCCCTTTCAGGCACCAATGGCACAGCCACAAGGGGCAGTTCTGGATTAAGTGTCTTGTCCAAGGACACTTTACCTGAGTTCAAACCCTCAACCTTCCATCTCAAAGATGACCGACCCTACCATTCAGCCACAGCTGGCCAAAGAATCTGATGTGTGGAAATGTTCATCTTCAACTTCTATGTACCTATACTAAATCATATATAACTGAGAAGTAGCCCAGATAAAACTCTAGTGTCAGACACTGACTAAAAATAAAACCTGATGCCTAAACAATATATGCCAGACCAAAGAATAAAGAAAGTCAAGTCTTCCTGCAACTTTGAGTGATACCATCAAAAAGGCAATTTCTATTTTAATATCATCACTTATTTTGACTCCCAACTTTGTTTGATGTTTCTTTTTTATTAAATACCACCGTAGGACAACAAAGTTTCAGCTCAAATGAGAAAATGTTTAGGAATCATACTATGCATGGGTATCCTGAAAAGAAAATTCTTACAACCAACCAACTTCCTGCATGGGTTGCATGAGGACATAATGTACTTGCTTTGCTTCCCAGTTAATCCCTGTGTTCCTGAGGGGGCATACATTTTCCTTATCTGCATTAGAAGGACTCACTGCCCCCCGTTGTTTGTTCAGACCACAGAGCCAGTCATATGCTCATTTTGGTTAAACTCTTTGATGCTCTTGTTCCAAATAAGACAATAAATGACAATTAAGAGCATATTTGTGGAGACAAGGACCTGCAGACTAATTATGCTGATTATTTAGAAAGACAAATGATGGTGAATTTGATCAAAAAGTTGTACAACGTTTCTTTCAAAATCATTTAACTCGAAGCTCAAGTAGGACAAGAACTAATTTTGGAAACTATCTACAGTCACTTATCAATAATGCAATATGCAGACAGGATTCTCCCAGGCACCACTTCTAATGTCCTGCGGTGGTGTTTGAATAAACTGAGTGCAATACATGCCATTAAAGAGAAAAGGTAGCACAGGTGAGAAAGTGTTTTCTCTCCTGCGGATAAGAATCAGTGCCTGGAGAAAATAGGTCAGACAGACCTGTGAAAGATTCAGCAGATCTATCTTCAGCACTGCTTTATTCACAGTGAAGAGTCTAAAACTAAACTTCTGTCGTCAAATAGACCCTCTAATGGAAGAGACTGTAGACCTTCTGTAACCTTTTTCTCCACACGTGGTGGTGCGCATTTACCTCAACCACTTACCATTACTTCTCACTTGTCTTCTGAACAATGTGAGATAAGATGGTGAAAACATTTCTCATCCCAAGATAGCTCTGCTGATGGCTGCCTCGGTGTAATCGTGCACTTTATTCTGCCACTTTGCCTTTTCCTATGAGAGTCTTACTTCCTTTCCTGCACAAACTGTACTACTGTGACACTAGCGTTAAAAAGTAACTTAACATAGGGAAGATTATATTATATCATACAACCACAATGCCAAAGAAGTTAGGACGTTGTGTTTAATGTTGATGAAAACAGATTTTGATGGTTAGCAAGTAATTTAAATCCTGTATTTAATTATTATTAATAGAAAATAGTGCAAAGACAACTTAACAAATGTTGAAACTGAAAAGGTTATTGTGTTGTGAAAAAAATATGCTTATTACATTTTAGTTACAACTCCCAAATTATATACTTGGAACTTAACAGCTCTCCTGGGTGCATTTTAAGATTGATTGGCCTAGAGTTTTTCTGTAAAAGTTAACTTTGGATCTTAGGAGGGCTGTCATGATATCAATTTTGCAGTCTTCAGTTTGAGCTACTGTTCAGGGATTGTACTGCAGTCAGCAGGGATCCATGGAAGTGGTGAATTTATCAGTTGATGACTGCTGATGAGAGTTCTCAGAAATTTGACAAGGATGAAAATTGTATTGAGTTCTGCTCAGCTCTGTGGAAAATGAATGGATTTTTTTGGGAGCCAGTTGCACACCCTTCTACTGTTACTAACCCTTACTGTAAGCATCTAGAGGGTAAATGCTTACAGTAAAGATAATACTCTACTTTAATAATAATACACTCTAAGCAGATTACTCTCCCAGTTTGACGCACTGCATCAGCCCTTAGGACTAATGATCATGGATTAATGACATTCATACTATGTGTACATACATGGTTTTATATAATCAGGTCTGACATTAATTTTGAAGACTTGTGATTATCATTTTGTGTTTTCTGCATTCTGTCATGTAAATGGATTACCATGTGGTTTCTCTTCTGTATTTTGTAGATAAATTGAGAAAAGCTGTTTTTGCTTTTTTTTCTTTGTTATGCTGTATTGCGTGTAACTAAGATTACACTGCGTTCCAAATTATAATGCAGGTAACCTTTTCTTGAAAAAATCTGGAAGACTGATGTTCAGAACAAAATATTGTTTTAGTATGATTTATTTAAGGCCTTGTGCTTTAAAAAAATTTTTTTAGTTTGAATCTACAACACTTTCTAATATCTTTTATCACAGAACACGTGTATATAGGTGTGCCACATTATTATGCAAGTCCTATTCAACTTGACCATGGGCAAGAGAAATGATCTGACCAAAGAGGAAAAGAGTCAAATTGTCAAGAGTCTGAGCAAGGGGGAATCTACCAATGATATAGCCAAGAAATTACAGCGTGACCACCGAACCATAAAAGATATATTTAAAATAGTCAGGATGGGAGAAAACCTCGAGTAGAAAAAGCTTGTCGTACATTATCAAGCCAATAACGGTCAAGAATCAAATGTGAGATTACTAAAAGACCCTTAGCTACCAGTCCGGCCTTATTATTAAGCTGTGGGGCTCGATGATGTACCCTGATCTACTCGATGTAGGATGCTAAGACAAGTGACAATGGTCCAAAAGGCTAAGACAAGACCTCTGCTGAAGAAAATGGATTGGGAATAACGACTGGAATGGACTAATCAATACATGAAGGCCGACTTCTCCAAAGTTATATTCACTGATGAGTGCCGGGCAACCCTAGATGGACCAGAGGGGTGGGCATCTGATTGGATTTTAGTCTCTGCTCCAACTCGACTACGACGTGTACAAGGTGGTGGTGGTGTTATATTCAGGGCTGTCATTGTTAATGATGAACCTATCGGTCCTTTCCGGGTTCACGATGGTGTAAAAGTTTCCTTCCATGGTGGAAAAGAGATCAGCTCCGGTGAAGAAGATGCTAGTGTTCATGCATGACAATGCACCGTCACATGCCTAATGTTATTCCCAAGACTGGTTGACATCTCAGGGCTTAAAGAGGATCGCCTCATGAACTGGCCGGCCTGCTCACCTGATCTCAATCGAATTGAGAACTTGTGGTCAATAATAAAGAAGATAATTTACAGTGATGGCAAGAAATACAGCTCAAAGAGCCTCTTTGGAAAGCCATACAAGGTGCAGCACACAGTGTCAGCAGAGAAGTCATCAGAAACCTAACTAAATCTGTTTACCAGCGACTTCTGACCCTCATTAACAGGGACACTTTAGATTTGAGATGTTAAAAGACATTAACAGTTTTATTTTGTACACAATAGTAAAAAAAAATGTTGTTTTTTGTTGAAGTTTGAATACATTTGAAGTAAATATTATTTTCAATCAATAGAATGTTTAAAATGGTGCTTAGTTTTTAATTTTCACGAAGTTATGTATTTGGCACACTCATTTCTGCAGATTCTGCATTTATTTGAAAATACAGCCAACTTACTTTGAACAGCCCCATTTTAACCACACACTTAAAGAAATATATTAACTATCTGACCATTTTTACCATGACTGTTAACATAGCTTTGAAAATATTCACAAAAATGCAACTTGCATAATAATTTGGAACACAGTGTATCAATCTGAATATGTGACCACAAATCTACAGTTTTACAATTGTCCTTCTCCAAGATGAGAAATCCAGGAGTCAGAGTGTGATCTCTTGATTCACAGCCAAAAGTAAATAGTCCTGTCACGTTTCACGCACAGTCGACCCCTAGCGAAATGGTCAACCCTTGAAACTCTTCCAGTTTAGACAACAGTATGTGTTTTTAACCATCCGTTTATCCATGAGATTATTCCACTCCCTCTTTGGCAGATGATGGATTGAACAATTATAGTCGGCCTGTATCCTCATGGAGCCTTGTGTCCCATGATGCTCACTGCCTCACTGAATGAACACTTTCACTTTACTCTCTTCACCATTTATTCACACACACACATTCACACAGACACTCAGACACACACAAACACACACACACACACACACACACACACACACACACACACACACACACACACACACACACACACACACACACGATAACACAAACACACATACTCGTGTTTATCAGACATTATCTGATTAGCTGCCAATTCATTAGCTAATTAGATTAGCTTGGGGAAATGTATTTCTGCGGGACAGCAGAATAACACAGTGCTAATGTATGGTAATAGATGTTAATAGTATTGTCATTGAGCATACACACATTGTATTGGTACACTCCACCAGTTTTTGTCTTTGTTTTTTTTTTTACAAAACAATTTTCCATAAGACAAAATCATTTTTTTGTTTTCAATGAAGCTTAATATATAAAACATGACCTATTGCTCTAAGCTCAAGCCACATTCCTGTAGTACTGATACAAACAGAACTGTAAAAGTAAGTACTCAGGACAGGGCAGCTGTAGTAATAACACATTTCAGGTTCAAAAGGCAATAAAACGAGACAGAGAGAAGAGAACATTTTGCTCTAGTGTCAGCCTCAAGTATTGACTTCCTTCACTCCAGTCTCGTCAACACTGTTACAGCTGGAATTTTAACTGTATTTTATTGTCAGCAAAACACATATGAAGTCAAAGCAGGTGAATTTGACTGAATCAGACACAATCATGGTATGCTGTTCTCTTAAAGCCTGCTCTGGAGCTGCATATGAGTCTTTAACACCAAGTTTGTAATATTATAATACACAGCAAATCGTCAAATGTTCAAAAAATAAAGATCTTTCTAAAGGCTGTAGGAGATTTCACATTACGGAGTTTAAATAATTGTATACTTGATTTTAAATTGATACAAAAATATCTTATTCACCATCATTTATGTGTAATCAAAAGTTCTGTATATATAGATTTTTCAAGACATACAAACTGTACTTTTTTTTGCAGTATCACTGTGAATGAAGCTTGGTCAGCAGATGTCAAAGAATGATCAAATCAAAAAACTTAACTGTATCATACCATAGCCTTAGATATGCATTTTGCTTCAGTTGGCACATTCCTGCAGTACAGTGATATCCATGAATGTGCAAATTCCATTTAACTTCATGGTGAGTACATACAGTACTCAAGAAGTTCACCTTGTCTGACTGTAATCCCCTCACTCCACATTACGTTAATTAAACCTTAGTATTAGACCTTTGTGAAAAACTGGTCACTCCAAAAAAGAATGCATCACATGATCAATTTATCCTCAATCTGAAACCACTGAGTGTTTGCTGGTTTCCAAACTCTGAGGTGATATTCTTCCTGGTGACCCAGTTTAATTTAATAAATAATCAACCAAGATATCTGCGCGGATTCCATCAAGACTTCTGTTGTGTGGATATGCCTCTTATAAATTTGTATTCTCGTCTCATTAGTCCGTCTCAGTCTGAGCTGGATTTAGTCTGCCGAGTCAGGAGACTTATTTCCTAATCTACTCCTTTTTTTCACCCCTCTTTACTCCATGTAATCACTGGGGGATTGGAGTCACTTTGTCTCTAAATGCAGGCTAACAAAAGAGCTTTCACTCCCCTTCAGTCTTGCTGTGTCTAATTTTTGTTTCTTTGTTTCTGGCTGGGTCTTTGTCTTCTCCCTTTTTTTCTTCTTTCTCTGACCTTCCATTCTTTCTCTCTGTCTGTATCACTTGTTCGATCTCTTTCTTCACTCCTCTTCTTTCGCTGAATCTTTTTATATCTCACTGAGAAGCTCCTCAGAGGCATTCAGTGCAGTTGTCTGATCTGAATAAATGTTTGCGATTAGAGCCGGGGCTGTCTTGTGGTTTGGGCTGCCAGTGTGGGAGTTGGTGCTCGAGTCACTCCATCGTGCCGAGGCGTTTAAATGAGTCTTTGTCAAAGGCTCTCCCTCCTCCTCGGTTTGTCACTCTGAGTTTGTTGCATCTATTTTTAATGGCCTGGGAGACGTGCAGTAGGCCTCAGCCTCTGTCTGCATCTGAGCAAACAAGATAGACAGGGATGGGTACTTTTTTCCATATCACAGCAGCATTTATTATGATGCAGATTTGATGTGAAATCATTTGGGAAATTCTACAATTTGTAAAATAAATGTTTTCAAAAAGATGCTCTAGTTTCTGGGATTTCCAGGTCAGGAGAGGCACTGAAATAAGAGAAGTTTGCTTTATTTGGAAAGCTGTTTTAGATTTGAATTTAGTTTTAGTTTTTGGACTAAGTGCCCATTAGTTCCCCTCACATTTTGGTCTTTGACCTCTGAAGTTATAGTGTACTTTTACTCAGTGTTTTCTCTCTTTAAACTAATTTATTTGCTTGTCAGAAATTGCTATCAGGGTTGTACCAAGTTTTTCAATCTGTAAAGCAACATTTCATTCAATGAGCTCTTTTTTACATGTGTGGTATCTAGATTTGCTGTCTTTGTTAGATAATCTAGTCATAGTGCAATATCACAACGTCCACGCTGATCTGCTTAGATAAGGAAAGTGGGTTACATACAGATAATAATGGTAAAAAAAAAAGAAGAGAAATTTACTTACTCCAAGTCAAGAAACAAAACACATTTTCTTTGGCTACTATAATTATATCAGATTTCTTGGACTTTGGGGTGTGCAATAGGATGATAGATCCAGAGATATCCTGGTATTAGTGCATTGTGTTGACATCTCTGATGATAAGAAGCGGATCAAAACGGTAAAACCTCTCGGTAAATATCAGGGGTGGATTTTTGGTCTTGGCAGATTATCAGGGCAGATATTCTGAATTTTTTATATCACTGTTAATTTTACTGATTGACAATGAAATATATTAATTAAAATGCACTTATTTGGCTCTGCTGCTTGTGTGTCTTTCTCTCTGGGTCTGTTTGCACTCACCACTTTGTCTAACCTAACATCCCGCTCACAACACTATCTAACTGGCTCGAAGGTTCAGTCCTATAACCTTTGCTGAAGGCATTTTTAAAAAGTCTTGAGTTGGAGTTTGTAATATTCCAAATTCCAAATTCGGCAAGTTTAACAGTTCTACTGTATCTGTTATCCAAATGTTGGTTATGGTTCTCATCAGCTACTTATCATCGCTATCAGTATCGGCCCTGAAAAAAAACACTATTAGTCGACCCCTAGTATATATACAGGATATAGGATAAAATGAGGCTTTGACACAGAGCAATTAAAGCTAACAGCAGCAAAAAATGACAATTGTCTAACATTAAACTAATATCACCCTGGTTACTGGTTTTGACCTTATCGCTGACAATTGTCTGGAAAATCATCAATGACAATGAGAGATATGACAAGGACAGGCAGGGAGAATTTTTACCTGGGGCACACTGGTTGCATGAAAGTAACAAAATTTGTATTGTGCCCCTCAACCAATTCGGCCAGTTACAGGAATGCAATTTAAGTTATTCCGATAGACAAATTAGACGCACAGTTGGGGAAAATATCGTAGATTTCATATGTGTCATATGGCAGTTCACCGCTAACATGTTGTGCTTGTCTAGATCCTAGACAGAAAAATCACCATAATTTTCATTCACAAAATTAACAGTACTGTAATTGATACTGTACTGTAATTGATACTGATAACAATGCAGTAAACAGGGATACCCAAATTTAATTAGTGGTCGATAAATTATTAATAGAACATTCATAATTTCTTTCTTATTCAGGTAGAGGTTAAATGCAGAGCCTTTAACAATTATTGATCCTCAAAGCCTAACTTTTAAAAGCCATTCATGCAGCTAAGCAAACTGATACCAGCTCAGTATCCTTTTTATGCCCACCCATTCACTTATTTCTCAACCAGATCCTTTGAAGACTGAAAACTTTCTAAACTTTCTCTCCTCTTCAAAGATGTCCGTGGGGGCTTCACTTCTGCACAACAATGCACTCAGGTTTGGATGTGCTCACGTTGACCGCTCTGAAGCCTCTGTCTGGTGATTCCATGGCGCACAGCTGAGTGGCTGCTCAAAACATGACCTGACGTTGACCCTCAGTACTTTGATTTTGGAAAATTTCACCACCCACAGAGCTTTCTTGGAGTCCAGCCTCACGCAGCACCCTGCTGATACCAACCTGCTACACTTTGAAGTGGGTGTTGGCCAGTTAGTCCGGGTCAATATCCAATGGAAGAAAGTCTTTGATGTTTTTGTTTTCCTTTTTTGTCTTTAAAAAAAATCAAAAAGTCAACTTTAGCAAGCACATAACAGATTAATCATTGGTGATTAGGGTGTGAAATAACCTCTAGACATTATTTAGAATATAAGATAAGATAAGATACTCCTTTATTCGTCCCACAACTGGGAAATTCATGGAGTTACAGCACACAATAAACACCAGAGTACCTGACTCTGATCCTGAGACTATAGACAGTGTCGTCACCAGATAAGATCAGGAATTACAGCTAAAAAAAACTTGTTTCTGGACTTTTTATTGCACAAGACATTAAGGGACATCGCCGGGGCTAATGTGATGAATAGTTGTTGCTGTTTTCTGAAGATTTTTAGATAAAAAGGTTAATGTCTTACAGGAAAACTACTAGTTTGATTCCATGACTCTGTCTGTGTGGAGTTTGGTGTGTGTGTGTGTGTGTGTGTGTGTGTGTGTGTGTGTCATGTGTCTGTGATTCCTTGGCCTCACAAAAGTTTATATTCGTACACTTTTCCCAGTTTAGTCCCAAACTGTTAATGTTGAAGAGCTTGCATGGTTGCTGAAGTTTCTCCTCTTGTCCTTTGATCGGTTAGTCAGAGCATGGAGAGGGAAAAAGTAATTTGTATGAAGGGGATGTTGAGAGCAGACAATTCAAATATTCTCTTCTCTTATCTCTTCAAATCAAGGAGGGAGAGTTAATAAAAGTGAAGTTGTGAGAGAAAGTCTGTGTTGTGTGTCTGTGTGTGTGTCTTGACAGCCCCTTTAACTGAGTTAATTTCCCCTGACGGGAGGTCTCTTCTTTTGCTCTTGCACAGAGAGAGATGAGTGCCCTCCAATCCTCAACCAGTGACACATGACTGACTGACTGACAGGCGAACAGAAGAAAATTAACTCCAGAATCTCTCTCTCCTTCAGACCTCACGGGAGCACTGAACTATAGACAACAGTGTAATTCACTCATGTGTTTTCTGTTGTTGTGTTTTTGATCCTTATTCCCTCAAAAGTGAATGCATTATTTACAATATCAAACATTAACATGTCAGACCTCTTAGTACCTTTTCTTAGCTCTCTTGGAAATATGAAGCATGAAACGAATCTTCAAAACAATCACCATTGGTTGGGTTTGTACAAAATATCAGTTCAGTGATATACTGTCGCCCCTGCTCATGCAATTACAAAAATAAATTAACTAAACCCCTGCCACCAAATATTTATCATTTAAAATAAAAAGTTATACTGTGCTCTTAGTAATTACAGTAGAACTGTTGTGTCCTGATATTATTGTAATATTGTCACTGTCTTGTCTTGTCACCTCATACCCTTTTATTATACATTGTCTAGGTATTTCAGGCTCAGACCTACAATAGGTTGTATAAATGTTTTATTCCTCTAATAACAGGTCACAACAGATGGCTGTCTACCAACGGGTATTGTTTTGATTGTGGTTTCTACCTGTTAAAATACGTTTTGACATGCCACTGCTGCCAAGTGCTTGCTCAGTGGTGTATTAATGTTTGCTGTATAAATATGTGTAACAAAGAGTAGCCTTCTGTTTAGACATGCACTTTTAAGTGTCATTATTTATTAATCAATTCATTCCTCATTCATCAGTATTTTTAGTCTAACTTATTCTTAGTAGTGACTTTTTGAACTGCTCTCCTTTAAAAGCTACACGTGTTTTCTACATTTGTTTTAAGTATGCTTGCCCTTCTGTTGCGTTTGCACTGATGCTTTTACTTAAATGAAGTTCCTAACAGATATATACAGTTCTTTAAAGTTGAGCTAAAGCTGCTATGAGGAACTTTCAGTTTGTGTTGATTTTGGCGCCCCCTGTAGACAAAGATGCAAACTTAATTACTTTGCTGATTTTGTCCTGTACATGCCATGGGAGTAATTTCTGACAAAAGCTCGTCCTGCTTTCTTTTGAGAGTCAAATAAATCACACATTTTGAATATTTGCAGTTGAAGTTGTAGAAAAATGCTGTTTTTCCAGTGTGCTATCAATCATCTGGCCTGACACCTCCCTCCTTGCACTAGTCAAAGGCATTAAATATTACAACATAAAAATGCTTTAGAGTGGTTCTGATAGTCCCCTTTGCTTTTTTGGGGTCATAAGGAGACACTGCTATGATTTTTAATCTGTTTCACAACCAGTTGAAAATTCCCAACAGGGGCTTTAAAGTGAAGTTTAATGTCACCTGTGATAAAAATGTATGAAGTGATTTAGTGTGTTGTACCTGCGCAGCACGCTCACTTAATTAGTGAATCAACAAGTGGCAAGAGAATGCTGAAGGACGTTTCTTTGAGGTAGGGATTGTCTAAAAACTAAAAAATAATTTCACTCACTGGGAAGAGGGCTCAGATTTTTTTTTGCGCTTATTATTTACCCAGGAAACATTGCTGCAGATCTGAAGTATTGATAATTGATGAAAACCTCTGAAATACAGTCATTATGTGTACTTTTGCATCTAATGCAGTACACGCCTGAGGCAGCTGAGTCATGAATGTGCACTGACGCTTTGCACGTAACAGTCTAGCCAGGTGCTATAAATATGTATTCTGCACTCAAAACTTGATCATTTATCATTCATAACCAGCCTGGGGGGATTTGGTAAGATAAGAAAATATGTATTTTTCAACTCACCAATGCAGTGCATCTGGTGCTATAGTTTACCATGTGTTGTCCTCAGCCTCAGCCATGTAGTTTTGATATCTCCGCGTCATCAAAGTGTAAATAACGGCAACAACAAAGTGTTTTTCTGTTTTTAGGCTGAGCCAGGGCTTTCATCCAACACTGTTGGCTGACATGGTTTACACATTAAATAGGATCAAGACTGCATGGTGACTACAATAACAATTCTCTCTTACAAGTACATTTAAGCATGGCTTTAAGGGTTATTACTTTGGATGAATATGAAACTTTTGAGTGAAAAAAAGGTTTGTCATATATCATTTTTTTGTCCTTTAATTAAAACAGGGAACCTGTTCTGAACAAAAGAAAAAAAAGGTGATGAAATGCAGCACAATGTTATACACAGAGTAGACACTTTAAGTTAAAGGTTGGCATGCTGAAGAATAACATTAAAAGTCACAATCATTAAGCACACACCATGTTGCAGATTGTTCATGTATATCTGCTTGCAAAAGAGAGACAAGATATTGTTTTTATTTAATAATGAACAATTCTGACCTTTAAGTTACTTAAACCCTGTAGACTTCTACTCGGCAATATGCCCCTCAAGATGAGACAAGGCTCCTTACTTTTTGTCACGGTCCTTTCTCACCCTGTCCAATTTCTATCTAGCATAATGGCCTGCTCAGTAAATAGTATCATGTTTTTTTACCCGGCTACCAACTGAAGACATAAACAAATTGAAACGAAATATTGATCTAAAAAGGATTTGATTGATTTGACAATAATGTATTTATAGAGCCAAAAATAAACAGTCCCTCTTGTTCTGTGGTCAGTAACACTTCTGTGGCAACAGATTACGATCACCCTCCTTGCGGGATTAATTCATTTTAAACTATATATTTTAACTAGGTCCTGTTAAAAAATCTCCCTCCATAATTTACTTTACTAAACATTTAAATTGACAAGACTTCTGCAGGAATATTTATGTTGACATTTCTGTCCTCATACATCATTAAATGAATACTAGGTGATCATGACAAAAAAGAATGTACATTTGAACCCGTTCCACTGCATTCTGGTGTGAGCAAGACTTTCTCTTTCTAACTCATCACTTAAATCATTAATGTATAAATCACATGATATTTTATACAGTGCCATGTACCAACACCCTGACCTATTTCGAGCTGCATACATTGCATTATCCACATCACCTATATCACACCCTCCTGTTGTGCTGCACAGCTCTCCAATTTAGAATAACAGGATGAAAATGCTGGAATCAAGCAGCGTGATTGTGCATAATGCTTGGAGATTCTGTTAGTGGACTGCTATTTATTTAGTTCCAAGCACAACAGAGGGATGCTGAGCAGCCCAACTTTCATTCTGATAAATACGAGCAGCTGCTGCTGTGGCGGCCTGCTGCAGTTTGTTGGTGTGTGTGGTGCGGCTCCAGGTATCTGGTCCTCACCAAAGGATTGTGGTCTTTCTGTTTAACATATCAATGATGTATACACAGTCCACCCCTTGCTCTCTCTGTCAGAAACACACAACCGTTCATACACCAACAGACAAAGCATGAGCAGCAATATTGATCTCATATTGTGCACCAGACAGGAAACAGAGACAGTTCCGCCACCACAGTTTTTGTGTGTGTATGTTCAGTGTGAGTCAGTGTAGAGTTTTGGATGTGCACGCTACTGTGTATATGTGTGTGTGTGTGTGTGTGTGTGTGTGTGTGTGTGTGTGTGTGTGTGTGTGTGTGTGTGTGTGTGTGTGTGTGTGTGTGTGTGTGTGTGTGTGTGTGTGATGACTGCCCGTCAGTCTGCTTTACTGAGTACAAACTGGCATCATTAGCAAGCCTGTGACTGGCTGCCACGGCACACCGCTTAATAACACTGACAGCCGGGAAATGCAGAGCCTGAAAAAGCTTGTATTATTTCCAACATATTTGTACATCTGACATGTTAGTATCTCCTCAAACTTGGATACAGCTCAACTGGCAGAAATGATGATGTAACACTGGGAGATGAAAGGAGCATTTTGCAACACACACACACACACACACACACACACACACACACACACACACACACACACACACACACACACACACACCACACACACACACACGCACACACACGCACACACACAAACACACACAGACAATCGTGCAGGCACTCTGTATGCTCTCGGTGAAATGGAGCTTTATGCAGCAAAATTGCAATAATTTTCCCACGTACATTAATGACACCAAAACTTGAAATCAGCCCAGGTATAGAGAAAGTTTTTAGTACATCAAGGAGAGCACACTAGAAACTTGTACCTTCCTTCTAAAACTTCAGCTATCTACCCTTGCACAACTTAATATAACTGCATTAAGACAGCAGTGAGAAATGCTACATCAGCAAGCTTCTTTAAAGTTCATTATCCTCTAAAAGATAATAGATTTTCCTCAGATGGAGTAAAATGGGTAAT
This sequence comes from Notolabrus celidotus, assembly GCF_009762535.1. Taxonomy (NCBI): domain Eukaryota; kingdom Metazoa; phylum Chordata; class Actinopteri; order Labriformes; family Labridae; genus Notolabrus; species Notolabrus celidotus. Next base: position 16,782,476 of record NC_048278.1, read on the forward strand.
TCATCTGTGTTTGTCAAGTTACCTTAAGATATAGTTTATATAGAAAACATACCCTATTATAAAGTATACCCTCAACAGTGCCAGTACACAAAATGCAATGCAGCAACTGAATTGCATTTAATGACCTCTTATGAAGAAGCAGAACAAATGATGACTATATAGTGCAGGAACAAAGTGTACACTTTGGTCCCTTTGTTCTTTTATAAAGGGTAGATTACATTTAAGGAGGCACAGCAGGTTATTTGAGGCTTTGCCATAGATTTGTTTCCAGATAAAGCAAAAGCATTACTTACCAAAGAGAAAACTTACAAAACATGGGGAGCGCTGATGTCAGAGCTGATTTTTTATTATGTCTCCTTAAATATGCTCAAACTGAGCATCAATCCAAACCTTGGAGGAGTTGCTGGTATAACCTGCTATAACGACGTATTGAAAATGTAACTAGAAATTTCAAGACTAAAAAACTCAATTAAACAATTCTTATTCAAATAAGTAAGAGTTGTTAAACGCCTCAATAGCCACCACTTGCCAGGATTAGATTTGACTTGAAACTAGATTTCACTCTTATGTTCAAGCATGACTCTTGATGCCTCAATATGACCTGCTAAAACAAACAGAAATCTACAACAGGACTGGTTATTTCTATGTTAATTCACACTGTCAAACCTTGACTCTTCTTTGTAATCTCTCAGCTTAGCACACCAGAACTAACCTTTGGGTTTAACTTTACACAGATGTTAAAGAAATCAATTTTCTGATCTGTTCTCAGCAAGGACAGATTAATTATAGCAGTGTTTTCATGACAGCGTTTTTTTTCCCTCCTTTTTTCTTTTAACTTGTTGGCTGAAGACTTTTGCTGTTGCCAGCAGATGGTTAGTATCCCCTGTTTTTCTGTCCTGATGTCATTCTTCTATTATTATCAGCTGCACTCCCGTAGATTCAGAGACCTTGACAATTCCTGTCCATGTCTTTTTTCTCTCTCCGCTTTGCTTTGTAATTTTGTCAACTTGATTGTCCTGCTGCCAGCCTTCTGTTCAATTTCAATCTGTTGTCCCACTGAGTCCCAATATCTGTACTGTGTCATCTTTCCTGTTTCACTCTAGTATTACCTGCCTCTCCAGCTCCCCCTGTGTCTGCTGTGCTGTGCTGTGCCATCATTTAGTATTAATAAACGTCCACATGGAGTATGCACATTTAAGTGCCATAGAGGTTTCAACTTCATGTTGCTCAAAACAATAAAATATCTGTTGCATTTTTACTCCACACTAAAGAGAAAATGAAAGCATTTGGAGAGTATAGGGAGGGCGTTAACTGTACATCTATCTGTCCAACACTGAGTGAACTCATCCTAAGTTGAAAGAGCCTTCAACTCCAGTGCCTGTTGTCTCTGAATATTTTAGGGAGAGACATTATGACTCCAATGAACTGAAATTAAGAACAGGATATTACAAGATTTACAAGATGATATTGTTAGCTGAGGTCATATCTTGCAAAAATGATAAAAAATGTCTGTCTCTCTCTCTCTCTCTCTCTCTCTCTCTCTCTCTGTCTGTCTGTCTGTCTGTCTGTCTGTCTGTCTGTCTGTCTGTCTGTCTGTCTGTCTCCAGGTCCTCTCTGACATGCCCTCATTGCCTTAAGCAGAGCAACACCTTCGACCCATTTTCCTGTATCTCCTTGCCCATCCCTCTTCGGCAAACAAGGTAACGTATGATGTACATTAAATGTGGACACTTTTTTGTGGACATTCGCTAAAATTTGATTAGCAGGTTAAAGCTGGGAAAACTACCAGATTACACCGTAAAAGACTCACCCGGATGCACCCGGACCTTACATGAGAGATGTTACCATGGCTTCATCAGGGGAACATTAGACAGCCTTGCTGAGGTGACCTAGTCGAGATGATAAAGGAAGCTTTACCTGACCCACAGCTCTCCTCGCCTGATTCTCAGCCATCTCAATGCAACCACACAGCAACTTCCGCTGCCTCACTGGTCAACTTGACGGCTCCTCATCGGCTGGCTTTTGTGTTACTCAGGGGTTACTGACCTAGTTCACACCTTCCTAGGTACCTGTTTCTAACCTGTCCCTCTTCCTTTTGTTGGCCTTCATGATGATTATGTTTTCTCAAGATATGGTTTGTTCCTAGAGACTGACCTGCTTGGAGCCTTCAGAGATCACAACCATGTCTAGCCTAACCCGAATATAAAAATTGTTTGTTCATGTGTTATGGAAAAAATAAGAAAGTGGTTGTTGTCAAAATAATTTGTATTGACAGAAATGTTTGATGCAAAAAACTCAACAAATGGACAATCATGCTTATCATGCATCACACCAGCTTCTTATCCTCAAAGGCCACCCACACTTTACCGATGGGAAGGTGAGCATTGAATCTAGAACTTAGCCGCTAGATATCGCTAAATATTCTCATGTCTCCACACTCTACCTTCAACACCAATGGTATTTTCTCAGGCATATGCTTCATGTCAACAGCTACTGACCATGGTTATATGGCAGTGATAAATGTTGCCTATCAAAAGTCCCTGACAAAACACTTTCTGTGTTGTCTCCACTCTTAACTGCACCAGAAGCTGTACATCAGCAAGGTCTCACTGTAGGACAGAGTGACTTTGACACATGAAGGAAGAGGCAAAAAGAGAACAAGGAAGGACTACAACTGAGAGGACAATTAACCTAATTGGCCTTTCGCACTCATGTGATTTGGATTGTTTTGCTTGATTTGATGGTTCTCAGGACCATGAGATCTATAGACTACTGTTGATGAAGATCTGTTGATGAATCTCAATTTGTTGCATAATTCAGATTACATCTTATTATTCTTACCTCTGGATGGAATCCCGTGAATTTAGCTTATTTAAATCACAACTGAACAAAGATCAAATCAGGCAGAAGAACTTAAATACCTTTATCGAGATGTGGGGAAATACTTGCCTAACATTCTTGGTTTTGTGTTATGTTACCTCTCTCTTTCGCTTTCTCTCAGCTCATGTGTGCAGCATGACTTCAAATATCTTTAAAGATAACAAAAACAAAAAATATCATTTAAACTCCATCCAGATGGTTTGCCCGCCCGTTTAGTGTTCAGGGAATCCTCCTATCTTCAAACATGCAGAAGCCTATGCTCTGCATCCTCTCTGCATGTTCTAACCCCAAACTCAGCACTGCAATTCTCTGGCAGTGTGTGGTCTGTCCCTGCATTTGCCTCGGCCCAGCACAGGGCAAAAAATGCATTCACATTTGGGGTGGACTCACTGCTGGACCCACACTGACTTCACACACATGCACTCCAAAGCTTACACACACAGACACACACACACACATACACACATAGTAGCCTTTTGCATGGTCCTGCTGTAGCAGTATCCCTGCAGAATACCTGAAAAGTCTGAGGCCCTCGGGGACACAGCAGGGTCTGGCTAGCAGTTGGGCATTGAGGTCTGGGTGCAGCAGATACTGCCTCTGTTGCTGAGAAAAGTGCACAGTGTCTCTGACTGTGTTTCTCCTTGCACAATCTGTCTCAAGAGGTGTTTTTTATTTCTGAAACTAAGCTGCAAAAGTAAAAAAAAAAAGAGTAAAAACCCAAACTTTCCAAAGTATTGTTGATTAAATGATGGCATGCATAACTTTCAAAGATGCACGTTTTTGTCTCAAAATTTTGATCACACAGTTGCCTGATACATCATCACTACTTAAATGACTCATGTTGATGCATCATACAGTTGGCTCTGTATTTATCAATTGTACTGTTTCGATCTTTTCACTGAACAAGCCAAATACTTCCTGAACAAGCCAAATGTTGCATTACATTCCATCAGTCTCCTTACATGATGTTACTGAATGGTAGGAACATTTATAACCTCAAAGATCATGTTATGTTGAAGTGATGCATGATGGTTAATCATATGAAAGAGGATCTTAAAGTCTAATGGAGCTAGGTTTTCAGTTTTTGGAAGTACTCCTGCATATGTGCTGAAATTAATCCCCATGTGGAACTAAAGGAGCCGTGAAAATGTTACCAATGAGTCACAAAGAATGTTTTGCACCTGCTGATATCACCGTGAGTTATGTGTCATTTACCACTGCAAGTCCAGAAAGCTTTGTAGCTCCGTGCAGTTTGTTCCATCTGATTGAAGAGAAGAACTGTCTGCATCTACACTCCTACTGCTATCATATACAAACAGCTGATGAGCAGGGAGGGGAGAAGAGGTCTTTTATTAAATATATATATATATATATTCCTGCTTAGTGTGAATTAAAAACATTACAGATATGATATCAGTCACTATTTCAAAGAGCTTCCTCCCTGGAACAAGCCAGCAAGAGCAGCTGGTCCAGTACACACTGGCTTGTTCTTGTCATATTTAATGATTCCACGCATTATGATAACAAAAGTAATGTTAAAGTTTTAAAAACAGACATTTATTTACAGACATTTATTTCAGGTCATCAAGAAATTGAACTGCTGCCATGATAACCAGAAAGTCTGAGCATGTTACCCTGCATAAATAATTTACTGCTGGTACAACCAACTCTCAGTGGATGGTTCTAATTTTTACTCTGTGCGTGTGTCTACAGGTGCTGGTTTTGTAAACATGGAAAAAAAGGGACAAACAGTACCAGAGCACAAATATGCTGTTTCTTCTGTAGCACAGTAGGGGCGCATGTCCCCCTTTGAACACTAGGCGGCCTTTTTGTCTTATTTGCACTGGTTTAGCTGCTGCAAAGCGGCATGATTTCCCTTTGAATAAGGCCGACAGTGTCCCACAAGACATGCAGCAGAGATTTACATCCTGCTGAGAGCACATTTCTGGTCCAAAAGTGTACCTTGTTAGTGGAGCGCAATTTCATTCACTGCACTGTGCCTACAATTCTCTTCAGAGTGAGTTTTTCATTCAGCACGTGATAATACCGTCACAGCAGAAATGACAAATTATCCCACGATGATCACAGCCTTTCTTTTAAACTTTATCTCTTTCCAATAAGCTCCACATCTTCACTCATACTCCATGCCTCATGGTATCAAGTGGAACAAATGGATTCCTGTGAAGTATGGGAAGATTTTAGGAGAAATTGCCCAATGAAACAGCCAACAGAGATGTGAGGTAGACATGATGTGTAGCAAAAGCTCTCAAACATGCAGAAACACTTGTAGGGTTGATAAAAAAGATAATATTACAGCATGATTTTAGCTCTGACATGGATTTTTCAAGAACAATTTCATAGACCTGGAGAACTACTGTATATCCAGTTTCTATACTCCTGAAGGAAACATATGAGAGCTTTTTGTAAAATAGAGACTATCAGGCTTCAAACCAGTGGGGGGCTTCTTAAGATGACATCTCTATTTCCTGTTCCTCTAGAGGATCATCCCATGCCTCTCATCCTGTTTCATATCACATCTCAGTGTCTCATCTCGGCGTATCTAACAGCGTAAATAAAACAGCTGCTCAGATCCTCTGCCGTCTGCCCTGTCAGCCACCCCACTGCTAACACATTACTCACCTGAATAATGCATGATGGGAAACAGGAAGTGGAGGTGTCAGCGATTATCCCAAATGAGAAGGCGTGACCTCACTCTGTCCCACCGGCTCTGTCATTTCTTTGAAGACTTTTTTTCCATCTCTCTTTCTTCACTACCTTCTCTCATCTTTTTATCTCACTCAGTCTGTAGTAACACATCTCATCTCTTATTTTTTCTATCTTTCTATGATCCTTTCATCATTTTCATCCCTTATAGGAGCTGTTCAGATTGTTGGGAATCAAACATAACTCAGCACACAGCAGCTTCCTGAGGGACCATCACCAATGTGCTTGTTCAGTCACACCTAAATCAACAAACACACATGAGGGAGAAATAAAACCCTACACTTAATTCATTTTCTTAAATCAGACACAGACAATCAGATGCTCATGAATTCAGATTGTTCACAGCAGAGCCGTCAAAGCCTCAATTAATGTAGGTTTTGTTTTGCTGTTTAGCACTGAAAAAACACATCAAGATTGCTCAAAATGTGTCTCTTGAACAAACTGACAGCATGATCTCAGTTGCCCCTGGCATAGCTGAATTCATATGTGCATTGTTCTTTCTCTTTCTTTTGCTTCAGTTGATGTGACTAAAGACAGTATCTGCGTAAGCGTAACACTGGTGGCTACATAATTATCTTTATCTTAAAAAGAACGAAGAAAGAAGAAAGATGTGTTTAAAATCTTATCTAATGTAAATCTGCATAATCAGAATTGCTAAACAACATGGCACTTTGTTCCTACATGTAATTTATCTTGCTCCCCTCTTCTCCCTCTCTGTCTCTCTTCCTACCTCTTTTTTGTTTACCCCACAGACCGATGTATGCGACGCTAGTTTTCAGTACAAAGGGTCAGAGGTACTTGCGGGTGGGGCTGGCTGTTCCTCTCTTTGGTTCCATGTCTGGTCTGAGATCCATGGTGGCAGAGGAGGGCAACATCTCCCCAGAACAGGTATATATATATATGTATATATACACACGCACGCACGCACGCACGCACGCAAACACACACACACACACACACACACACACACACACACACACACACACACACACACACACACGAACACACACAAACACAAGCAAACAAACAAACAAACAAAAGCCATTACAACAACTAAGGAAAAACTAGACTAATGAAAGTGAAAACAAAAGCAATCCACAAAAAACACACGTATCTACAGACTAATAACAACCAATGGAAACAGAGTGACGGACCAAAAATGCACAACTCACATGAGGGCAGGTGTGTCAAAACAGAGTTTTATGTTCAGTCCAAACAGAGAAAACATCCAAAAGTTAGCAGGCTCTGTTAAACAAAGATTGTGACAAAATTACATCAAATGTGAGAGGTGGCGGTTCACCTCCTTGGCACTGCTGAGATGCCACTTTAGCATGGTAGTGTTTATGGGATTGTAGCCCCCTCACTCTGACATCTCTCTGTAAATGCATGTCCATATTATCCCATTAATGCATCTGTGTGTATATGTCAGTACAACTGTGTGTAGCCTGTTCATAGAAAGTGAAAAAACTGAATTTCCCCTCCGGGATTAATAAAACATGTCTTCTTTTTTTCTTCTTCTTAGTCATTAAATGATCTATTATAATTAGTTTGAAAAGGCTTGATCTGTTTCCCCAGTGAGAGTCACAGGTGCTTGTTGTGCTCACCTGTAGTTCTTTTATCATCTCTCATAGATTTGGCAGGGTGAAACAATTTAAAAGTACACCTATCAAAAGTCTTGTACTTTCCCATGGTCATGTTTTAAAACACAACAGAATAAAAAAGACTTCTGTCTGCACTTCAAGAACAGAATACTCCGCAGTCTGAGTCCTTGGTACTGTTTTTTGGGTTTCACTCTAAGGGCTGCGGTGATCTTGACTTGAAAATGAGAGGAGGAACAAATCTGTAAAGTATAAAGAAATGAGACATTTGAAAAAGAAACTGTTTCTTGATATATTTCTCTTTGCAGATGTTCATGTTTTGATTATAAATCTTGATGTATCTGAGTTCTCAAACTGGTTTATGGATTGTTTGGAAAAAAAACAATTTTCGTCTTGTATAAGCTGCTTTATAGGATTTATCTCTAAATCAACAACCTTTAGATTTTGTACTTATTTGATGTGATTACACAAATATGGAGTTTTATTTTCTATCTGAATCAAACAGAACACATGTCAGCCTATTCTTTGTGTTATGCATCTTCCCAAGTTATCACAGAGAGTAAGTCCTTGTGCCTCTAAGGCTCAATGTTGTTTTTGCTTTTGCTTCAGACAAATTGATTCTTTATTCATTCTTAATTTAGTTTGCTGCATTTTCCAAAACAAGTCTTTTAAGTTGGGAGGATTTTAAGAGCTGTGTTTGATTTCACAGTCACTCTCCCTCCCTCCCTCCCTCCCTCCCTCCCTCTCTCTCTCTCTCTCTCTCTCTCTCTCTCTCTCTCTCTCTCTCTCTCTCTCTCTCTCTCTCTCTCTCTCATTTAAGGTCATCCTCTCAGAGCTCTACTCGACGGGTTTCCAGCGTTCCTTTTCCGATGAAGACGACCTGACAGCTATTGCTGACAGTGACGTCGTCTACGCCTTTCAGGCTCCTCCCCTCTACAGTCGTGGAGGCACACAGCACTCAGGTGGGTGAGAGATAACAGGAGGTAACCAGAACACAGTAACCTGTAATTCTACACTGGAATATCAGCTCTTACTTATAAGTAAGTAAGTAAGTAAGTAAGTAAGTAAGTAAGTAAGTACATCCTTGAGTGTTTGCAGATTTGGGAACAAACCCTGTTAAGGAAACTTTAGTTGATGATATAATCCTCTTGTAAACTGCATAGGTGGCTTTAAAAGGCTATTTCCTGATGAGAACAGTTTGTGAATGAGGCTCGATGTCACCCTTGATATAACACCACATGTCAAAGGTCAAATGCACCCTTTTATAGTTTGTTCATTAGCTTGAGCAGCAGCACGAGAATTTTGTCTCCTTAGACTCATTAAGTGAAGAAAAAGCTTTGAGGTTTATTCAGCCTTGAACCATTAAAACAATTTAGAAACCCTTTTTCTCCATGTTGGGCACTCCTAGCTGCTTCACTGAGCTGAGACTATGGATGAATGTAATGACATACTCACACACACTTGCTGCTTTCAAGAGCAAACTGGCTGACTAAGCTGCTTTGAGTTGTTTGCTTGTGTCTGTAAATGTTTTGCTAAATCAGCATGTGTAAATCTTTTTAAACATGACTTATTCTTTGAACAAAACATCTCCACAGGTCTTTTTGCATTACTTTAAAACTTCCCTAGTGAATACAGTATTGTGGTTAAAAAATCTGATCTGGGACATTGAGAAAACTGGTAAATGATGTGTTATATGATCTTCGGATTATCTCCATGTAACACCACACTTCTCTAACGAAAGCCTGAGTTACAGCTCAGGTGGTGGAGATATTGAGTGTTTACAAGACAGGTTTTGTTGAACACAATGAAAATAAAAGCTTTCGTTTTCTTATGGGAAATGTGGGATGATTGTTTTCAAAGTCTGACCCACACTGAAAGATAAGAGTAGGTTTTAGCACAGTAGATCTGTAGGTCTTAAAAATCCTCTATGAATGGCCTCAAAGGAACCTTTTAGCATTGAACCCAGTTTAAGTCAGCAGCACCATCAAACTGTTTGCAGACATGTTTTTTTTACTAGCTTAAGTAGTTAGAAATGTCTTGGCAATGTCATAAATGTTGACTTTGGACATTTGCAAAAATGTAAATAAACCAAAATAGGTAGTTTCTTTTTCATTGCTTAATCCATCCATTCAATTTCTGCTTCTTCTCTTGTTCCAGGTTGCAATTTAATAATAATAATGCCATTGAGAATAACTTTTATATTCTGCTTAGAATAACTTTTAAAAAAATGAATGAAGAATCATGGGCCATATCCTCCCAGCTGGTTTCCACGTTTTTAATATTTATGTAAATATAACTTTTTACAACACGCATAAGTCCCATCAGCATAAACACTAAAATATAACTGAAATCGAGCCTATTCTAGTTTAAGTAATGATGTTGCTATGTCAACAAGTGAACATATTTTCTAACTTGTGGCTGTTCATTATCAGCTCTACAGTATTTATATCAGCAACATACTGGACCAACACCCACAGAGATTCTTTACCCACAAAGTCTACAGCAAGCTAATACTATTAAAGAAAGTTATCTTTCTTTCATGACATTTTTGTATTTTTAAATGTAACACATTGGGGAAGTATAAATAGAAGAAACCATGCCATCTGATTTTAAGACACAAAATCTATGAGAAAAAATTATCAGCAAGGTTACAAGTGGACACGGGGTCATCCTGTGAAGCTTTGAGATTGAACATTGGCAACATGACTTGTGTTTGTCATCATCACTATGCACACTACACACTTTATGACGACAGCTTCATTGTGGACTGAAGCCAAAAACAAAAAGTTAGCAATTCGGAAAACAAAAGAGAACAGGAGGGAAGGGGAGCAGACACATAAAATATGTTTTTATATGTGCTTACACGATCTCATAAAACACATCCACCTCTGGTTACTGCAAATCCATTAAACTTAAACTGGAGTTTCTCAGAAATACCCAGAGGGAACCATGCACCCTCTCTCTCTCTCTCTCTCTCTCTCTCTCTCTCTCTCTCTCTCTCTCTCTCTCTCTCTCTCTCTCTCTCTCTCTCTCTCTCTCTCTCTCTCTCTCTCTCTCTCTCTCACGCACGAAAATGTCCCTGTAATGAATCACACTTAAGTGCACGTTGGGAAATGTGACTTCCAATCTTGAGCAACCTGATGAAAATGATGAATGGTCCTCAACTCAGAATAATTCATGAGATCAAAGCAGAGCAGCTTCCAGGATATCATAACTCCATTGGAGTGGATTTACGTTGTGTAGCAAACAGAATTTACACAAGCATTACTGCTCAGACCACATCACAGCACAGTGGCGGTTACAGATGATGTGTAACAACAATCAGTGCATTATTTCATTCTGATGGGGGGACAGTTGTTTGAAAGAGCACATGGAAGATCCAACAAAAAGAGCATTTAAATATAGACAGTAATAAAACTTTGAATTTGTATATCTTATAGTAGAAGAGTACATATTTACACTCACCTGTCAAGCATACTTGTGTTTTTTTACTTTGTCTTCACTGTATAAAGACTGTTTCAATAATTGGAGTTCAAAAGCAGACTCTGAAGATAGTCTGTTTTTGGTCTTTAATCAAAGCTTTCAAAGGCAAAACACAAATAAGCCATAGTAATGTGGAAACAAATCTATGTGTTGCTATGGATACTGAGTTCATGTAAGGCCATAGTTACTCTTGTGCTTAAGGAGGCCTCAAAATGTCGATCCAGTGTATCAGCCTGCTGTGATAGGGATATTAAAACGTGGACCTAATCCCAGTGACATCACTCATTGGTTTCTGAGGCAGAGTTTTAAAGTGCAACGATGGTGGTCACCATATTAGAAATGACAACTTGACTTAAATTTTGGTCATTTCAATTCAACGCAATTCAAATCAACTCAATTCAAAAAACGTAATTTGTCCACTGGGGTCAATGCAAAGGTCAACCCTGCAAGAGGTGGAGTTGAGACTGGTCTCTGAAGCAGAGGTTGCTGCCTGGGTGTATTGTATAGTGAGTGAGTGAGTGGTTTGCCGGTCAGGTTCTTGCTTTTCCCCATCAGAGGTTGTTGAGGCCCAGTTGCTCCTTAGGCTGCTGTCACATATTTGCCCAGTAACTGTCAGTATTTCCCATCTCTCAAGATGGAAGCTGAAAGTTTTGCCACAGTGTCAACAGGCACAAGTGAAATGTGCTTGTCTCTTTCCTGCAGGTTCATTCGATATGATGTGTGTGATCAGGTTCTCACTCACATCACTTTTGCTGTTGAGCACCACTCAAGGTTGTCATGGGGTTCTGACCAGTAAGAATCAAGTATTTAACACAGCCAGGTGATACTCTGCAATGAACTAGCATTTGAATACAGTAGAATCTGTGAGGTCTTCAGATTTACCTGGAGTGAGCACACTAATGAGAAAAACAACAGGGTTGAAATTGTGTAATAAAGCTTGTTACCGAAACAGGATTTTAGCTTAATAGATTCTCAGAGAGGTTAGATCGGCATGTGGCAAGGAATGAAAGTTTTCTGATTTTGAAAGCAGTCGGCAGCAGACAGGACTGATGTCATCCCAGGGCTGTTTTTTTTATCTCTGTCAAGTCACAACATCTTGCCATTTTGAAGGTCACTTCGCAACTTGGTGGTGACTTAAATCAGTACAAGACATGCAGTCATGGCTGTCTGCACTGGTGGAAGGGTGAGAATACATGGGAGAAGTGTGCTCAAACAGCATGAGATGACAGGGAACACTGAAACAGAGAAAAGTCAATTTACATTTACAGAATACGAACAAGAACAGATGATTTTCTATGTGATATGGGGCTCATCATAACACCTTCGTGCTTGCTCTACCTCTCTATATTTTCCTCTGTGATCCTGAAAATGATATTTCTGCCAGCATGTTATAGCTGCTGGAGTATTAGAGGATGTAAAAGAGAGTGCTGTTGAAACACACACATATTCACAACGTGTCAGAGTGCTTTCTAAAATCAGGAGATGGACCTCACTCTAAGCCCATAATAACAACATAGGTAGCATACTGCAAAAAAAAAAGTGCAGACTACTTATCAGAGCTGTAAAACCCGAACGCCTTGTGGCAGTATAATACAAACACAAACAAATAGCATGGAGATGCTGTATCATATGTAGGGATTCCCTCTGTCATCACAACCTACTGTGTGTTCTAGCGGGTGGGAGATGCTCCTTACCAATTTCGTTGTCACTGAAGGCTCTGAATATTGAATATTGAACCAGCGCCGCTTCAAAGGTACAATAATGAGGATTTGCATTTAGAGGAAATGGCAGCAGGAGGTCTCAAGATTGAAAACACTGAAAAATCAATTAGGTCCAAAGCGCTACAATAACATCCTATTTCACCCCCAACAATCGGAGCAATTTGCACATAGATAGAGTGTTAAAGCTCCCTAATAGTGCAGAAAGAAGAAGAATTTGTGATGCATAGAGGCTCAGGGAAGCTTAGCGTGTAAACTTTGTGCGATGTTTACTTGGTGCCCTTGAATAAAGACGTACAGGTTAAGCTTAGCTACATGCCTCTTGAATAATGGAGAATATAATCAAGATGGAGAAGAGTGGATTGTGGGAGTTGCCTATTCAGAGTACGGCAAAAAGAGAGAATGTGTGTGCTTGAAAAAAAGAGGATTTCTCAGTGGACATCTGAGGGACCTGAGAAAGATTGACTCACACGACTACTATCTTCTCTCTGAGAAAAATGCAGTAAGCAGAGTCATTTTTCATTCTCTACCCTCCCTACACACACTAACCTTACTTTGTGGTGCTTCTAACTGCTGAGGGCTTTGTACTGGGTAGCCAGGGCTTGAACATTACACTAAGTGGGGTAGTCACATTTTCCAACTACCTATTACAGTTGAAGTATTATCTCTTAAAACACACAGACCAACACAGAGTTCTATTTTATGTGGACAGAAGTAAAGACTATTTGACGTAGTCCTTCATGGTCAGTGTGGTTGACTTTTTTTACCCTTGTGGTTCTTATATACATAATTATGGAGTGGATTGGGTGATCTGCAAATAGGAAATAACCTGAAAACCTTACTATTTTTACTTTAGCATGTCACATTGTGAACTGGCACATTTTCAGTGCCACCATTTTTTTTTTTTTTTGTTTCTTTTTATCTGTAGGAACCTCTTACTTACAGTACAGGTATTGTACAGAGAGTTCTCATAACTGAGCATCTGGTTCCTGCTGTGGTGGTAAATCAGTACTAAAAAGGGCCATCAGAGTAAAGATGATGAATACTTGCATGCTTGTTAGTTAAAGCCACTGTGAGGAGTTTCTATCTGGTAGTGAAACAAATTTAAGTTAATATTGATGCTTCTTGATGACCAACAAATTTGGTCATCAAATCAACTTAATGACTGACAATTTGATTGTATAATTTTGAATGCCTGTAATGTAACAGCTGTGAGAGGGCTGTTAGACTAGATGATTGACAGCACACTGAAGAGACGGACGTTTTTTGCGTTTTCAAAAGCAAATATTTGCCGCAAATGGTATGTTTGACCACTGAAAGAAAGCATTCTCTGTGAAATGACAGCATTGGCATACACAGGACACAATCAGCATAGAGATAAAATGCACATTTTGTTCACAGGGGCCTCAAAATCAACATGAACAAAAAAGGAAAACATTTTTCATTTTTAAACAGTTGGAAAATTAAAGATAACTGATCATATCTTAGAGTAGAGGGCGTTTTGTTATGACACAGTGTGATAGACGTTTATAAATTCTGGTATTTCTGTGCTCATGAACCTGTAGGATTGACTTAAATGAGACAACATGCAAATAAAACCTTGATAAGTACACTTCCTGTGCTGCTACATTTAGGCAATTATAGGCCGCCTAAAGCAAACTCAGAGCAGTAAAGCAAAAATACTCCAGCAACGTTCACAGGGGAGCTCCCACCCTTCCAGTGGTATTCATCATTTAAAATAACCTGAAGAGTTTAGAGACAGAAAGAAATTTGATGTGTCTACACTCGGTGTGCTGATCATCATCACTGCCTCTGGAACTTGTTCTCAAATCATCAGGGAAATAAGAACACTCACCTCAGCTGTCTTATGAAGAACACGAATGATGGAAAATGTGTGTATGATTGCCAACAAAAAAACGTCCTCTGCCAACCAGCCTGTAAAAACTAAACTGATAGTATGAAAAGGAACAGGTGGGATTGTATAGGTTGCTTATTAATAGTCAGCTTATCACCTAGAGAAGCAGGCGGTCAGAAAAACCTTGTTTCGGGGGCTGATGAAAGTACTGACATGGAAGCTGGGCAATGTATCGCGGTGTACAAGGTTGTAGCAAAATAAGCTTTACTCACTCGTCGTGTTTTGAGGAAGAAGAATGCTGAGTTGCATCCCAAGAACACCATACCTACTGTGAAGCATGGGGGTGGAAACCTCATGCTTTGGGGCTGTTTTTCTGCAAAGGGGACAGGACGACTGATCCGTGTTAAGGGAAGAATGAACGGGGCCATATATTGTTAGATTTTAAGCCAAAACCTCCTTCCATCAGTGAGAGCATTGAAGATGGAACGTGGCTGGGTCTTCCAGCATGACAATGATCCCAAACACACCGCTCGGGCAACGAAGGAGTGGCTCCGTAAAAAGCATTTCAAGGTCCTGGAGTGGCCTAGCCAGTCTCCAGACCTCAACCCCATAGACAATTTGTGGAGGGAGTTGAAACTCTGTGTTGCCCAGCGACAGCCCCAAAACATCACTGCTCTAGAGGAGATCTGCATGGAGGAATGGGCCAAAATACCAGCTAGTGTGTGCAAACCTGGTGAAGACTTACAGGAAACATTGGACCTCTGTCATTGCCAACAAAGGTTATGTTACAAAGTATTGAGTTGAACTTTTGTTATTGACCAAATACTTATTTTCCACCATAATTTACAAATAATTCTTTAAAAATCCTACAATGTGATTTCCTGGATTTTTTTCTCATTTTGTCTCTCATAGTTGAAGTGTACCTCTGATGAAAATTACAGACCTCTCTCATCTTTTTAAGTGGGAGAACTTGCAAAATCAGTGGCTGACTAAATACTTTTTTGCCCCACTGTACCTTTCAAATGGAAAGTTATTTTGAGGACTATAGCTTCTTTAGATGGGGCGCAAGCTTATACTGCTAGGCAAACCAGCACCCCCCAAACAGTTTTTTTTTAAGTGTTAATGGCTACCAACAGCTTTGGTTAGCTGCACTGAGAGTTAAACTCAACACTCCATGCCCAGTGTTTTCATGTTTCATCAGACAGGCCCAAGTGCTGTGATCATTTTTATCTAGGGGTTATATATTAATGTTGAAAAATAAGCCAGAAACATACTTGTTTTGAAAAAGATAGCCCTATATAAATACCAAACAACCCTGAGTTTGTCTGCCCTTCTCCATGTTATACAGTTATTCCACAGTGTGCTGTAGTGCAAAATACAATAGGCAATTTCAGTGATAGCATCTTTGTGTATCTTATTGCGTTTAATGTGAGCAGGCAGCAGGGGTTTTGGAACAATTTGTGACTTTTCATTACAAAACAGGACTGCAGAAGAAGAGAGCCCTGTTAAGAGGGATGCTGAAAAAGAAAGAAAAAAGAAGGAGGGTGGTGGGAGTATCAGGTGTGTGATACTCCCCTGCTGTCTCCTTAATCTGTCATTTCGCTGTTGGCAGAAAGCTCAGGTGCTTTGCTGACAGTGGGGGCACTTGTGGTCAGATGGCTGCTCACTGCCAGGACCTGTGATGTGTCTGTGTCTGGGGCTAAGCCCAAGGCCCCCCTGGGTATTTTTAGTCAGGTGTGTGGATTGCTCTGACAAGGGTCACTCATTTGGTATTGAGCAACTTGGGAAGAGCTTCAATTGTTGTCAGTGTGTGGCCGAAGTCTTCTCTAAGGTCTGTGTTTGTTTCTGTGTTACAGAGCTTTTATTTTATTTAAACACAAATGTCAATTACCAAAATAACTGTTTGTGCAAGTATGAAATAAGTGTTGACTCATTGCCTCTGGTCCTACAATACACATGATTATCTGCTTAAAATAAAGTGTGTGTGTGTGCGTGTGTGCATGCGTGCATGTGTGTGCGTGTGTGTGAGTGTGTGTGTGTGTGTGTGTGTGTGTATTCCTTCAGAGTGATGGGACCATCAAGAACTCAGTTCTGACTCATGCAGACACTCATCATCTGTTCATATAAGTAGAGACACTGCAGGATGTAACCTTTTAACACTGACAGTCTAAGAGGGTTCTTATTCATTAGCCTCAAGTCATATTCAACTTTCAGTCAACAGACATTTTCCTTACAAGTCTCACAAGAAAGAAGTTGTCTTTGATCATGAAGTTAACGGATCTTAGAGTCCCAATGAAAGAAAAGACTGTCACCCATGAAAGCTTGCTGTAGTGCAATAGATATGTAAGAATAGACCCTTGGTATCATGCTCAGGGTTGAGAAGCTCAAATTGGCTACTACTGTAGTGTGGCACAGCTGTGTTACATAAAGGTGAATAAATTAAGGTTATCTGACAGATTATTATCACTTCATTGTTAGTATTTTGATTGTAGACAGTTTGAGAGACATAAGACAATTTATCAGGTTAAATAATAATATTTTACAGCCGTTGCTGCAGCCAAAACTGCAGCCCAAACTACCGGTGACATATTCTACTTTCAAGCTAATAATGCTGTTATCTAGGAGGTGGCTTAGTGTAAACACTTTTGTTGAGTTCCCATCAGATGCGAATGATCGCATTATTTGCGAATACAGACACGTCAAAAACACCTGTACACGAGTGCTCAAGACGCGAATATTCGTGAGAGCGAGGGGGGGGTTCCCACGCCACACTAGTCTGTTGTTATCAAACAAGGTTGAGCTCGCGGACATTGAATGGGGAAGCCGGTTATGCTAAAGGGGGCAGAGCCAACTTCCTACTACAACGGATAGCTGGATTCAAGTGACAGACAAAGTTATTCACAATGCACCAGATAATCTTCCTCACTCTCTGTCCTCACAGTGAGCTGCTGTTCCTTCTTGATCCCATAAAAATTAGGAAGAGTCACAGAGTTTGGGGAAGCCAAACAGAGATAGAATCAAAGTTTCCCATATATTCTAGATTAGTAAATCTCTGCTGGTCCTCACCTCGCGTCCCCGGGTGATCTGCACACTGATTGGCTATCGCGGCGCAATGGATTTTCTGGAGTTCAAATATTTCAACTCTTGCGAATCATTCGCGAATCGCACCATTCCCCATTCGCCCGATTTGCGCCGCCAGACCACTATTCGCGTCTATTCGCGTCTCTACATTGACTTTATATGTAATTCATTCATAATTCATGGTTTTAGGGAGCACAAGAAGCAGCTGATTAACAGACTTCAAAAACGTATCTAAAGGATATCTTTCTGCATTTCTACCTCCTCATGTGCTCGCTTGCATTCAATTCAGTTCCTGTGTTTATCTAGTGATAAAAATGTGTAAAATGAGCGTATCATAGAGGCAGCCTTGACATCGTGGCAGTACCAACAACTAACAATACCATGCTTATCTGTCATCAATTGTTTGCATTCATGGGAGGAAATGATATATGGATCTTTTTTTCTTACTGAGTGCTGTCCTTATTGAAAATCATCCAGTAGCAATGTCTGAATGTATTTCTTTTTTATCCATTGAGAAACATTTTTCTTTAAATAAGCCACCACTTCTCTCTCCTTGTTGCCCTGGGAGAACTTCTCACTCTCAAACTCTCTCCCTTTCTATCTGTTCTGGTCTCCTCCCTCATTCATTTCTCCCTCTCCTATCTAACCAACCGCAACACCTCTCCATCAGTGGCTTCACTCTTTCTGTCTCAGGGAAGAGGAGGTGAGAATGAGAGTCTAGCAGAAGGTTTGCCAAGCACACTTGGGACATGTAGGCAGGATCACACTCTTTGCCTTCCAAGATTTACTTTCTGGTTTGTATCTACCTACTGAAATACTGGCATTAAAATAGTGCAGATAAAGTGATTTTTTTAACTCCTGGACAAAATTATTGTTTACAAATCCATTAAAAATGAGTGTGTAGAATTTAACCGACAACATGTTACGTTCTTTCAAACAATACCTGCTTTTACAAAACAATATCTGCTGATAGCGACTACAGACTCACTGTGAATTGGGCCTCAAGAGGGCTGAACAAAAATATATGGTGCTGTCGACATTGATGTTTGCCAGTGTCAGCTGAAATTAAACCTTTTTGTTCAAACATTTATTGCAGAAAACAGTTCTTTGAATAACTTAGAAACCGTATCATTGAATAGTTAATCCAGCAGAGAAGACTCAATCACAATGTTCATGAGAGTCTCAGCACTGTCTGCAGCACTAGCACTAATTGCAATGCATATAAATCTCACTTATTCTTGAAAAGATACCTTTGCAAAGACCTAAAAAGTGCACAACACATATAGAAAAGGTGTGTCTCATTCCAGCTCTGACAGCTGCCACATTTTTTAAAGCTGCTGTTGGTAGTCGTGATATAAACATCAGTTTCGGAGAGAGATTTTGAATGCCAACACTACCCCTTCCCACCAGATTTCCTCTCATTCACCTCCCCCTCCCCTCTCTGCTCCTGTAACCCTGCCCACAAAAGATCGTTCTGCGCGTTCTGTGATGAAAAAGTGGTTTCCCAGCCAATCAGGGTGACAGAGGGTCGGGGAGTAGCTCTGATTGGTTCGTGATAACGGGAAAGAGGGGAATAATAACATTGCTCGATACAAAGGCAACCGAAAACACAGAGATTTTGCCATAAATCTCAAATGACTTCACATACCGATGAGTACCGAATGGTATTAGGACCTTTTCTCCAAACCCACTAGAAAAAAAAAGTCACCTTTTTACACCATTCCTACCAACAGCAGCCTTAAGTTTCATATTTTGCTGTTATATATTGGCATCATTTCAAAATCTCAATCAGTTGGACTCTAGTTAGAGAACAAACTATTCTTGTCAGGGTTTCGTGAAATAATTGGTCTTTAACAAATATTGAAAAAGTAATTAAAAAGCCTCTTTACTACAAGCATAATGTTGGAAATAAACCTGGTCGTCATCATTTTTTCCTGAAAGCTGAATAGTAAAAACACTCAAAGCACACATGTCATCTGAGGGAGTCAGGGTTGTATAGTTATATTCATAGTAAGTGAATGTGTTCTTTTCTTCAAGTGTCTGCTTGTTTTCCATCAGTAAAGAGGTTTTTAACTAAAAAGAAATGTAATGAAGGTAAATAAAAAACCTACTATTGAGTGACGCATCTTTTAAAATACAAGCCAGAGTTGGTTTCAAGGTAATTTATGCGTAGGTGCTCTATTAGTTTCTCAAAGGGTTGATGGTAGCATGCAGTTGAAACAAAAACAGTGGGGTTTTTTCTCAAGTGTGAAAGTGTGTGTCTGTTAGTTGGGAGTGACAGAGAAGATAGAGGGATGGATGACTGACATAACCAGACAGCAGATAAATTGTCCGTCTAAAGGGCAGCCGATACGCAAAAAATTCCACCGCAAGTGTCTCCTGTCTGTTTTTTCTGTTTGATTTGATTGAAGTTTCAACAAACACAGTAGTCAAAGCCTCTGGGTTCTGTCAGCTTGTTTAAAGGTCATCATTTTAATTTTCTTACTCAGCACCTGTTATTTTTGGATGTATAGTTATATTTACTTATAGAAATTCCAGTCACTCATCAGCAGCCTTTTCTGCCCTCACCTTGTATGCAAAAATAAACACTCTCAAACAAACACTCACTGTGTGTCTACTGGAGTATTTGTCGTGTACGTATGTGTCTTAACACTGGTATGCTTGCTTGTGTATGGATTTGACCAACTCCTCAGCTTTATATCTTTTCTCACTCACTTGCTGTGTTTATTCTGTTTGTGTGTGATGTTTGAAGGTGGCAATGATTAATTGCACAGTATGGTTGAAACAAGCATTGGTTCATTAAATCCTTTGATAATGTCAGAGTTTATGTTTCCATGGAGATGAGGTTGTGCGGTCTGTACCCCCTAAGCTATTACCTCCGATTAATCATGGCTTGTTTGTGTGTAAATGTTCCAAGTGGTCAATGACGTAATTCTCCTGCTGCTCCTAAGGGAGAATCAATGTGAAATTATTTTATTAAACCTCTCTTCTCCTCCCCTCTGCTCTGCTCAGGGTATCACCACAGCCTCCCCTCCTCCCCCTACTCCTCCTCGGCTGGACCTGATGGTCAGAGATTGCTCTCATCTGGCACTCTCTCCTCTGAATACCTGAACCAGGGAGGCTTCTCCAAGGTCCTTTTCCTCATCTGTAACACAGCTGGAAGTGGCCAGCAGGCTGTCAGGTGAGCTGTGGTCTGATGGATTCTCAGACTGTTACTGTTGTAGGTTCAGTTTTTATTGATGGTTTGGATTTGATTTAAGATCGAGTTCAGACTCAGTTAATTCAGTCGTAGAGTTACAAGAATCTATTCTTGTATAGAGATGTTTTTGCACATTGCAGCAAATTCAGTTCACTTGGAATTTCTTTTTGAGGTTTGAGACTTTTTTTTATTTTTCTGTGACACTTTTTAGAGATGTAGAGACATTCTTCCTCCTGCTCTTCTGAATACTTTTTTATATGTATAAATCATGTTTATTCTTTTCCAATTTCATAATCCAGTGCTATCTCAATGTCAACTCCCAACTTCTGTTTGACTTTGACCTGTATATCTTCTGCAAGAATGCCAAAACCGAGGCAGCTTTAATTAGCATGTGCAGCTTGAGTTCCTGTTCAGCTGGAGATAAAAGCTGAAAGTGCAGAAACGTGAGACTGAATGAAGCACTTTGCTCAAATAGAAGCACTTAACTAAGGTTGTCAACATTTTTGGTACTTTTAAATACCATGTGCTACTGAACGAAACAGTATCAGTTCTTTTTATGCCCGATAATATCAAATATCTCAAAGGCCTATGACAAAAACAGGTCTCTAGTCATATTTTCAACCAGAGGCTGCCATGAGCAAATGAGAGAGAGAGAGAGAGAGATTTCCCTGGCGGTTATGATTCAAAGGACACGCCACAAACGTCCAGTAGCCTCTGCACAAACATGCAATAAGGTACTGAATAATTTGCTGCTAAAGTTGCGCTTCTTCTGGCCTGCTGTATGTCTCTCTGCTCCGCCCTCCATCACAGCCACTTTACCGCTAGCTGTTATCATTCACAGGTCGACAATTACAGGCATTTTGTGAGCTCCTTTAGCTACTGATATAGACAAGCATGTTACCTATATGTCTGTTGCAGACAGACAAAGAAGAGAGTAGAGCCCTCGTCCCTGTAGGTTTTCTATTAGTTCTAACCTGCAGACTGTTTACAAGAAGATTCATGTTATAACACAATAATTAACGCCCATAAAATAACTACATTTGAAAGAGATATGAGGAAATACAGACAGAGAATACACTGTCTGCAGTCACACACACCACTACACCTCCTCTGGATTATTACAGATAACTCTCTGGAAATATTTTATTAAGACTCAATATTATTTTTAAGAAAATCTTGTCAATGTAATCTTTAATTATGAATCAATGTGTATCAAATGTTGGTCTGTGTTCAGTGACTTGTAATTCAACAAAATTAACAAATTTTGATGCCTAGGAGTTCATTTATTTGTTGGCATTATATCAAAACAGGTATCTGTACTGTTTGATTTGTTCTTACATTGTAACAAAGTTCAAAACTGGTATTGCGACCACTCAACACTCAACTTGCAAAGGCATAGTCATATCAGTTGGCACATATTACCCAAACAAAAAAAAGCAGCACCATTACTTCACAAAGCACTTAGACTGCCTGTTCTGAACAGAAACAACACAGCGGGACCAAACAGCATAAAACAGCTGTATTCCAGCTACTGCTGATTTGAGAATTTTTGTTTGTTGCTCACACATGAGCTGTCAGAAAAAAATGTTCCCCAGGGAGCTGAATCACACACAAAACAGAGATGAAATTCTCTGATCTCATCCAAGATATCCAAAGATAATAATCCTCATGTCTTGTCGGAGGTAAGCCAATGATGTTACTGTCTTTTGCACACAATCCATAGAAATGCATGATTATCTGCCATTGACTTTACAATTTATTCCACTTGACATTATAGCAAGAGCAGGGTTTAGTGGGATCATTCAGTACTGATAAAGAAGTAAATGTTCTATAGAGTACTTTCTTTCTATTGATAACATGTTGGGTCATGGCTTTTAATCCAGTCTTTCATGTAGTTTTGATTTCTTGTATGGTGAGAATTATCGTTGCATTTTGTGTGATTACATTTTTTATGGTGAAATATGAAGACTAAGGAGGAGGGTCATGTATCAACAAGCCTTAAACAATTGAACACTTGAGGTACTGATTAAGTGACATAACCTAATTTATTATAAAATTAACCACTTAAGTTATCACAATTACCACTAATTTGAACACTACTTGCTAAATGAAGAAGCTAGCACTAGATTTAGTTGACAACTTAAAGCTACTAAGAGGAATTTTAAGTATGTGTCTATTCTGGTGCCCCCCTGTGGACAACTTTAGGATATTAACTAACTAAGGTTATCAACTCTGATCTTCATGCTAATATTTTCCTGTACATCAATAAGTAGTGTTAAATGTTACATGTATCTCTCACTGTGAATCTATTCAGTGATGAATGTAAAAAAAATGAAGGTTGTTTCAGCTGTGTGCTGTTAATCACTGACACCTGCACCACAGCAGCAGTTTCATGCATTAGAAATAACAATATACTGTATAGTATTCAGTCTTGTCACTGATGATCTTGTTTGTTAAGCAGGTCATATTAAGGCTTGGTAAAGGTGTTAATTAAAATTACTTGCAGAGGCTTTGAAAACTTAAACATTGGATCCAAAAACAAGTTAGGGACAACCAACTCCAAGCACTTGACCTTAAAATGCTAGCCCACAAACCAATTTACCAATGACTACCTCCACTCTGTATGAATTCATTGGTAGACTTTCTAGTTTAGTATAGTGTGTCTACTTTAGGTTAAGCTTAGCCATCCCTTCATTTGTGCAGGAAGGTTAAACCTGGTGCATGCTTACCTGGTCTGTGTTTTTTTATCCTGTTTTAGAAACACATTTCTTACATTTTATTCCTCATCCCCACAGTACTCTGACAGGTTTGTTCAAAGACTTCAGGAAATTGCTGTATAATTAAGTAACTGTAATGGTCCTGAACCCATTATAAGTCATTTGTGCTTTGCAACACAAAGCATTATTTAATGAAAGTATTCATTCACCGAGGGCAGACAGTAATCCTCTCATGCTAAGGGGCTTATTGTGTACAAAGAAAGTGTTCCCGCTTCCATTGTTAGTGCTCTTAACTTATCAAGGGGGGCTCAGATTTTCTTACACTATTATTGGCATAAAAAAACTGACTTTTTACTCTCAGCTGACAGCAGTAAGACTGAGCTTACATTGCTGCTAAGTGCACAGTGGTCAACAGACATTACAAAGACAGGCATTCAAAAAATCTTGTTATGTTTGATGTGTCATTGATTTACCCGCCACAAGGCCCAGTTACACTGATTGTAGTTAACGTACTGCTGCCATAAATAACCAGAATGTATCAAATCTTAGTTGGTTGACCCTGTTTTGTTAAATCCTACTACTTCCTAGGGAAATTTTAATGGTGTGCATCTTTCCTTTACAAGAAGACCCGATCCAAGTCATGATGGTAATGAAGGGATTTAGGGACAAGTACACCGAACAATCCAATCTGATCTGATCTAATCTGATCTGATTATTTTTGATTCAGTCTTATGCAAATTGTTGACTGAATAAAGTACATTTTTACTTTATAAAACTGAGAAATATTTCCAGAAATAACATTTCCCTGTCTTTATTACTTTTCCAGAATGCAACAGAAAGACCAACTGTACACACAAATATTTGACATTACATACTGTATATGAATTGGAACCTGAACACACCCACACAGGGAGAGTCTCACTTCGACAGTTAGTTTGGTGGTGAAATATGAAAATTTGCTACAACACTGAAGTCTTAGCTCTTCTGTCTCTTTACAAAGCCTTGTAAACACTTAAAACATTTAATTCCCCCAAAGAACAAATTAAAGCCAATCAAACTATTAAAGGAGACAGAAAAAAACGCTACATGACAGCACTCTGTGTCTGCTCAGACAGGAGAACAATTCTGTTGTGTTAGAAAATATAATAATGTTAATCACGATGCTCAGAATCAGTTGTTATTGATGCTCACTCTGCGTTTGACGGTACCTGTTTGACTTTGTTCTCTTTATATAATGAGCATTTCTGGTGATTGGGGAAATGCTGTGTGTGATGCCTTGCATGCTTTCTGTTATAATAGTTAGTTCCTTCCATGCTGATTTATGTGTATGAAGTACCCCTATCTTTTACTCATCAATGCTTCCTCAGTTACTTCTCCTCATAGCCCTCACATATAATAACCTCTAGGGTGAGCATAAGCCATAGGTTAACCTATGGACAGACAGACTGCATACTCATAAGGCATTAATGCATTGCTGCTATACAGACAGATTTCTCTGACCCCACACAAAGTCACTTTTAGCTGTCAGTACAGGACACAGCTCTGCAGGTAAATCCTTGATGCACTAGACACCTGACAGCTTGACAGATGTGGTGATGTCAAAATAAGTTCCACTGACCTTTACACAGGTACCTTCTGCACTTTCAACAAGCTCAACCCTCTTGGAAACTAATTCATCCTGCTTTGGAGAGTGGATGTCTTACCGAGTTGATCAATCTGAAAAGACAGGGCTGAGGAATGCATTGATTTTAATTGTGAAACACCAGTACAGGGTTACGCTGAATAAAATGCATTAGGTATTTGCCATTTGGAAAAGTGCAGCACCTTAAATCTACAGAATGGTATTTACATTTTTTAGTGCTTGAATTTGCCATCATTGGTTACCTTTCCTCTCCTCCCCTCTCAGGTTTGGACCCCCCTTTCTCATGTGTGAGGACAGGAGCGTCTCCTGGGACCAGCTGCAGCAGAGCATCCTCAGCAAGCTCTATTATCTGATGCTGAATGGATCTCAGGCTCAGGTAATGCCCGCACCCCATACAACCAATAACATGTCAGCCACTCAGTTCAGAGGCTCGAACACTTCAACTCTGCAGTGCCTTAAACCCTCTTGACACCTGTGAACCAAATTAAAATAGTAGCATGGAGCAGAAGTAACCTCAGAGCTTGATCAATTTTCATTAAGATAAGGTTCTGTTTAAATTGCTTGTCTGTTCTTTGCAATTGTTCTATTTCTCTTTCTCTCATTTTAAACCAAAGACAAAGGTTGAACCACACATAGCTTTTCAAAATGTCTTTCAGATTCTTGTTTGTTTAACATTTTTAAGGTTAATCAGTAAGAGCTCATTGCTTTGCAGAGACAGCAAAATAGATATCCTAGTTTTAGCCTGTTTTAATTCCTTGTATCATTTATACAGTGAAACGACTTCTGTTCAAAGATAAAATGCTGTGAGTTCCATCGGAGCAAACCATATACTCCCAGATATACAAACACACTAAAACACAGTTCAAGTCCTTCATAAGAGAGTAGTTACGTGATGATTACAGTTAATCACAGCATTGTCAATCTACAGCCAAATTATATGAATCCCCATCGTAAGAATGTGTTCTTTATTTTATGGGGGAAAGAAGGAAATCACTGATTTGATTTGAAATGTATTGAATCCACATATTCACTTAAGTGATTACAGAGGACACATTACTACTATAATCACAGACTTAAGCAGGCAAGATGCAATTTTTATCCGTACCCAACAAGAAGTTTGTTGAAGTTTTCTGATGTCAAACTACTTATACTAAGCAAGAAAGGTAAGAGACACAAAAACTCTAGGCTATACAGATATATCTCCAAAACTGAAGATGACACATGAAGTACACAGCTAACAGAAAACAGTATTTCATATGGTTGTGTTTAAGGAATGTTTAATTGAAAAGGAAATGTCACAGGCTTTGACAGTGATGTGGCAGAAACACTAAAACAGTTGCAGCACATGTTCATGTAGTTCTGTTCACCTTGTCTCAATTTGAAAAGTTCAGATAATGCTAGCTAAAGTTTGCTAATTTCAAGAAGGCTATACAGTGAACCATTACTACTGATGCAGCTCGAACTGTGAGTGTTACAGATTATTTTCAATTGAGGAAATATAATCAATTAAGGATTTCACAAATCAGTACCCAAATTAAAATTGTGTGAAAAAGGAGTGGGGGAACCCCTTGAAAAGGACACAAGATGCCTCCAGTTCACCAGAACAACCTGCTCATTAAACATTACCTGCATGGTTGTGAAGTGTCATCACATATTACATGTTAAAGACCAGCTCTATCCCAACCTCTCCTCCTCTCACTTTGTACCACAGACTGTGACAGTGATCCCCAACAAACATCCTCTTCAGTTTTACCTGTTTGTTTAGCCACAGTTCAAGTGTTTGTACACCACAAGCCACAAACCACAGCCTTACTCTGGATTACACAGACACTCACAAGCACATTTGCGCACACACACACTGTCCTCTCTGCCGGTGGCTGAGTTGCCACAGGCAACACCATGATGACAAGCAATATTTGAGGTGGTCTTATCCAGAGCAAGCAGCTCTGAAGTGTACAAGGAAAGAACTACAGAGGAAGAGAAGGAGGAATATCAGCCTGCTTACTGATCACTATCTCAGTTTATTGAGATGCTGGTCCGACCAGATACAAATTCACTTAACCTCCTATTGCCCTCCTCATGTGCTTTTCTATAACAATCAATAGATCCTTTTGGTTAATTGTACACATACTGTTTTATCTAAAAATGCTACTTCTCAGGCCTGATGGGCGTCATTCTTACCAATAATAATCATAATTAAAAGGAAAAATGTTTAAAAAAGTAGCTCTTTTTCGTCTGATGTAAAAGTAAGAGGGTGGTTTGTGGTTTGTACTGCAAATCAATATAACGTAACAGACATGAATTGTGAGGATATATTACTGTCAGTGTGCTGCTTGTCTATCCTTTTCCACTCAGTGATGTTTTGGCACCACCCAGAGGTTTGGTTAGCAAATTACAAGATCCAGTTCAGGCTGGGAAAAGAAGGAAAACATGACTGTATTTCAAAATGTAGCTCTTACTTCTCAGCCCTGCTGTTCTGTCCAAAGAAAATAGTGTATTATGTATTGTGTGTTGTGCAAAATGATCAGTGAAGTGCGGTAAGGCAGAAAGAAAATGTATAAAATGTTGGGAAATGTGTCAGAAGACTTCTATTTTTGCTCTGTAATGACAATGGTTGCTTAATTGACTTAAAGGAGATGACATACTTCTCAAGAATGTTACACATTGGGTTGAAGAACAGTTTAAGATTGAAGAGCTCTTAAGGAAGTAATATCCAGCATTCAAGGTGAAGTGTCTACAAGACATAACTTTCAGCTAAATCAGTGTTTTTCATAAGCAAACAAGATAAATGAGTTAATTGAATTAATGTAAGTTTTACACTTTCAAGTTCAATACATGAAATTAATGAAACATTAGCTGTATTATTATGTTATTGCAGAGGATCTTGCCAACAGGCTGACTCCTAGTTAGACCCCCAGCTGGAGTCCTACCTTGATTCCTGGCTCATTTCCCATCTAGACTCTTGCTTCAACTCTCAGCTTGACTCCTAGCTCAACTCCCGCCTGGACTCCCAGCCTCTCTGGCAAAAGAGTGCCCGAGTTGTTTGTTTTTTTGTTGTATTTTTTTCCCAGACCAAACAGGTACATTTGTAAGGGGTTTAAACTTTCCCTCTGTCTTTTACTTCACTGTGATTCATCCATAGTTCTAGACAATCTTTCTGTTTTTTAATATTGGTTTTGCTTCAGTCATTTGCTTCATAGGCGGCTGAATCAATTTGGCATTGTATGGTTGTGAATTTTCATTACTGTTTCTGATACAACTGGACTTAGTTTTTTCATCTCTACCCAGCAGTTCGACAGCTCCTATTCATCATCCAGTAAAGGCTTCTGGATGCTTCACTGTCTTATTTTATTTAAGAATCTCAAAGTCTCTCAATGACTCAGACGTATGGAGTTTCTGCTCAGTTCCACCTTTAATAGTCCACTTGACAGATAAGACCATCATACTGTTCTCTTTCCATTTCGTGCTTGAAGCTGCTACAAACCAACTCATTTGTTTCTCTTAATGCTCTTCTGCAACCAGCAGAGTGCGTTAGCTACCCGATTCTGCACCGTTTCCTCTCCCCAATAACTCAGGCCTGTTTTCTTTGCTGCTGAGGCTTCAGAGGAGTTCAAATGCTTTTCTGAGGGGTTGAGGGGAGGATGTAGCAAATACTTGTTCCTAGATGTACAGTGAATCAGGGGGACTGTGATTTTTTTTGCGTGTCACTGCTGTAGTGATATTATGCAATGAGTCTGCAGGATATACAGTGGGTATGGAAAGTATTCATACCCCTTCACTTTTTCTACATTTTGTTATGTTACAGCCTTATTCCAAAATTGATTAAATTATTTTTTTCCCTCAACAATCTAAACACAATACCCCATAATGACAAAGTGAAAAAGGTTTTGTAGAAATTTTTGCAATTTAATTAAAGATAAAACACTCTAATATTGCATCTACATAAGTATTCACACCCTTTGCTTTGAAACTCAAAATTGAGCTCAGGTGCATCCTATTTCCACTGACATCCTTGAAATGTTTCTACAACGTGATTGGAGTCTACCTGTGGTAAATTCAATTGATTGACTCCAATCTGGAAAGGCACACACCTGTCTATATAAGATCCTACAGTTAACAGTGCATGTCAGAGCACAAACCAAAGCCATGAAGTCAAAGGAATTGTCTGTAGACCTCAGAGACAGGATTGTATCGAGGCACAGATCTGGGGAAGGGTACAGACAAATGTCTGCTGCATTAAAGGGCCCAAAGAGCACAGTGGTGTCCATCATACATAATGGAAGAAGTTTGCAACCACCAGGACTCTCTCTAGGGCTTGCGGGCCAGCCAAAATGAGCGATCGGGAGAGAAGGGTCTTGTTCAGGGAGGTGACCAAGAACCCAACGGTCACTCTGACAGAGCTTCAGCGTTCCTCTGTGGAGATGGGAGAACCTTCCAGAAGGCCACTCCTCAGCATAAAGCACATGAAAGTTTGCCAATAGGCACCTAAAGGACTCTCAGACCATGAGAAACCGCACTCTCTAGTCTAATGAAACCAAGATTGAACTCCTGAATTTCTTGAGGAAATCAGGCACAGCTCATCATCTGGACAATACCATCCCTACAGTGAAGCATGGTGGTGGCAGCATCATGCTGTAGGGATGTTTTTCATCTGCAGGAACTGGGAGACTAGTCAGGATCGAGAGATAGATGAACACAGCAAAGTACAGAGAGAATCTTGACGCAAACCTGCTCCAGAGCGCTCCGGACCTCAGACTGCAGCAAAGTTTCACATACAAACTGGACAACAATCCTTAGCACACAGGCATGATACCAAAGGAGGGGCTTCAGGACAAGTCTCTGAATGTCCTTGAGTGGCCCAGCCAGGGCCTGGACTTAAACCAGATTGAACATCTCTGGAAAGACCTGAAAATAGCTGTGCACTTTTTATAAGGGATGGCATTCACCCCAGTCCACTTGGCTCCCGCACCCTTGCAGCAAACATTTTTCATGCCTCCTCCACTCTCAAACACCCCTGACTAATCACTCATACCGCACACCTGGACACCGCACCTGTCACAGAACAGACCCCTTCAGTGCCACTGTCATCCAGCACTTTGCACTACAGATGTAAAACCCCGCCTCCCACTAGTGCCGTCTCTCAAATCCCGGTGATCATAACGAACAGACCCACTACCAGAAGAAACACAGTCTCATCATGCAGAAACCCGTATAATTTATTGCAGACCATTGAAAATCAATCACCTCCAACTCCCAACACAGGCTCACTAAAAATGGCCCTTTTTAATGTGAGATCCCTATCAAACAAAAGTTTTATTATGAATGATTTTATTTCTTCTAACAGCTTGGAATTTAGTTTTTTAACTGAATCCTGGTTGCAAACCAATGATTTTAGCCACCTTGTTGAACTGTGTCCCCCTCACTATAGTTGTTTTAACCAACCCAGGGCCACTGGTCGTGGTGCTGGTATAGTTTGCATCTTTAGAAAAGGTTTTAAATGTCATCAAATCGCCCTTGATGAATTTTCTTCCTTTGAAGCGCTCACTTTTAAACTGTGTGGTCCTCATACAGTTGTATTTGTATTAATATGCCGTCCTCCAAAACCTATTGGCAGCTTTTTAGCAGAACTCCCAGAATTTGTATCCACTCTTGCTTTAAATTATGACAGAGTTGTTTTATGTGGGGATTTTCATATTCATGATGATGACCCAAATAATCATTACGCAGCAGATTTTTTAAACATCACTACGCCTTTTAACTTCGAACAGCATGTGAACAGACAAACACGTAATCGTGGTCATACTCTGCACCATGTTTTTACCCTGGGAATGACAATATCTTCCATATCATTACTTAATTTTACTATATCTGACCACCAATGTGTAGTTTTTTACTGTGATTCACCAGCTGTAGACACTGTTCCACCCCACTCACTGTGCTGCATCTTTCACGAACATAGTGCGGCAAAATTCTGCCAAGTATTTGAAAGCCAATGCCCTCACCAACCCGTACATTCACCCACCAATGACTTAACCCATCTTTTTAACTTGACGTGTTTGTCCTTTTGAAATACCATCGCACCTTTTAAAGTAAGGTGTAAGTCAGCCAAAAGGAAGCAGCCTTGGATTAATAAAAATATCCATAATAACAAAAGGAACTGCAGAAGGGCAGAGCACAAATGGAAGAAAACTGGCTTACAAGTACCCTACAACATCATGAAAGACCTTTTATCTCAATACAACACCTTGGTTAAGAGTGCAAGAGCACAGTATTTCTCTGAATTGATTTTTACTCATCAACACAACCCACATTTTTTATTTAAAATGGTCGATCAACTTGTAAATCTAGAGCCCCCTCCTGCCCAGGTTTTTAGTAACACTGACTGTGAGAAGTTTTTATCATATTTTACTGAGAAAGTGGATTTTATCAGAGCCTTTATCACTCTTGATTTTAATTACTCTGACGTCCCTACTATACACGACGGTTTTAATCCCTTCTATCAGTTTTATCCAGTTACTTTAGATGAACTTTTAGAAATAGTATCACGTATGAGAGTGTCCTCCAGCCCTCTTGATGTGATATCTACAAGGTTTTTACTGAAAGTAATGGATTCTGTGGGGCCTTGGCTGCTTTCCATTTTTAATTGCTCCATGTCTAATGGTTGTGTCTCTGATTATTTTAAAAATGCCTGTGTCCAACCCTTGTTAAAAAAAACCTGGACTGGATCCTTCCCTTCCCGAGAATTATAGGCCCATTTCTAAGTTACCTTTTATTTTAAAGATTTTAGAAAGAGTAGTGTCCAAACAACTCCTCTCTTTTCTGGGAAATAACAAGACTTTTGAAAAATTCCAGTCTGGCTTTCGCAAGCATCACAGCACAGAGACGGCACTACTTAAAGTCACTAATGACCTTTTAATGGCTGCAGATAAAGGCATGTGCTCAGTCCTTGTGCTCCTGGATCTGAGTGCAGCCTTTGACACTATAGACCACAACATTTTATCCGACAGATTAGAGCATTGGGTAGGGGTTTCTTGTACGGTTTTAGAATGGTTCAAATGTTATTTTAATAATAGAAGGTTCTGTGTGTCTGTAAATAAGTGTGTTTCTGGTTTTACTGAGGTGAAGTATTGTGTGCCTCAGGGGTCGGTTTTAGGTCAGATTAAATTTTTTCCTTGTATATGCTGCCCCTGGGGTACATCATAAGCAAGCATGGTATTTTATTTCATTTTTATGCAGATGATTCACAGTTATACCTGCCCATCAGACACACAGACCCAGGCATGCTGAGTTCACTGAACAATTGCTTGTCAGAAATAAAGAGCTGGATGTCAAGAAACTTTTCACAATTAAACTCAAACAAGACAGAGATCATTTTAATCGGACCACCACACATGACCAAGCAGTTACTGCCATCTGCTGGTCAAATGGTGAATCACATAAAACCTGTTGCAAAGACTCTTGGCGTCTGGTTTGACGGCAATTTAATGTTTGAACATCATATAACAAATCTTGCACAGTCGTGTTTTTACCACCTTAACTTTGAAGACACAGACGATTTTACATCTTCTCCAGACTGAACAGAACTCAGCTGCCAGGGTTTTAACTAGAACCCAAAAATTCGACCACATCTCTCTGGTTTTAGCTTCCTTGCAATGGCTACCTGTATGTTTTAGAATTGATTTTAAAATTTTACTGATTACTTTTAAAGCCCTGCATGGTCTTGCTCCGAGCTATATAGCAGACCTTTTAATACCCTATATATGAGCCGACACATACACTGAGATCCTCGGGCAGAGGTTTACTGTGCATTCCAAATACTAAGAAATATATTTTAAAATAATTGTATTCCTTTAGATTTATTTTAGGGGAATTTTATGTCTTTTAAAATATGTTTTATTTCTTTATCTTGACTTGTGTGTTTTTATGATCTGCCTGTTTTATTTTGCTGACAATGTAAAGCACTTAGTAACCTGGTTTTTAAAGGTGCTCTACAAATAAAATTATTATTATTATTATTATTATTATTATTATTATTATTATTATTATTATTACCAATGAAAGGCTTTATGATGTGGTAATATCTCGCAACCTGAGGGCAGACAACAGAAGAGTGTCTATTTCTCGGTTTTATTGCATGTTCCTTCACAGAAGAAGCCAAATAACTTGTGTAATCATTGTCAGGTGTGATCGTGGTTAAATTGATGGGGATGTAAGAGTCTTAAGACACAGCTGAGTGATTCTTTGGCCTGTCCTGCTCATTAGGTGATTGGTAACATCAGGGTTTTGCAACTGAGGCCACAACATCAATTGGTATAAATTTAAAGCCTCTAGAAGTAGTCTTGGACACATGTTGTTCTCTAAACATGACTAAGATTGTGTGAATCTTAATCTTTGAGAATGTGTGAGTTTTAATCCTTGTGAAGAAGCTCTGAGATGAATGAAATGATTAAAGGGTTCATTTCGGTTAAGACAAGATCAGTTGTGATTCTGTGTCCGGGCGGGACAGTAAAGGCTGATTTATACTTCTGCGTCTCCCCTACGCAGCAGGGGCTGACGCGGACATGAGCCCCACATACTTGTGCATTGATGTGTCCGTGTCACGCAGCAATTCTCCGCCGAAACGCATGAGGGCGTTGCGGTCTCTCTGATAGCCGGTCACCTGCTTCTGGCCCAGCTACGATCTCTGTTTACTTTTCCACAGAGATTCAGAGCGTGTTATGTTAATCTACAGCTGATACATGTTGCTGTTTATCATACAGACATTATTACATGAAGAATAGAGAGGAGGAGATGAAATACACAGAAGTGCTGTGAATGCCGGAGAGACAAAGCCGCCGAGCGGACCAATCACAGGGAATGCAGTCCGCGTC
Organism: Notolabrus celidotus; assembly: GCF_009762535.1. Classification (NCBI taxonomy): domain Eukaryota; kingdom Metazoa; phylum Chordata; class Actinopteri; order Labriformes; family Labridae; genus Notolabrus; species Notolabrus celidotus. The sequence goes on from NC_048278.1 coordinate 16,816,243, forward strand.
GATTCTACTTGTAGTTACATTTTGGAGAAGGTGCATGTCAGCTACGTGCGTAGGCCTCGGCGTAGGTACGGGAGCTACACAGATCCCCGGCGTAGGGTACGCCGTTGATTCAAAGCAGAAGTATAAATCAGCCTTAAAACTCTGCAAGTTACGGACTTCAGAGCAGTGAAGGAGGCCAGATTATTTAGAATAATACCTCCTAATTTAAATAAATGATAATAACCAACACTATTTACTATGTACGTTAAGCTACATAAGTACAGAGATATAGAGAGAGTAGATCAAACATAACTGGCTGCATATAAAATGTAAATGTCCTAAGTGTTTGCTGTGTGTTTTTGTTGATTGTTACTGTTCTGGTTTTTGTTTTCAACTATGTAACGCACTTTGAATTGCTCTTTGTATGAATGGTGCTTTATACTGTAAATGTAAATCTAATCCTCCTTTGCAGTCTCAGCCGTCTTTTGGCTCCTCCAGCTCCTCCTCCTCTATCGTCAGACAGAAACTCTTGTCTTTGTAATTCCCATTGAACAGGGTGACAGCACTATTTTTATGATAAGAGAATGCATAAAACATTAACATAAATTGTACATGATAAAATATGCCTGCCTAACGTAAAACAACGTCTCGAAAGTTTAGCATAAGGCAATTAGCTATGAACTGTTGGAATCACTTTAATCAGCATAAAAAAAAAAAATAACTGTGATGTATTTTGATCGAGTGCTCGGTGCTCGATTGTGTTTGTCTGTTGTAATCAGATGTGGGCTCGGGATTGTTTGCTGTTGCCATGACTACCACTAAAGGACAACGGCTACCGGAAGTCTCATCTCAGTGTCTTAATACAGGAGGGTCCACATATAACACAAACTACACCAAACTATAACAAAATAACCATAAAATAGTTAACATGAAACAAAATTAAATGAACATATCTTGCCTTCATGTGTTGCATATAATATGAAGTTAATCATACTGCTGTGAATCTTTAAACCTTGAATTTATCCTACCTCTATCCCCCTTTTACGGTTGAAACAACAATGAATGTAAACACAGAGGTTGTGATAGGACTGTAGTGCAAATGAAACAATTGTGTCTCTCATGAGGAAATGAAAGGGGTCGAGATCAATAGACCAAAAGGTCGTGCCCACGAGTTTATGTTTTTTCAATGTAACACTATTGAGGAATCAGGTTAACCAAGGTAATCAAAACGCAGAAAAACCGAGAGGGGTCCAGCTGCAGACCTCCATTCTCTTAATCCTGACGTCACTTCCATCTGACGGTGGAGGTGAGCTCAGAGTGGAGGTCTGCAGCTGGACTGTCTTGCAAATCCCTACTGATTTATTCTCAGTTGCCTTTTTGCTATTGTAATCCTCCGTGCTTAGTGCCGTGCATGCGTATGACTATGCAAAGGAAAATAAACTTAAAAACTTTTTTTTCAAATATCTTTTCAGTATATGTCGGTCAGGGAAGATGGCCGTCTAACATGAGTCTGGTTCTGCTCGAGGTTTCTGCCTGTTAAAAGGAACATTTTCCTTGCAACTGTAACTTGCTAAATGCTGAAAAGTGCTCTACTCATGTTGGATTAAGATGACAAAGACTGAGTCTTACCCTGTCTTGATTTTGGGTCTTTGTTAATAATTTAACATAGGCTAGACCTGCTATGTTTGTAAAAGTGTCTTGAGATAATGTTTGTTGTGATTTGGCGCCATACAAGTAAAGATTAATTAACTGATTGGTACTGCTGCTAAATTAAGAAACCATTTGTGTTATCCGTCCCCCATCAGAAAATTGCAATGACATCTCTTGCATCATTGCCTCTCTGAACTCTTGAATATGAGGTGACACTATTCAAAGCGAGACTGTCTCACATAATGTGCAAGTGTTATCTCCACTGTGAGCATTCATCTTTGCTTTTCCTCAGAGAAAACACTGGGATATTTAAAGTAGCTGTCCTTATAAAAATGCTTGTTTTTCCCCCAGCATTTTTTTTGTTTGTGTGTGAATAAGTTGAAATGCATAACTATTTTTTCTGGACAGAGTAACACATTTTTTAACTTTTGTTTGAGGAGAATACACCTCAGTATTGTCTGTTGTTTCTTAATGGTTTCTCACATTCTACAGAAAACATCTGTCATTGATTTATAAATCAGGATAGCAGACTTCACACCCTAATCATTACCTTGCTGTTGTGTTTGCTGTTTAAAAATCAATGTTAAATGCTGCAAGGCTTTTCCTTGAGTTTTATTCCTGTCAGATTTCTGAAGATAGGCATCACTGACTGCACCTGTCTGCAATTTGTTTTGTTTATTTTATCTTTTCAAAAATGAAAAACGTAATTTCTGTATTATCTTTGCAAGAGGGATCATCTTTTCAACAGCCATGGGTCGCACTCTCTCTGTAGATACTAATCAATTGTTTAAGGTGAATAAACAGCTCTTTAAATCTGCAGTCTAAGCACACATAAGTCCTTAAATGTGTTCATCTCCCGGCAGAATGCTGGGGTGCTGTTCAGGATCAGAGTGGTTGGGGGATCAGCAGCCTCCAGCTACCTCTCCCCACAGGACAGCCGACCACTGTACCATCCAGCTGTTGACAGGTAGGACACACACAAGACTCAAAATGTATTATTCTGACTGTGCTAGGTCTGCAGCAGGATCTCCTGAACATTCCTCTTACAAAAGAGACTTTGGACACTTGTGACCATAGTTGATGGTATTTTCACACTCTCAGAACTTGTGCTACCCTACAAAGAAGAGGCCCTAATTAAAGGAAGACGCTGCACCTTCTTGTAAAGATTGACGTTTCAAGCAAAAATAGTTTTAGATGGTCACTGGGAACTGTTTCATAAATATCCAAAAGTACTTTACAAATGTTGTAACATTTAAGGTGACATATCATGCAAAATCGACTTTTTAATGGTTCTCTACCTGAAATATGTTTCCCTGGCATGTCTACAGACCCCCCGAAAATGGAAAAAATCCATTCTGCCCCTGTTTTGATTTCTACATCTTTCTGTAAATGTGTGCTGAAACAAGCCGTTTCAGACTGCAGTGTTTTTGTTACGTCACAACAATATCCGGTCTGTCACGGAGTCAGAGCTCGTAGCTTGTTCAGCCCATAGACTGTATAAAATACAACTCAACTTCTCCTCCGTTTTTCATTCCCTGCACAAATGTGTGCTGACAAGGAGCTTAGGAGGGAGGCATGCTAGTTGTAGGCTGACTTAATAAACACCGAGGTTTTACTCCCCACGTCTGCAGATTTGAAGATCTAGTGGAACATTTTTATTTATCATGGATAAGTGCTGGCGCTAGTAAGCATAGCCACATAGCTACATTTTCGTAGCTGTGTACCAAGACACACGTCTACATACTGATAAATAAAACAACAAGAAACACTAAATCTGTGACCAATCGTTCAGAAAGGTCCTGCTACAGGTGCCTCTCCATCAGGATCAGATTCTGGATCAAATTCAGAGGGTTGAAGTAACGCGGTCTGTGAGCAGAGTGTATATTCAGCCAACACGTAAACAATAGATCAACGTGCTGGAGAGCCGAGGCCACATCCACTTCCTGAGGGGGCGTAGTCAGAGGGAAAACAGACCGTTCTGAACAGGACTGAAGAAGAGGGCTTTTCAGGCATGCCAAAATCTGATTTCAAAGTGTTTTTTTGAGCATAAACGTTAAAGACATGTTTTGGGGACCTCTTAGACCAATATATTTTGATGAAAAAAGCATAATATGTCACCTTTAAACAGTTAACTGTTAGTATTTAATCAGAAGGAATGCCTATAGAAACACACTTTCACTGATGATGGACAAATTTCTGCTTCTACAAAGGACAACAACATTATGAACTTTGCTTAACAGCAATGTGGACACGCTCATACATAGGGAACATGAGTACTGTACAACAGTTTGTCTTTGAATGTTCAAGGTAGTTAGAGTTAACACTTGAAAGTGCACTTATTTTTCCATGCAGCCTATAAGTTGGGATGGTGAAGTAAGGAAGAATCCAATATTTACTGTACTTTAGAAACAGCATAAACAAGCCTTTTCAATGGCTAGTCCACAGCGATGAACCACTGCTTACAGGGAAACATGCACATAGCTTCTAATTAGGGCTGCAACTGAAGTGTGATGGACTCATTTTGAGAACCTTGGCAAACAGGCTTTCAAGTGCTCTTGACAAAAAAGGCTACAGCACCCTTCAAAAAAGGAATGGCCCATAAGAGGATTACGGGGAACAGAGATAATGATCTAAGTTTCAAGGTGGGAAGATAAAGCCATTTTTGCAGGAAGATAAAGAGAATCAAGTGGTCTCTTTACAGCTGAGGAGCTTAGTTTGAACCTCCCCTGTTGTTCCACTGAGCTGCACTGAAGGTCAGATCTTCCACAAAGGAGTGAGGAAATGAAAGTATATGCCGCTTTCAATTGATGTGTGTGTGTGTGCGTGAGAGCATGCGTGCGTGTGTTATGTCCTTGTAATAAATGCAGTTTCTGTTTTCCTCATCTGCTACAGCTGTCTCTACTAATGCATGTGTTATTTAACAGATGTATCACAACAATAATATTCTTACTTGACATACCCATAAAACAACATTATTATTAAAACTCATTAAGTCTCACAGGCCCTCAGTCAGCGCAGCGCTCACTTCTTAACAATAGTTGATTTATTTTTTTATTCTATTTGAAGCATGAAGTCTTTACCATAGCAGTTACTGGAGGCTCCGGTCAGCAATAACTGTGCATTAGAAAAATCGCACACATAATTCCGTGAAGTAGCTTTAGTTAGAAGAATCACATAATGATCCTCTGTACTGAGAAAAAACCCTCTCCAAACGCTCCCTTGAAGGAGCCTTTATTAATCGGTTGGCTTGTCTTGTGTCAATTAGAGCGGCTCATGCGTAGAATTATGTTTAGTGCTGACACACAAAGTTCTTCCTTAATATGCGGATTGTGTTTATACCTCGTTCTGCTAATCCCCCCCCCCCCCCCCCCCCCCCCCCTCTGCAAATGCAATTAACAGAAAGTTGACATTGAAAACTTTCTCCACACAATTCATACCAGTGAGCATAGATAGTGTAAAGGAAAATAAAATATGGAGGGCAGTGATACAAAGTTCAAACAAACTGTTGTTCTTGATTTAACTCCACCCCTTATGTAGGGCCCTCTCTCATTAGGATGGGACCAAAACAGCCTTGACTTGACAAAACATGGGCCCCACTGGACCTCTGTGTGCTGTGGTGTTTTGCATTAAGAGGTTGTTGAAGTCCTGTAAATTATGAGGTGGGGCCTCCATGGATTAGACTCTTGATTCTTGATTGAATTGCGATTTTGGGACTTTGGGCGCCTTCATGTTCCTCAAGGCCATCTCTTTTGATTGCTCTGATGTTCATGTCCCAATACTCAGCTCTATATTATGCAAAAAATTGTGTACAACTGTATGTTCTGACATATTTCTTTCAGAACCACTTCAGCTATTATCGCTCTTGTAGCTCTACTGTTGAACTGGACCACTTGGGCCAATCTTCGCCTCACTCACACACATCAGAAAGCTCTGACTACCCATGACCTTGTCCCCAGTTTACCACTCTTGGTAGGAAAAGCCCCACAAGAGCTGCAGTGTTTGAGATGCTCTGACCCAGTCATCCAGCCATGACAACTTGGCCCTCGTCAAAGTTCAGGTTCTGTGGCTCGCCCATTTTCCCAAAGTTCACCTCCTTTGGCTCGCCCATTTCCCATGCTTCCAACATATAAACTTAGAGGACAAAACATTTGCTTGGAGCCAAACGTATTCCTCCCATTGACCACTGACTGACCACCACAAGTGCTACTATAAAGTGATAATAATATCCACCTCACCTGTCAGTGGTCATAATGCTACAGCTGATCGGGGTACACATATAAAGCATCAAACACGCCATAATCAAGGTTAGAAATAAAGGTGCAACATTTGAAGCAACAAGCAGTAAAGTGTGCACACTTTTCTTTATTGAAAGAATTTAATTTCGTCATGTTGGTCTTTGACTAGCTAACTATACAAATACCAGCATTATGTGTGCTTTGAGGACAGAGTGAAAACACTCACAGTCACATTCAGTCAATATCTTGCTGGAAACTCAGGCTTATTTCTTATTGAAATCAAAGAGGTTTAAACTTTGAGTTGTCCTCGTGTGCACATTGAGTTGCCCTCATGTATGAAATGCGCTATACAAATAAAGCTACCTTGCCTTGCCTTGCCTGAACTTTGAAACATATCCAAACATCCTTGACAGAAAAAAACATTACTTTTGAAATTAACATTCAGTGTTTGTTAAATCTTACCTTTCTATGAGAGAGTACTGATGCTTTTTATCTTTGCTTCCCTGACATCAAAGCGTCAAACTTATCTCTGTTATACACATGCAACTTACCCCACTACACAACGACTCATCATGCCTTATTGCATATGAATCCATTAAGTGGAACCTGGTCTCATCAGGTATCAGCCTGTGAGCTCAAGCTGTTGTCTGTGTGAAAGGGAAAATAAACTGATGTGAAAATACAAAGCAAAAACATTTCAAAGAAGTTTCATTTTCCCCAAAGAAGGTTTTTATTTTGTTTTGTGAAAGGAAAATCAAACTGGTGGTTTTATCATTTCAGCCTTGAAATGAGGCAAGACTTTCAAGCTCTTACAGAACTTCTACCGTAAGTTGTGTTCTGTTCATCTTAGGTTTAATCTTGACATTTTCTGCTTTTGCTGTATTTCAGAGCTCTTAAGTTCTGTGGTCCAGGAGGACCTCCGCATGTGAAGCTTGTCATTGAGTGGGAGCACAAGACTAAAGAATGGTGAGCATCAAGTTCTTTCTTTGTATACGCTCAATTATGTAGGTGATACACACACATACAGAAAATGTATCATTTAAAGAACAGAGATTCAGTTTTGTCAATCAACAGTGACAACAGCATACACACCCACTGATCTGAAGAGGGAAACACACTTTCAGTAGCCAACTCAAACTTATAAAGCTTTCTTGTGTGTGCATGTGTTCAGTCTGTTTGGCAGCATTCAGGAAGAGGTGGTGAAGGATGCAGAGAGTGTTAGGAACCAACAACAGCAGCATCTGCAGCAGCACAGCTGTACACTGGATGAATGTTTTCAGCTGTATACCAAAGAAGAGCAGGTAAGACTCACAGTAACACAACCTATTCCCCACAGTAAGTACCACCATCTGTTTGTCTTGGACTTTTCTCCTGCCCCAGGCTCAGGACTTCTTTTGGGAAGGGATGCATGTGTTGGGAAAAAAGTTTTGCAAAAGGTTGTTAGCAGTTTTGTATAGCTTTTTTAGAATCCTAGGAAGGTTGCATGGCATTGTATACATAACCTCAAGTCATTTAACTTGATTCAGTGTCTAGATTTCAAGTTTTACAATGATATTTATAAAAACAAAAAAACAAACAAGGTTTTAGTATAAAAAAATAACCTGCCTGATATGTGTTACCTTTCCCTCAACTTCTCTTGAGGTTAGTTTCTCCAGGCGTCATCACAACATTACTCTTGGCAACTGATATGGCATCCCAACCTGAGACAGGTTATCTGCAGTTGTTGTACTTTAATGCATTTAAACAATTTTGAAGCACATTTTTTTAAATCAAATTTAAGACTTTTTTTCTAGATCTTTTTCAAACCCAAATAAAGAAAAATGATTACCCTTTCTGCATTTAACACTTACAGTGCTGTGAAAAAGTATTTGCCCCCTTACTGATGTATCAAATTATTGCACATTTTTCACACTTAAATGTTTCAGATCATCAAACACATTTTAATATAAGACAAAGATAACCAGAGTAAACATTAAAAGCAGTTTTTAAATGAAGATTTCATTTATTAAGGAAAAAAAGTTATCCAAACCCACCTGACCGTATGTGAAAAAGTATTTGCCCCCCCTTGTGAAATCACAAATGAATTGTGATAAACCTGATTTTTTCGAAAGCTGAGCTCAAATTCAGTAGCCACATCCTGGCCTGATTACTGCCAGACCTGTTGAATCAAGAAATCACTTAAATAGAGCCTCTCTGACAAAGTGAAGTGGGCTAAAAGATCTCAAAAAGCAACACATCATGCCACGATCCAAATAAATTCAAGAACAGATGAGAAACAAAGTCATTGACATCTATCAGTCTGGAAAGGGTTACACAGCCATTTCTAAGGCTTTGGGACTCCAGAGAACCCCAGTGAGAGCCATGATCCACAAATGGAGAAGGCTTGGAACAGTGGTGAACCTTCCCAGTAGTGGCTGGCCTTCCAAAATTACTCCAAAAACACAGTGACGACTCATCCAGGAGGTCACAAAAGAACCCAGAACCCCTTCTAAAGAACTGCAGGCCTCACTTGCCTCAGTTCAAGTCAGTGTCCATGATTCCACAATAAGAAAGAGACCAGGCAGAAACAGCATCCATGGGAGAGTTGCAAGGCGAAAACCACTGCTGACCAAAAAGATCACAAAGGCTCGTCTCACATTCACCAGAAAACATCTTGATGATCCCCAAGACTTATGGGAAAATATTCTGTTTAACTTTTTGGACTTGGGTTATGCAGTAGGACAATGATCCAAAACACACCACCAAGTCCACCTCTGAATGGCTTAAAAAAAACAAAATAATGTTTTGGAGTGGCCTGGTCAAAGTCTGGACTTGAATCCAATTGGGATGCTGTGGTATGACCCTAAACAAGCCATTCATGCTCGAAAACCCTCCAGTGTGGCTGAATTAAAACAATTCTGTAAAGAAGATTGGACCAAAATTCATCTAGAGCGATGTAAAAGACTCATCGCCAGTTATCCCATACGCTTGATTGCAGTTTTTGCCTCCTAGGGTGGCCAAACGGGTTCATAGATTTAGGGGGTAAATACTTTTTCACACAGGGTCAGGTAGGTTTAGACATTTTTTCCCTTAAAAAATAAAATCATCATTTAAAAACTGCATTTGGTGTTTAATCTTGTTATCTTTGTCTAATATTAAAATGTGTTTGATGATCTGAAACATTTAAGTGTGAAAAAGGCATATTTGTATCCTACATTCTTGCAAGTTACTTACCATGTTCAGTGTTTGTCCATGCAGACCATTTGTATTTTTTCTATCTTGAAGCCAAATTGTTAGATGTTGGTTGAAGTTGTGTATTGGATGCTGCTTACTTAGTAGATGTAAAAAAAATAGCTTTTCAACACAAAGCTTCACAGATTATTAAAAAAGCTGGGTGAAGGTTCCCTCAGTTAGTAGAGGACTCCACAAGACAAAGACGTTTAAATCACCTGTTAAAGCTCAGGGAAAATGAATCAAGTTGTCTCTTTTTTTCTGTAATGCATTCTGCCTTCTCACAACTTTCAATTTCAACAGCAACTTTCAGACACTGAGCAAAGAATAAAAACCTCTGACAGTAAGTCAAGGAGAAACAAAGGCCTTATCATAATTATTCTGTTGAAATATCAGATGAAAGCAATTCCCTCTATGGCCCTGTGCTTATACCACTACACCATTCATCAAGGACAAACATGACAGCCAATAACAATCACCAATCTGTTTTCTTGCCTTGGCTTTCCTGTTGCTTATTGCACACATTTGATTTCTCTCAAATAAGTTGGCAGTCCTAAAAGTCCGATATCTTCCAAATGATGCTTTCGTTTTAAACTATTTTGTCGCCACAGTCAGTCTCAACACTGTTTCTCTGAATCAGGCTCTGCCAAACTTCCACCTCAAAAGAAAGCTAGAAAAGTATTTTTCATTTGCAGTTGGAGGACGAGGTTGTTATTGAACGCATGTCTGTGAATACGAATTTACAATCAACTGGTAAGCTAAAATACAAACCACTGTACTGACTCTGTTAAAAGGTAAACAAAATATATAATAATTTACTGACAATGGTGGAATGCACTTACTAATGTGATACTTATGTTTATTGTAATCTGTATAAAAAGCAATTAAACAAAAAAAATGTTCTGCGTTAAATGCTCCAATGAAACATCTTTATTTGAATGATATCACACAGCCAAATAAAAACTGTGTAATTCACCCAACAGAGTTTGGAAAGCCAGTTAACATCCACATCAGATTATTTTCTGAAGAAAGTAGAATAAATCTTAGAGCTAAAAGTGTAAGGATGAAGTGCTTCTCTAAATGTCTCTTAACCCTGAATATTCAGCATGGTATTCCTTGAAAAGAGCCTCTTTGCTCATTGACCTTCTTTGGCTCAGTAGAAAGGTGGCTTTTAATTTAAAAATGGGCCAGTTTAATCATTAAACTCTGAACCAAAACTATTAAACTGTTTCAAATTAACAGGTATAAGTTGAAAGGCATGAAAATCATACGGAAGAATTACAAAAGCTGCATTTGAAATCTTGCTGCTCATATAATTGTGTGGATTTCAGTGTAGATGTGTTCATCAGTCCTCATGTAATATGAACGGATTTAATTACATGATGGTACTCTATAATTACACTCCCCTTTTGTTCCATGCTTCAGTGCTGAGCTCTCTAAACAAAGCCTGCTGGTTGGACATTACTATACACGTTGTTGAGGCTCAGTGCTACACTCACGTCTTTCAATCTCAGGGCTTGGATCCCAGTTCATGCCGTCCTCGTACTTTTGTGCAAAACCCTTGACCCCAGTGATCAGAAGATGAGAGAAAGCACTACTAAAAAACAGTCCATTTACTATCACCAGCTGATGAAATACAAATTTAGTTTAATTTCCATGTAAACAGCAATTAACAAGCTGATAATGATCCATCTGTCCTGTAGTCTTTCTAAATGCAGGTGGATGGATTGTGTGTACTTGTGCCAACTATTGACAATATGTTACCGCACAACAGTTTCAAAGCACTGAGATCAGCTTACAGATCCAGCACTTTGATTCTGCCTGTCAGGATTAAAAGTTTAGAGCATGTGATTCAATAGATCTTGTTTTCCTAAACAAAGCACTGACGGGAGATAAGATGATTTCATTTCCTGATCTTATTTTATGAAACACAGTCTGCAAATCTTGAGCAGTACTGAATGGAAATAGGTTGGAGGAGTTAAAGGAGTATAATGAGCTTATTAAACAGTGCCTGTAACCATAGCACCAGTAAATGTTAGGGTTTGTTTACTGTCATGACCGGCCAAGTGAAGAGGTGTAGACTGAGGTTAACAGACAGTTACTTTTGGCAGGGCTTTGAGTAGCTCCACGAACTGACAAGCAGTGGTCAGAAAGATTTCTCCTCTGTCAAAAGCACGTTATTAAAAGGTGCCTTCAATGTGTCAGTCACACCCGGGTAAACATGGCACTTAATCTTCTAATTCCTCTACCTGCAGTTTGAAGCCTCTAGTACAATAAAGGAAGTAGAAAAGGTAGCTTTAAATGTGTACTTGTCCACATCACCAACTCCGAATAAAAACCATGAGAAAAGACAATATCTACTCTGAGTTTCATTAAGACTAAGGCCTCAAAGGAGGGGAGGTGGGCGATTAAAGAAAAAATTATAACTCACAACTCCTAGTAACTAGAATAAGGCTGGAAGTTGTTGGAGTCTGTTGGCAAAGGATACAATCAGAAGTTTTCTGGTTTCCACCCGTGGTATGACCATAATTGTCCACTTGCATTTCAGCTGGCTTTTGAGGGCAATACCTGCAGAGGGCAAAAATGGCAGAAAGCATTATACAGCTCAAAGACCAATCTGCAGTTATCTGACAATAAAAATGCTATAGATTAGCTATAAATCGACACATGTAGGCATGTACAATATTCTCCTACTCTTGCTTCAAAGCTTCACATACAGTCTCGCCACTCAAGTTGCAAGTTGGACCGGAGACGGTGAGAAAGTAGGGAAAAGGAAGTATGGGAATCCTTTATCTTTAAGTGCTACACTTTAAAGCCCATCCATCCTCTACCATCAGTACGTTCCTATTACCATTTACATCCATGTTTTGCACAATCTATCGTCAGGTTTGAACACTATCTTTCATATAAGGACAAGATTCACATTGCATTACAAAATACAATGACCACAAATAGGTTGAAACATTGTTGAAATAATATTGGTGTTTTTTTATAACCATGTAATTGGTATCTTCATTGACTGATTCCAGCTTGCCCCAGATGATGCCTGGAAGTGTCCACACTGTAAGCAGTTGCAGCAGGGCATGGTGAAAATGAGCCTGTGGACACTCCCTGACATCCTGATACTCCATCTCAAGCGGTTTCGCCAGGTAGGTGAGCTTTGACATGGACTGCTGTTGTCGTACTTCAATTATTTTTCTGTTCAAGGGCCTATACTTAATATTTCTCAGTTAACCAAGCATCAAATGACTTTCAGTCTCTTGGTACCTCTCAAGGATTTAATTATGACCTCTTGGCCACTGTCAGCACAGAGTTGGGAATAAAACTTCATTGTTTTGATTCAGACTAATTTTTCACAAGTATTGGTTTTCTATATTTGCAAGTCAGCACATTTATCATAGCATTGTAACAATGCATGGTCCAATATTGCATTCACCTCTTGTCTTTGTTGCTCTTAATTGGCCCTAAAATTGGATTGCATTCTGTATGACTATTCCTCGTGCGCTTTCTTTCTGTGAGGAGTCTAGCACAAAAGGTTAGGGTAGAGTAAGGTAGGGGCCATGTCAAATTAAGTATTTATGTTGTAGTTCATTTTCAAAAAATGACATCCATTCCCTTTAGTATTGGTTTTACCAATGTACAGCCCTTGTAAAGTATAAGGAGGAGAAGAATAACAGTCAGACAAATAACAGACACATTTTTAAATTGTGAAAATTGATTTAAACTAGTCTAGACACAACATGTTTAGTTATAATATGGAAATAACGCAGAGCTTGGAAGCTGGTTGTATTAACTTTCTCTCATCTTCTGACCACACAGCCACTGAGGGTAGTTCGGGGTTTAGGGTCTTGCTCAAAAACCCCTTTGCATGTGGGCAGTGGGACCTAGGATTGAGAGATGACCATCACTGAATGTTAAGTTGTCTAGTAACCTAGCTTTTTTTTAGGGTTTCTATTGTATGTTTTTATGGAAGGGGACAAAAGACAGCGGTGTGGTACAAGGCAGTAGTGAGAGGCAAAAGGTTCTAAAAGGTTACTGCCACTTTAATTTACTATATTATGTTATATGAAGCTCATAACTGTGCCTGTGTGTCCCATTAAAGATGCACACATTAGCTACACAGCCATTAAAGGTGCAAGTTGATGATATATTCAGCCAAGAACCCCCAACTTGGTAAGCAGGCTGCTTTGGAAAATGCAAGTAACAGTTCCAAGCTAGAGCAGTCATGTTGAGCCAATATTCTGGCATATTTTTAAATTTAAAGCAGCAGATGTGACGTTTCATGAAAACTTGGCAGTCTGAGATGCTAACATTTTGCTTCTGTTGTACATGAGTCCAGTTTTAAACTTGCTGTAGTTTCAACTTTTCTTGAGAGGGAAGCTCAAATGCTGGTTTAACATCAGGCCATACTTGAGTGTTAACATAACATGTTAGATCACCTATCAGCCGCAATTATACAACATTGAATGTCAGCATTTAATCCCTTGTTTTAACATTCTAGTACGCATTTCTCATCATTGATTGTAACACTATGAAGCAATAATTGTAGCCTCTACAATCTAGCTTGCTAGCTTACAGCATAATTAGCTTGGAAGTAGCAGATTGCTAAAACAAGCTGTTGTCCAATGATAGTTATTGGACATTGAATCAACTTTAAGTACTTCTCTCAGAATGCTGACTTTTCATTGAATATCAGTGGCATATTAATCTGTTAATGATAATGATATATCTGTTGAGTTTGTTGAGCACTTTAAAACACTACTGAAAACCCATCTTTTTTCCTTGGTGTTCAGTCCCAGCTAAGCAAGAATCATTGGCTTTTTACTTTTTTACTCTTTTTATTTCCTAAATTGAGCTCTTACTATTCTCTTATATTGTATTTAATAACTGTACAGCACTTTGGTCAACTGAGGTTGTTTTAAATGTGCTTTATAAATAAAGCTTGACATGACTTGATATATCTACTACTAAGAATTTGAAACTAAGTATTAAGAAACTGTGACAGTATTTGAACTTCCATCCCTGAGCACAATATGTATGACAGTGGACATTTACTGTCCCCTCAAAGTAACTCAACACACAGCCATTAATGTCTAAACCACCGGCAACAAAATTGAGTACACCCCTAAGTGAAAATGTCCAAATTGGGCCCAAAGTATCAATATTTTGTGTGGCCACCATTATTTTCTAGCACTGCCTTAACCCTCTTGGGCATGGAGTTCACCAGAGCTTTGAAGCTTGCCACTGGAATCCTCTTCCACTCCTCCATGATGACATCACGGAGCTGATGGATGTTAAGAGACCTTGCGCTTCTCCACCTTCCATCTGAGGATGCCCCACAGATGCTCAATAGGTTTAGGTCTGGAGACATGCTTGGCCACTCCATCACCTTCACCCTCAGCTCTTTTAGCAAGGCAGTGGCCGTCTTGGAGGTGTGCTTGGGGTCGATATCATGTTGGAATACCACCCTGCGGCCCAGTTTTTGAAGGGAGGGGATCATGCTCTGCTTCAGTATGTCACAGTACATGTTTGCATTCATGGTTCCCTCAATGAACTGTAGCTCCCCAGTGCCGGCATCACTCATGCAGCCCCAGACCATGACACTCCCACCACCATGCTTGACAGTAGGCAAGACACACTTGTCTTTGTACTCCTTATCTGGGCACCACGCTTGACACCATCTGATCCAAAAAAGTGTATCTTGGTTTCATCAGACCACAAGACATGGTTCCAGTAATCCATGTCCTTAGTCTGCTTGTCTTTAGCAGATTGTTTGCAGACTTTCTTGTGCATCATCTTTAGAAGAAATGTGAGGGGTGTACTCACTTTTGTGAGATACTGTAGCTCCAACCACATTTCAGTTCATGTACAATATTTTTTACATTAAATTTGCCAAATATAATTAATTATTAAACAAGTTTTGCGCAAACAATCGTTTTTTTTTTTAAATAACAAAACACTGAAAAGGATTCAGTCACAATCTCTTTTTAATGCTTTTCATTGGCTGCAATTTTGTAAGGCCCACTGACAGGCACTAATAGTTACCAAAATCATAAATTTTTGAAAAATTATAAATAATGAAATATGGAGATACAAGGGGTCGTCCTCAAGAGAACTCCCGACAGACTAACTTTGTAAGTCCTTCTTATTTTAAGGTCAGGGGAGTTGTGCTGAATCTTAAATCGACCTCTAGTTGGATGGCTGCCTGAAAAATACATGCATGTCTATCTGTTATACTGAAAGGAAAATCTTTTAAAGTGCACGAAGTTGGCTGACAACAAGTAATTAAAGTGCTTATTTTGGGTTAACTTACTTTGCAGTGGTGAACATGCATGAGTTTGGTTTCACAAAAATATGTTGGCTGGTCAGTGCTCTGTTGCTATCAATCTTGATGCTTATATGACTGCTGTGCCAATTTGCCTGTCTTTACTTCACTGTAACACAGCTGGTTTGGTGGAACTGTCTTGTGATATAGTACATGTTTCATGGTATGTTTAATCTATTTGATTTGAATCAGCTAATTAGCTGTCATGTTATAACTGTGTTATTAATTATTAGTCATTACTTTATAGCTCACAGAGCTAGCATTGAGAAAGTATTTGTTGACTTATTGGTTTAAGTAACAGATGAATGAAGTTGAGGTCTAGAAGTGACTTATAACATAGACTTTGGAACTGAGCTGGTCTGTTTCTTGGTTGCTTGCTATTGGTAGTTTCAGGTGACCCAAGTGTATCAAAAAGTTATCTCAATTGAAATTTTTATCAACCCTTGAACTTTTATGCCAGCCTCACAGGTCCCTTAAGCCCTCCAGACAGGATAGTAGGTTCTGTAAGCCGTAATATCAATCAATCAATCCAAATGTATTTAAAACCTAATTAAGGTGGCAGCTTGTTGGCCCTATTATTTAAGACTGTCACTCCTATCATAACTGTACTCCCTGCAGAGTTTATATTTGCGTGATGGCATTATCAACAACTACATCAAACCAATTTGAAGGATATGCTCTGTTATGCTCTGATTGCGTTAAATGTTTGGTAGATATAGGGTTTTAGTGAAGGAGATGCAGAGTAAAGAGTGAATCAATGACAGAGGGGTAACATTCAAAATGCAGGACACACTCCTGCCCAGTCTGAAGGAAATGTCCACTACAAAACAAATCCATTAAATTGTTCTTAATCAATGTAAGTGTAGACAGCCGGTCAACTCCTAAGCATTCCCTCTTTCTTGTTATAATACCCCAATCATCTAAACATACTCCCTCGTCCACTGTTCAGACATTCTTATCCCCATGCATTATTTTAAACCTGTGTCGTAACAACAGCCTGTCAACAACCAGCCACCTTGAAATTTTTTATCAGGGTGAGCCTTATTTCAATGCAAAGCTTTTAAACAAGCCCTGTGACCTCAGACAGGTAGATTCAAGGAAAAGAGTCGACCCCATCTTTACAGGTAACACATTAGCCTTGGGCTGTTGAGGCTGCTGCACCACTGAGAACACCTGAGATGAAGGAAAAACATTGGAGCATTTTCTAAAAATAAGATCCTCCATGACTAGTAAAGGGGCTTGGTTGCTGCCCATTTTCGAGTGGAGAGCTCCTGTCACACTGCAGGAAAGTAAAGTAAAACAAGTATATCAGCCACTGATAACTTTTCAAGACAAGGTATACATGTCTAATGCTTGTCACGGTGCTGCATCATCCTCAGAGGGGTTGGATCCATTGTTCAGATCTTAATGGCTCTGCTATAAATTAGGGATGGGGATTTACCGTAATCCTTGTAATCGATTACTCAAATTTCCTAATGAACGATTACTCGAGTACTCGCAATTATTAATTTTTTTAAACAAAAATAAATAAATAAAAGTCCGTCGGAAACGGACCTAACAGACCAGACCTAACGGACTTAGCATCTATTCAAAAAACTGACTTTACATTTTGAATGGATGTTCATGTAACCTCAGGGTTACTTTAAAAAAAAAAGCAATTTCATGATCTTCTGACATGTAAATTACCACCATTTTGATGTCAAATATGTAGCTTGATTTTGAAACATAAAGATATTTACAGTATGTGGGGCTCAGCTGACTTATAGTTTGTTCCAAATGACCAATGTTAGCATCTTAACAAACCAAACTTAAAAACATGATCTCATCAAACTAGTTAAAGGGAATGTTTTTTAAATTATTCTTTACATGGGGTTGTATGTGTTACTTGTCAATAGTAAGTTATTAACCACAGGGCACTCATCGGCAAGCACAGACTTGACTACAAAGGCTGCAGACAGGGTCAACTTAATCAGCGCCCTGCAGCAGTAGATAGTGCTAAAACAAAATAGCTCTCTGTTGGCAAAAGGAACTTAACATTTTCAAATATAGCGTACATATAAACTAACACTAGTGTTAAGTTAAAACTTCTTAAAGTTAATTATGCTGTTTATTATGTGGTAAAAATGACCCTGTCTGCAGAGATTGATAGCCTAGCTTCTGTGCCAGTTCTACAGCCAGTTACTCAACAAAGGGACCAGCATCCCCTCTGAGTAATATACACCAGTCAAAAGTTTGGACACACCTTTTCATCCAAGGGTTTTTATTTGTTTTAATTATTTTCCACATTGTAGATTAATACTGAAGATATCAAAACTATGAAATAATATGGTTTTGCCATAATGTGGATACAGCAGTAGTCAAATAGGACTAACCTTTGTGTACTAACCTTACCTCTGAACAACACAACTGATGGTGTCAAACACATTAAGAAGGCAAGTAATTCTACAAATGAACTCTTGACAAGGCTCATGTTAATTAGAAACAATTCCAGGAGACCACTTCATGAAGCAGACTGAGAGAATACCAAGAGTGTGCAAAGCGGTCATGAAGGAAAAAGGGGGCTACTTTACAGAATCTAAAATATAAAACATATTCTGCTTTGTTTAACACTTTTTGTTAATTAAATTAATCCATATATGTTCTTTCATAGTTTTAAATAAATAAATACAAACCCTTAAATGAGAAGGTGTTTCCAAACTTTTGACTGGTAGTGTACTTACTATTGTCAAGTTTCATTCAAGCCCAGTTTAAAAAACACAGTACATCCCTTTAACATTAGCATTTAGCATTGCTATTGTTTGCATGCTGCCAGGCTGGTAACTGTAATAATTAAGTTAGACTCACTGCCATGCCCAAGTACATCTGGCATGAGACACTTACTTGTGTACAAATGCAAATACACTATACTTATAAGATTAGTTCATGTTATTGATTACACCTTTAGTTTCCCATTATGACAGGTTGATTGTCTGCTGGGTAAAGAGAAAAAACAGAGCATCACACAGTCACACACAGACAACCCTCTCATTTTCTGGGATAAACTCCAGCACAGCAGTATCAACAGGTGACTCATTAGTATAGCTACGAATGCCATGACAACTCTCATGCACATTGCTGCATTACTCAAACTGATGTTCTGTGTCTTGTTCCCATTTCTAGACCAGATATAAAAATAATTATTTTGGTATTTCTAGAAGTCATGTTGATCTTGCTGTAGCTGGGATCATCCAGCCTGAATTTTATCTTTGCAGAAATTATTTGTAGCAACTTTTTTCTTGCTAAAGATTTGTGTCTTTAGTTGTAAATTAATTATGTAAGCTGTGTTCTGTCATAGTTTGCAGAATTTGCTTAGAGAGTATGATTGATGTGCTTAAAAATGTAGGTGAGTGTGTATTTATTTCCATTTGTATTTAGTTCAAATTATTTCACTTGATTAAACAGTGTATCTCATCTAAGGACAACTTAGTCAATTGGTCTATCAGTCTATAAGACTTAAATTGCTCATTGCTTAGTCTGCATTTTTACAGATAATAAACTGAGTAAAGTTGATTAACTGTACAAGTGAAAGTGCTTACTAAACAGTTGTTTCCTTTTCATTGTAATTATACCCCATCAAAATGTCTGTGCACATACCTGCCTGACGGCACTGTTTGCCTCAGCTAGGTCTGGAAAACTAGACAGTCTCATATTAAAAACCCATATCACCTCTGCCTCTGCCTACAAGAGTATACAGACTTTATGTAACTGGCATCTCCCACCCAACTTCTGGCCTTTTGCCGTCAGAAAGGTCACAGTGAATGTAGCAAAAAAAAATTTGTAGCCAAGGTAAGGTTCAGCTATGCCTCTTCTTTTTGCACCTTGCTTAACTGACACCACCTTGCTTCCTCCCCACTGATTATGGCACCTGCCCAGGAGTCTCCACCTGTCCAACCCTAGCAATCACCCGAAGGTGCTCTGCTGCATGCTTACATTCCATGCCATGCCCCCCTCTGGCAAATGTGATTACACTCAGTCTCTGTGGGACCTCGGTCTATCACTTATTCTGAACTTGTGCCAAGGGCCTTTGTTGCACAAGAAAAGCCACTGATTTGCATGCAAACTTTTCAGGTTCATGGCAGTTTTCAAGTTTTGATTTGTTAGTGCAGAGAACTGCTGCTGCTGAACTTCTCTTCAAACACTCTACCAAGTCTGGTCCCTGGCCTCTAATAACAACCAGAGATACAACAGAACAGAGGCAGATTTTTTTTCTCATTAAAACTAAAAGCCTGCTGTGAAAATGCAAACAGGGCAATGGTCAAACTTTCACAAATGTATAAACTCAAAGGATCCCATAAAAATATTTTTGTACTCCAGTAGTTTTTATATGATCTTATAATTATTATTGTATATAATTGTGTTGGTTTGATTAGAATTTTATTGTCTGTAGCTTTATTTTGAAAGGTGTAGAAATCCATCATTGTTGGTTTCATTCCTGTCAAATCCATTCCTAATAGATTTTTCTTTAAGAAATTGTGGTTTTTTGTCATTCATGTACCATTTATGACCAAGAATCATTATTTCAACAGGTTGGCGAGCGTAGGAACAAATTATCAACCCTTGTGCGCTTCCCCCTCACTGGTTTGGACATGGCCCCCCATGTAGTGAAGAGGAGTCAGAGTATGAGGAATGTGAGCTTAGGAGCCTGGCCACCTTCCTGGAAGCAGCCTTCAAACCAACACCACCAGCCTGCTGACTTGACCCTCCCCCACGACTATCTCTACGATCTGTACGCTGTCTGCAACCACCATGGAGGAATGCATGGAGGACATTATACTGGTATGGAGCTATGTGATACAATATTTTATGTTCAACATAATAATTTAGTTATGGGTGTGCAATACTACATTGGTGAAGCCAGAGTAGGCATTTCGTCAATGAATACAATAAGCAGAAAAAAGGTAACAGTGTAGCTGGATGATAAGTGTTGCTCAGGAAGCATCAGTAAGAACATTTGTAAAGCAGTGTTCATCCTTGATTTAGCCTCATTCATTTACATTGTGAAACACAGCTGAGTGGGCGTGCAGGGGTGTGTATGTGAATGTGATCTGCAACAGATGAGGAAGAAAAATGTCTTCATTAGTATTCTGCTATCCTGTTATTTAACCAGTGCATACATTTATAGTAGTGTCCTGTAGCACCACCCTGTTAACATGATTAGCATGTTTATTCATACAACTAGAATCACAACATTGTGTAAACTTAATGAATATTCATACAACATAACTGTATGAGGGTGCAATCATAACAATTGTTAACAATACATCATAGCAGTACAAGTGCATATATTGTCCATTGAGCTAGTTAGTGCCCTAACAGCTTGCGTGCCTATGCTACTGCTTACAGCTAGTAGCTAATCACTCTTAACAACTTAACACAAAGCATCAGTGGAATCAAATGTACTTGTTACTAAAGGACACACACAATCCAGAGCCAGCACACAAGCAATTATTCAGGAAGAAAAGCTTTAACAACAGCCAACTTTGAACACAACTTGGATGTGGTGGGTACAGTGAATTGGGTGCCACCATTAATCAGAGAGCATTTAGCACAAATATACTGTTATACTTTCTGAAATTCTTAATCTTCACAACAATCTATAAATCAGAGAAAGGGGATGTTGATATCTGCAGTTGTTATAAGTCTGTAATAGCAATCAATTCATTACATTAAGGTGGTGTAAACGCTAGGAGGACGCATTTAGGACCAAATTGAATCAAGTCACCTAGGGCTAGGCCATATCTGGGCACAGTCATCTAGACTCATTTGGCAGTATATGCTCATGTGCCCTAAGCCAAATTGATGGACAGCCAATAGTTTGTATTCAGGTTCAGACTTACCAGACTTCTATAAAGGTAAACTATCATATATCCATGACATGTGAAGAACCCATTTTTGTTCAAAATTGATGACTATGGCTTATTGCTCATATAAATCAGAAATCCAGCATCTTAAAATGATTAGAATATGTCCCAAGAACAAAAAAGGATTTAGATACAGAAATGTCCAACTTCTAAAAATGACATTCATTAATAATTTTGTACTTGGTTGTGGCTCCTTTACCACAAATCACTTTCTGTGATTTTTATGTTATATTTGGCGATGGGATTTATGTAACTTTTTCATGATACTCTAATTTCTTGAGATACACCTGTATCATGCTTGGAAATGTGGGACATATCGTGGCCAATATTTACAAGGGACTGAGACTCTAATGAGCAGTGCAGTTCCCACTTGAATGAATAAACCACAGAACCCAAGAGCAACATGCGGTAATGACCCACTCTCTATCTTTCTTCAAATTAATGAAGATTTCCTTCTGCACTTCAAATCTACATTTAATTGTTTTAAACAGTGATGTTTTTATCAGCTATAGAGGGTGATAGAGGCAAAGTGTTTGTTTCCATACACAGCAGGAAAGTAAGATCTGATTGTAAGAGGTCCCTGAGGGGATGCAGGATAGAGTCAGGTGTCAATACTAGTAATTAGAGCTGTCCACTTTTTATTAGATCACCCAGTACGCATGTTAGTATCAGATCTAAACAGAGCCATGGTCTCAATACCACAGAAAGTTAAGCTCTTGGCATTTTTGGTGGATGCTGAAACCCAAGTAATTGTTGGAAGAGATGTTTTAATTAGATATTTTTTAGATGCTTTTGATGAACTGAATAACTTTTATTTCCTTTGGCTATTCACTGTCTCATATTCAGTCTTGAGCCTACAAAGGATCCTGCTGGAGAATTGAATCCCTTACTAACATTACAGGCATACAGGTTCCCATGGTTCATTTTTGTGGTCATTTTGTGTCCCACAGCTTACTGTAGGAACTCGGTGGACGCACAGTGGTATAGCTATGATGACAGCAGCGTAGACTTGGTGCCAGAGGAGGAAGTATGCACCAGAGGAGCCTATATCCTCTTCTACCAGAGACGCAACATCATCCCTCCATGGTCAGCCAGCTGCTCCGTCAGAGGTAAGCTATATAGCAAGTTGGATTGGTATCAAGAACCATTAGTTTTAATACTGTTACATGAATGATCCATAACAAAGTAAAGATCAGTTCATGGACAAACAATGTGACTATTGGTGTTTAATCTGAACGTGTCCTCTTACTTAATGTCATGAACATCCAAATGTTTCATTACATAATTTTCTTTTAAAAACATGCTGGAATTAAGAAACAAACAAAAAAACATAGTTGTCATCCAGCTTCTGGTGATGTGGTGGCGTCAGGTGACAATGCTGTTGTGGTCTAATGCGTATGGAAGTTCAGTAGGCCCATGGCTTATTCCAGAATAACGAGAACATTTAAAGCCTTTTTTTTTTTTACGGCACTTTATGTAACCTTTTTTCTTCTTTTTTTGCGAATGAGAGAAAAAACGGTTTAGCTTTTTCATGAACATATTTGGTTTTCTATATGTTTCCTAAAATGTAATTGGTACAAAATTTAAAGTTATCTTCATACAAACTTTTGATTTTAAAGTAAGAATATCCATGTATTTTTTGAACAGCTGTCAAGATAATGCACAATTCCTCTAAACATATAATTGAAATTAATGAAAATACATACTGGAAGTTTTATGTCTTCCATGGCAGCTTGACACTGCTTCTGGCAAAATAGTTAACAATGAAACTAATTTTATCAACCAAACCAAACTTTCAGAATCAGAATCAGAATCAGCTTTACTGGCCAGGTATGCTTGAACACACAAGGAATTTGACTTGGTAAACTGTGCTCTCTTTGTACACGGCATAAGAATGGGACCTACAAATAAAAATAAAATAAAATAATAACAATAACATCAGCTATAAATACAAAAGAACAACAAATAGGCATGACTAATATGTACAGGCTAAAATAATATGATAAAAGTGCAGTAGTGAGTAGCAGGGGTAGTTTTTACATTAAAAAAATAGTAGTTAAATACAACAAAAAATAGAAATATGGAATTCTGCTTGGAGAATTGTTGCATTGTATATTTACATGTATGTTTACAGAGAGTATTGATCCAACAGGTATGACACTGTTCTGGTTTAGTGTTCATCAGAGTGACAGCCTGGGGGAAGAAACTGTTCTTATGGCGGGTTGTTTTGGCGCACAGTGATTTGTAGCGCCTGCCGGAGGGGAGGATTTTGAAGAATTTGTGTCTAGGGTGTGAGGGGTCAGTGGTGATGCTAGCTGCCCGTTTTCTGGCCTGGGACTGGTACAAGTCCTGGATGGGGGGCAGGTCAACGCTGATGATTTTTTCTGCAGTCCTCATAGTCCGTTGCAGTCTGTGTTTGTCTAGTTTGGTTGCAGATCCAAACCAGACAGTGATGGAGGTAAGTAACTTTGTCACATCAATCAATCAATCAGACTTTATTTATAAAGCGCTTTTCATACAGTGACATTGTAACACAAAGTGCTGTACATTAAAACAACTTAAAATAGAATAAATTAAGAAAAATATATAAACAAGACCCCCATCCTTATTCCACCCCCAGTGCAGACCCCAAACCCACCCCACAATCCTAAGGTTAAGAACTCAATGAATGCAACAATAGTATTAAAAACAATAAAATATAAAATAAATACATAAATAAAAATTAAAAATTAAAAAAATGGAGTCAACACTGGTAACAGGGTTAACAAGTGTAAAAGAGCTGACCACCCTTAGTTACAGTAACATGACCAATAACACTGTCCTCCTGACTTGTAAAGTTTAAAATGAAATTCTCAGTTTTTCTCCTATAATTATATTTTTCTTTTTGCCTAAATTGATGAATTAAAGTTGAAAAATAATCTCTCAAAACCTAGATAATTAACAATACGAAAAATGTTAACACAAGGTACACAAAATTACAAAATGCACCTTAAAATAGTTTACCCAAAAAGGAAATTTCAGTCATTATCTTCCCCTGCACATGCTGAAGAAAAGTTGGTTGAAGTTTCTAAGTGCCACCAAACATTTTGGGGCCTTTTTACTCACTAAACTGTTCAATTTGAAAAAGAGTAATGGTCAACAGCTGTGTCATCATTTTTCAAACCAATGACAGAGTTGACATTTGTCACCTTTTTGTGCCTTAACTCAATGTGCAAACCTCAAACCAGACATTGAGTGGCACGTCTCCAAGCAGAAGTTCAAGTATTATTTTTTTTTAATTGAGCAAGGTTACAAGGTTAATTGAGTTCTTCTGCAGTTCATGTAGAGAGGTAATTGTGTCTTGAGGGGGGTAACACCATCATTTTCATGAAACACAAGTTCAACATTCTATAACTGCGGCAGAGCAGTTTTTTATCTCCTTTATCATAGTAGCAAAATACCAACGCTGTTGACAGCAGTAGTGTTATCACTGGAATGTCCTCAGTTCAACCTACAAGGCTTGGAGACGTGAATAGCAAAGCTGCAGGTAGGTGTCTCGCATTTGCTGGTTCTAGCTCTTTACATTTAAGGGTTTGCTGCTTAGCTTTCTATAAATGATTAGACAAATTAAGTACATTGAAACAGGCCAACAGAATATGGGACAAACTATGAGTCTTTTCTGTTTCCTTTTTTGGTTCAAAATTTATAATACAACCTGCAGATGAATCGCTTGTGGAAATAGTTGTAAGTCACAGCCGTGGTTCCTCCATTGTACTGAACGATGAATAATAGGGAGACCATTATATGCTGTAGTCTGCCTTGGAGAGCAGAGTGGAGATTTTTCTCTTTCATCTTTCCAAAATGAGACATTTGCGTGGGTACCGGGGTTACAGTGAACTTGCAGGTGCAAATGAACACCGACAGAAAGGTTGTTATGTCACTTGCAAATTTCATTTTGGCATCTGTGATAGAAATCATAGCTTCAAAGGCATAGGTACCCCTCAAGAGCTCGTTTGATAAGAACTCTAACAGCAGTATATAATGAGCCAATGGCACCCCTGTGAAGCTCATTTATCATGACCCTGTCATGTAAAATAGCTGATTGAAGACACAGTGGCAGAACTGAGAACTAGTTAAATATTGTGTGTCTGCAGAGGCGTGATTACATAACATTTGTTTCTATATTAGCTGTGTTCAAACTCATACAATTGTATAACCTTGAACACCCACAAAGACATCTGCAAGTCGGGATAATCTGCCACAACTCCACACAACACTGGTTGTGGAACAAAGTCATCCATTGCAAACAACAAGGTGTAAAAATCAAAGTATGAGATTATTGAACATGTGATTGAGGTTCTTCAGTGGACACTGTTGCTTCCATACAGGTGACAGATTGATTAGCAGCTTTTTGTCTTCACGGACAATACTAAATAAGCCTGTTGTGAGCTTTGTCAGCATCAAAGAAATACTTAGAGAAATCTTGAAAAGAAATGTTGAATACCCTATTTATCATGTGTGAGGTTGCAGGGGTCCTGGAGTCCCCGCTCTACCCTACAGTCTGTTATTGTAGGCATACCAACCTTGTAACCAGATGAAAAGGCAGACTACAAAGAAGAAAGTGTGTGGAGGTGTTCTCAGTATAGAGTGGATGATTTAAGAGATTATGCTCAAAAGTAAGCCTGTATAGTGAAATGAAGTGAGGTGAAGTGAAGTAAAGGTCAACAAATGTGTAACATAATTACATTTCCAAAGGTCTTCAACCCTTGGCCTTAAAACTGCTCTTAACAAATAAAAAACCTGCCTGTGCTTATTTGTGGACTGTCCACAGGATTTATACCTCAGATCTGTTCAGGTCTCATAACAAGGTAATTCATACCACAAATGTCTGAAAGACTCTTATGAGGCTGTGGTTTTTACAAACATTGAAAAAAACATTTTTTTCCTCAATCTAAATAATCAAAACAACAGTGTTTTTTCAGTAACTTTGCAGTAAATGTCAGGACAGTTTTTTTTGTTCTGCTGTCTAAAATTTCCTAAATGTTCTCCGTGTTTCCCAAGTATACTTTTTTTTATCATATCCACATTCAAACTAGAATTTTTGTCTATGCCTATGCCCCCTTGTTTTCTCCAGTTCATATATCAACTCACCAATTCAAACAGACCCAGGACATACACAAACACAGAAAAGCCAAGAGGAAACATGCACACAGATACACAGTTAGATTGACACAAATCTATTTAAGGTTAGTCACCACACTGGTACAAAAGGGAAGGCACACAAACAAGAAATACATGAAAGGTAATCAATCACAGCTGTGAACACAACACAGGTGAAAGTGATGTGTCTAATCAAACTGGATGGAAACACAAAAGCAGGGGGTAAAAAAAGGCATGACACAAAAGGACTGTACTACACAATAGATCAGGAAACATGTCTGACATACAAAACTAAAGAATAAACTAGGACAATAACAAAAACATGTCAAGATTTCCCTGGAGACAGGCACAAATTAATGTATTGTGTTTCTCCATCACAAGAGCAACAAACTGAAGTTAGCATCCCAAACCCAACTATCTTTACTTCTCAGTTTCTTCTTTATGCTCTATCTGACCCCTCTCCTTGGAGACAACAAAACCAAGGTCACCGACCACTGATGAACCATTTGCACTTATATATCAAGCGTATTCTGATTTATTACACACAAATATGATGAACTGACCAAGCTACCCATTGCTCTACACCATCATGCTTGTGCACCCACCCTTCAGTGAGTTACACAGCTGGCGGAGGCTCCAGGCTGGAGTGCACAACAGACTATTCATAGCTTAAGCAGGGTACACACTAATTTATGGCCAAATTTCCACCTTCCAACCAAAGTCAGCGAAGGCCTGATTATGTGATGTCTTGAAAAGTTATCTTGTCAGATTTTCCTGTGGTGTGTTGTATGCTAAAAGTGATTTACCCTCCAAGATCTGGTTGAAAGATGATCAGGAACTTGCAGATCCTAATTTATTAAACATGTTCAATCAGAAATCCTGTTGTGTGAGTAGGGACCAAGGGCAGACGAGTGTGCTCTCTGCATTTCCATCATGTGTAGGGTCTATCACATTTTAATGTGTACCAGGCTTTAGCATGTAGTGCAGTATATCCCCTCATCTTCAGCAAGCTATACACTGATACAATATATGTCCTCAGGCTAAAGTCAGTTGTCTATGACTCATTATGCTGCTTTACTTTCTGTATCTTCATTGCTGTCCGCACTGAACTGTCAAAATTTGAACATAGTTTTTTGAAACGTTTTAGTATATACAGTGGGGCAAAAAAGTATTTAGTCAGCCACTGATTTTGCAAGTTATCCTACTTAGAAAGATGAGAGAGGTCTGTAATTTTCATCAGAGGTACACTTCAACTATGAGAGACAAAATGAGAAAAAAATCCAGGAAATCACATTGTAGGATTTTTAAATAATTTATTTGTAAATTATGTTGGAAAATAAGTATTTGGTCACTCACAAACAAGCCAGGGCTGAGCCGAGCCAACAGCCCTGGCAGAGGACAGATGAGCTGAGAAAATCTGGAGTGGAATCTGTGGACTATCTGAGCCCAGCAGAGATCCTTTGCAGGAGTGCAGGGCAGACATAGATGAAGGGAGCAAAGCAGATAGAACTGCAGCAAGGGAAGGAACTAGATTAGCCATGGGTCAATGGGTAAAAAGCAAATCAAGTTGCCAGGAAACGAGGTCATGAACAGCAGGTAAAACACCCTGGCAAAGTAGAAGTTACAGAGCAGAGCCTTTGTAATCTTGATTAAAGGATGATATGCAGCCAGTTGATTTACTGTGATCTCTGCACTGACTTTTCTGCCCAGACAATCACAAACACACACACTGTTAGATATCTAAAGGGCTAGACAGAAACACAAAGCAAATAACCTAATTCCTGTCCATGGCCATAACATTGCCAGTGTATGGGACTGTTTGGGAGTAATTCTGCACAGACAGAAATGTTAGATCCTGTAAAGCCTTGGAGGGAATTCTTCAAAGTAAAAATCTTGCCCACAAATGTCAGCATTTTGTTGGGGTTGAAAACTACAAGTGGAATAAATAAATGAGATAAGGGGATGTGTAGGTCAAAAGAAGACATTTTGTCAGATATCTGTAGTCCATTCCACCTCTCTGCTTAAGGGTTTGAGGCTATGTTAGCTTTAACTATCATAACATACCCAAATATCAAAACAAACAGTTGGCAGTCAAGTTGCATTATGGGTGATGAAGGTTGTAACTCAGGTTCTGCTGAAACCAATATTCATCATATTTGTTTCTAAATATTAACGATGAGTCTGATGCTCAGTCCGTTTTGTGTTTTTTTTATTTATTCTCTGCCTCTTCACTCTGTGTGTCTGCCAGGTTCCACAAGTTCATCGATGTCAGACCACTGGCTTATTCGGCTTACAGGAGACAGCAAAAGAGGCAGTCTGGTCTCTCGATCCTCCACAACTTGCCCATCGTCCTTACCTGACTCGCCTGAGTCTCCGGTCTTCCTTGATGATGGTGAAAAAGAGGAAAAGGGTAAGAGGCCACAGCTAAGATTTGGAAGATTCAGTAACTTCAAAAGTCTTTTATTTTAATGTAAAAACTAATGCATGTTTGCTCTGCTTAATAGCAGGGGGTTTCGAGACCAGGCCATTTATTAGGGGTCTTCAGGGACGCAGTGTAAGCATGAGAGCACCCAGCAAAACCAAGGACACCCTGAGCAAAATGCTCCCCCTGCGTTGGTCCTTTGGTTCGAAGGACAGACGTAAACCTGACCCAATGCCTCCACCTGTCCAAGATCCTGCCCCTGTTGAGCTGGTACAGTACCTGGAATCTGGCCGACGGCCTCGGTGCACAAAGGATCCGATCGTAACATTGATGGGTGAACCACGCAGCAAGGAATTTGTTGATGGCCGTACTTCAACAAATGCACGATCTCCCAGTGTTGGGGGCATGAGTTGCATGGGGAAGGCAGAAGATGACCTACCACCTGAGCCTCCACAGGTTCCAGAGGGTCAGAGGAGGTCATCAGATAAAACAACCAGCTTGAGACGAAGCAAAGAGAACAAGGCAAGAAATGAGAGCAGCACGAATATCAGCAGTAGCTCTAGCAGTAACACCCTCACCAGGAGAAAAGATGCCCAGAAGCAGAGCTCCTCCAAAGCTTCCCAGGATACTGAGACCAAACAGAGTTCCAGTGCAGGAGTGAAATCCAGCTACAGCACCCCCATCCTAAATGATGGGACTCTTAGAAGGCAAAAAGGAGGGACACCTGAACGAGAAAACCACAGTGTATATGAAGGAAACTCTAAGAGTAAGAAAGGAGAAGTACCCAAGAGTTCTCCCCACGAAGGACTGCTCTCATTCCTCAAAGGTAACTTCCTGAAGAAGGATAGAGACTCGAGGAAATCCAAGGAGGGCAATTCAGCAAGAGATGGAGGTGAGGAAATAGGTCGAAGTAGAACCCTCCCTAGACTGTCCTCGTCCAATGGGGCAGCTGGGGGAGTATCTGGAGTCGAGGGAGGCAAGGCCAAAAGTTCAAGCCATTTGGGTGAGGATCTGGCAAATGGGAAGATGCATGGGCGAAACCCAGCTGACATTAAGCGCTCTCAGAGCTCCTCCAACATCCCCACCAAAGCAGAGCAGAGCATGCGAAGGACGGCATCTTTGCATCGTAACGGGATGTCTACGGCCCCAGCACCATCACGTAGCCTCACAACGGACAAACCATCTTATGGAACCCTGCAGAGAGCTCGGTACAGCACTACCTCGCTGGGACGCAAAAAGAGAGTCCCTGAATCAAGCTTTTGACACAAATAGAGTTACTCAACCCATCATCACACAAAGCCTTTTATATGTCATAAAGTGAATGACGTCCAATCCCTGAGATCAAAGCAATAGAGCTCCACTCACAATGGTTTGCCTTTTCGTTCCCAGAAAATTCACTGACTTAAGCTGTTTGCACCACGGAGTAAATGAAGGGTTCTTCACTGCTGGGATATGAAGAGCAGGATAACATGTGACCTGTCTTTGGAACGTCGGAGGACGTCAATTTTTATTTTGTTTTTTTCTATGACTTTAAACAAGTGCCTGAGCAACTAATATGCAGTCTAGACCAATGAACTTGTCTGTTTAGCACTGGAAATCTCTTACACCTACACACACATACAAGCATAATCCACGTTTGTGTCTTATTACTGTAGTATGGGTGGTGAAATTCTAATGATGGTTTGCTTACATTGAAGACACAGTGATTGTGTCCTTTACAGGAATGTATGGTTTTCACTTGATTAATGGTAGTGTTAGGAGGCAGTGGTGTCTGAAGTGCAAAAGTTTTGTTTTTTTTTCACTTTCTCCTCTTTTTGAAGCTTCTGTGAAATTTTCCAATTTCCCAAAATTTGGGACAAAGCACTACCTTTTATCTCTTCATAGACTTTGTCCCGTACAACGTGTAAGTAGCATTTTTTAACAAAAAAATCAAATTTTCTTTTTTTTTAATCATATGTGTTATGCATCAACAGTCTTTGCCATAAAAATATAAAGTTTATTTGTGCATGGTGCTGACAGTCACTTTGTCTGACTTCTACAATGCAGCAGAGGTTCCAGCATAAAGATATGTCTAGAAATACACAATCCTGCTGTCTTGTTTGCTTGAGTAGCTGTTCCGTCTGTATTACTGTGTATTAGACTCAAAACACCTCACAGGAGCTTTGGTATGTTTTGAAAATACATGATGGCTTTGAACACAAAACTGTGGGTTTATACAGCTTTGATTTGTCCCCGTTTAAACCTGGCTGGGGTTCTTGTTTGTTGAATTTAAACTTACAATGGAAATTACACATGACACCTTAAATATAAGTGGTACTCTGCAGGATCACTTGGTCTCTAAATCTGTTTGGCCAAATCAAAGAATCCCTTCGAGGACCATTAGCACTTCCTAGCTGAGCCTCACTAATCTCCCTGTAGCAGGAGAGAATTTGAAAAGTACATCTGTCTGCTGTGAAGTGTTATGCTGATGCAAATTCAACCTGAAGAAAATGTTCTACACCTTTAAATGACACAGATTAACAATGTTGAATGCATTCAATGTTTTTTTCATTGTATTTAATGTACTATTTTGGCATAACCACTGTAATTTTATTAATTTATGTTTCCTTTGTCATGCAGCTGTCAGAGAACAGTTGCATAAAGGTTTGGCTTATATGAAGGATATAACTATAATCACCACAGCACATAGTGTGAGATAAGCTGCTCACTTTAAATAACATGCTGTTCTTTTGAATCAGTTGTTTTTTACTGAAAAAATAACCTCTTTCTAAAATGTTGAGCCTCATTTTGTTGAATGTACATCCATTGAAAGGACATTTGAAAAGCACTCCCTGTCCAGTGAAAATGAGGAACTTGCACAAAACCCTGGCATCCACTGATGATTACTGCTGCAATCATGCTTCACTGTAAGAGATCCGGAAAGGTTGTAGACTTTAAAAAAAAAAGACATTTTCAGCCAGTTACTAAAAAGGGAAATCATCCACTGAACCTGAGGTGCCATATGTGTTAGTGATGTGGGATGTAACTTTTCCGTCAATTATTCTGAGTTTGACCAGTGTTATTTGAAGGATTATTAAAATGTCATAAAAATCCCAAAATGATTGAAATACAAATAACATTGTATGTATTTCCATTTATGAGTGCATTTACTGTGTGTTTACTGTAAGACATCCATGACATTTAACAATTTATTTCCATATGGCAGACATGTAATTATGGTACTATGGAAAACCATTATGTAGAAACAATAGAAATGATACATTTCATTTATGAAACTATGTTTTGATTCAATTCAGACAGTAAATGTAAGCAACAAAGGAAATACATGTAGTGATGAATATTGTATTCCAATTCTGAATTTGAATAATTGATTGTAGCATTGTTAAACTTCCTTTTCATCAGCTCTAATTTAGGGGTCATTCTATGAATCAGGCTTGAATGAAGGATTGTGGTGCACACTGTCTTGAGTATTTTGATAAATTATGATGGAGTTTATGTCCTCTGAGCATGATTTACTTTGCAAAAAGTGTTATTTTTGGGAGGCCCAGTTTCACCCTTCTTCTATTTTCCAGGTTTATGTGTTTAGCTTTTAAGGTTAAGTTGGAATACATAATGTTACACTCCTCTTTCTTTGGCCATGTTGCACCCTCAGCTAGAACTGCTAGGATAAAGTCACCGTTATGACCCTTCATTAATATTTGCACAGTCCTGAGATTTTGATTTTTTCACAAGGATTGACCTCAAACAACACTTATCTAAAGCTAAATAGGATTTTCTATTAGAACTTCATTGCGGGAAGCTTCTTATTTTCACTTCTCACCATATTAAAAACAATTTAACATTGACCCTCACAAACTTAGAAGAGGCTTCTTAAATTTCAATAGTCTGAGGAGGTCAACAGTAAAAAACAAACTCTTCAGAATCTTCATGTATCTTGCATTGAGAGTAGTAAACATAATGCCCTTGAACATGCAAGAAGTAGATGTCATTTTATAAACTTCTCCTCTGTGAAAATAATCTATAAAAACAAATACTCTTCATTGTCTGCTAGAGCTATATATATATTTTTTAAATTAACAAAGAGCCATTTACTGTTTAGAAATGTGTTACTGTAAACTGACCTTGACACCTGAAAACCATCTCTTTACAGTTTATCTGTTATCTGAAAGGGATAGTTCAGTATCTTTGAAGATGGAGACTTGAAGGACTGGCAGAGAGATGGGAGACACTTCTGTGCCAACTGGCAAGCAGGGGAGATTCCAAGTTGCCTGGTGGTGCAGACATGTTAACTGTAAGCTTATGTACACAAAGCCAGATAATTACTGAGGTCACAAGTGGGACTTGGTAACAATGATACTTCAAGACCTGTTTGAGTCAGAGCATACCACATACCACACACAAATACAGCTGCCGTCTGCATAGCTTGCCATCTACGGTTCCCTAAGCCTGGTTTATGCCTCTGCGTTGACTCCACACCGTAGCCACACCGTTGCACAATATGCTGTCATGAGCATAGAAACTCTGTCAAAATGCTAGTTTTCTACCTGGTTGTGCACATGAAACCCTGAAGACTGAATCTGAGCAAATTATTTTTTGAGTTTGAGCTTATTAATGATGAGCAGCAGTTGATCATACTGCAATTACGTTTTAGCCACATTGTTTACCAATAGGACGCCAACAGAAGCTTACAGTTTTACCTCACCATACGGGCTATGGTGTCAACATACAGAAGCTAAATGTGTCAAAACTCTTTTCCGTAGATTGATTTGACATGACGTGTGATCAGTTTGCCTCTGGTGTTGCTCATGTTAATGAATGTTAATCACTGTTGTCAAGGGGTGGTCAAGGGGGTTTGACCAATCAGAATAAAACATCTTACATAACCGGAAGATCAGTAACTCAGTAATATCAGTGAATAACTACCCAGTGGACAAATCACAGGGCTTACTGTCTATGTTATTTCAACATGTAGTTACATTTTTGAGTACATGCATTTCTGCTTACGTTTGTAGACTTCTGGATAGATACAGGGCTAAGCAAACCTATGACATGCAACAACATTGATTCAATGCAGAAGTACAAACCAGGCTTTACTACATGCTGCTGTTTTACTGACTTTCTGAAGTTTTCAGAAGCAGGAAAGCAGAACATACTGTAGGTGTGTCTTTAAATTTAGCTGACCGCTCAGCTGAAAATTTTCAAGATAGAGCTAACACTTTCAATGACAGGAAGTTTCTTGTAATGACCTAAATTCTGTGGTAGCATTGACCTTGTACCATTTTTCTAATTTGTTCTGTCCTTGCATCTTTATTTCAATCTCAGCTGAAAATTTTCAAGATAGAGCTAACACTTTCAATGACAGGAAGTTTCTTGTAATGACCTAAATTCTGTGGTAGCATTGACCTTGTACCATTTTTCTAATTTGTTCTGTCCTTGCATCTTTATTTCAATCTGTATCAGAAACCTGAAACACCAATTTACTTATGTGAGCGGGTTACTTCATAAGGAAAACAAAGGCTGTTTTCTCTGTTTCTTTGTTTTTTCTTTTCAGACCATGAACGACCACATCCGCAATCCCAACCAGAAATTCCGATCTGAATATGAGTTGGTCATGCTTTTATTTTCTATTTCTTAAGATACGGATCAGCCATAGAAATCCTCAGTACTGGTATAAATATGGAGTGACCCAACACTGACGTACATAATGAACCAGAGTTAGAAGTGTCATGTGCTGCATATGTTATTTTTTAGCCCAAGCTTTTCTACATGCCTCCCTTTGATCTCACATCAAACACATCCGATAAAAACTCAAAGAAGTATCACATTTGCCCTTCAATGTCAAAGAAGGATGGTGTTTATTTTGTTCAGGAGTTGTTAAGGATAGGATAAAAATCAGATGATGAAAACAAACTGTTGCTGAGGGAAGTTTCTATACAGATGATCAGATGATGTAGCTCCTGTTGACATTGTTCTTTGTACACATTTAACCCTTAAATCAAATTTTTTTACACCAAAGATACAAGCTTGTGTTTCAGACAGCAATACAGAGCACTTTCTAGTCCAAATACAAAAATATTACATGAGGGTATCGTACTGTGGAGCTCTAAATAGTTAGTCTTAAGAGATGTCTTGAAAAGATTATATTAATTATCACCTACCAAAAAAATGTCTCTAAATGGGATCTTAATAATGTTTCTGTGTTTTACAATGAAACTCATCATCTAGAGTACTTAACTAGAGACCATCAAAATGTCTACAAGTGTGGATTTCTATTGCATTTAGTTTTATTGTCAGAAACAACAGTGTACAAAACCTATCAACATCAGTGGAGTGTTGTTAAAACTCGCCTGAGATTTGTTAAAAGTTGCTCTCAACTCAGATGTAGTCAATATTAGAAATATATAGAAAGAGCCATGAAGATAGTAGTAAACACAAAGCTTAAAGTCAGAAATACAGAACCAACTCTTTGATTTGTGGCAATATCGTAAGTGTTTATACTAAGTGTTGTATTAAACATACAGCAAAGTGATGAGGAGAGGAGTTGAACAGACATTGCTTCTGAAAAAATACCAGATGACTAAGTAGTTGGCAGCATTTGGCTTGACGACCGTTCTGTTGTCTGCCACATTTGTTTACTCTTAAGTCATGTTTAATTTCCTGTTTTGGGTGTCTTGATTCTGGTTGTTGGTGAACAGAGGTCAGAATCAGGTGTGCTGTGCTGTGCTGTGCTGGCCATCTCATTACTCTCAACACACTATATAAAAACAAACTGTTAAACCTTTTATTATTTGTTGAAGACAAATTTAGAAATCTTTTCGTGTGGGCCAGACTTTAATCATAATTCTTGGTCCTTGTACGAGCCCTCTCTCAGTAGTGCTGTTAATGAAACTTGTTCGTTCTGTTAGTGGACACATGCAGAGCAGAAAATTGAAGCAGAAAATAAATCTCAGCATCTCTTGTCATCTGAATAAAAACTTAACAGTCAATACACAATTTAACTTAGTTATTTTATCTTAGTGGCTTTGTTAATGCTGCAGCTGTTATTTTCCTTACCCCAGCTGTCTGCTTTAAAAAGAAACTTTTGACTGGATCCACAAAGACAGCCCCCCTCTTTAAAAACAAGAGTAGTAAATTATACAAAAACAGACGTCTGCTATCACTGCTGTTGAAATACAACACTATACCAAGGAGAATCATGTTCCAAGTGGGCAAGCCCCTTTGAATCGATATCAATAGTGCTATACTCAAAATGATTTATCCATTCAAACATTCACACCTGAATTGAAAATTGTAGTGCAGGACCTCCTGTCATAACACAACATGTCACCTTCCAATCGGTATCCTTCATCTACATCTGAACTTCCCTTTGGAAATGTCTCTGCTATGTTAAGATTCTTTGATAGCCACTTTGGTGCCTAGAAAAACACTGGTTGCTGAAATTTTGCCGGCCTTGTTGGGGTTATATGCTCTGCTAGCACCGCTCTGTTGTTTATTAATGTAGCACAGTAATTTGCCAAGGACTCAGTGGTTATGGTATTGGATTTGTGCATTGAATGGCATACTTGCTTATACCCGATAACACAGTCTAGACAGAACAGACACTTCACATCGTTGCATCTCTGCTGCTCTTTTTCTGAATATGTTGACAGTAATGATGACTTAGAACAAATAAATAATGAAAAATCACTTTATCACTATATTCACTGGCCAAATCACTCTTTCCATCCTCTCAGTGAAGATTACCACCTACATCAAAATTGAAACTTTAGATCTGAGTGCAGCCTGTACCCTGTTATTAAGAAGCAGCAAATAATCATTCATACAGAAATAACTGATTCATGTTATATTTTGCTTGTCTCTGAGGACAAAGCACTGGATTGCAATTTTTTTTCGAGGTTGGCGCTGTGTGAACAGGATCACCAGTTTTGTATAGGTACACAAGGTCTGTGTTACTTAATAAATCCATAAGGTTGTTTATGTTTGCATGGCTCAATTCACTTGTTGCCACATACACACAAAGTTTACTCTGCCAAACTGAGCACTTCTGTGTTCACACATTTTTAGGACATGTGGGTTACAGATGTTTTGTATGCAATTTTTCTACATTTTGTATCAAAAATGAATCAATGAATATATTTGGGATACACGTAGACCAATCTGTGTGTGTGCGTGTGTGCTTATAATGGAGTAACAAAAGGTGAATAAGTACCCTTAGTATCATTGACAATACACCTGTGCAGAGTACTGAATTGGAATTAAGATGCAAAGGTATCCATCTGAACTCGTATGAATTGTATTCAACATTTTGTACAAAGGGGTTCAATTCCATTGTACAGCAACAGCTTCTGCCTGTTCTATCTTCTGTATATAATGGTATATTGTTTATTTTTCAATACAAATAAAAAAGTATTATTTATGACTATGGCCTCAGTTAATACTTTTTAGATAAAGAATGAGTTGATATTTTTCCCGGATGCCCTGCTGCATTTCATCATTGCTTATAAATTGAAAGTGCCTGCAGACTGTATTTATTTTTCTTCATAATGCTATTTTATGGTAGGCATAATATCTAGTCAATTGATGTAACCTTAGAAAAGATGCATTTCTCTACTTAATCAGCTCTCATTGTCAGGGCTCTGCAGTTTACACACCTTCAAACATAAATGAAACAAATGTCACAACTGATGGGCAGCAACAAGAGTGGAAGTTCACTTGCTTACTCATATATTTCTGTAGCCGATAAAGCGAATACTAGGATTATTGGTTCTTTACTTCCATATCCCCTAGTTATTACTTCTCTTTTATACTTGTTGAATAATGAAGTTACAAAGACAGACAATCTCAAGGAGCCAGAACATGAATGCAAAAAGTGGAGCTTTCTTAAAAGGGCATAACCACTATTACTTTGAAGGATAGCATTTTTTCTACAGGCAAACACAGGGCTGAATATAAAAATCTAGTTATTACTTTAATGATATTGCTCATTTAGTTCAACTCAGATATCGACTTGTGCTAAAGGATAATAAGAGTTTACTTTTACAGTTCTATAGGCAGTTTAAAAATCAATTTACTATTTGAAGACAAAAAGTGGTGATAAAGAAAACAGAAGTCATTTTCATCTGTTCCATGGTAGTTTTATCAGTGATTGGATTGTTAAAAAGAATCCCTTGGAGCTGGGCTTTTTTGTCAAAAGGTACAGGTGATTGTTTGGAGTTAATATTGTGGCATCCAGAGGCATGGCACAACTTGAAAAGGTCATCAGTCTCCCTAGTACAGACTCAATAAAAATATAGATAAGCAACTAGACTCATAAATACAGGATGTGGTCTCAGTTGTGGATAAAGAAGCATTAGTCTGATTACCAAGAATGGTCTGCTGGTTCTCTGAAGTATACCAGTGGAAACAACAAAACAATATAAAAATGTCCTTTCTATTGTATTAATGGTACCTTTACATGAAAATATAAGGCTCAAAAAAGCATACCATGACTCAAGCCTTCTGTACCTAGAATTTGGTGAACTGAACAGAGAACAGTTCGGGAAGCTGAAGAATGCATCAATTTTTTGCAGATAATGTGATTCTACTCAATCTCTAACAAGTGGTGATTATGGTTTTTACATGTTAGGGAAACATTGATTTTGAGATTGACATATAAGTTGGTGCTGTCTTTGTACCAGTTTATACAGCCTTTATAGAAGGTGCTTGTTAGCGTACTTGAAAGATTGTACACCTGAACAGCCCTGCTGACAGAGGGGAACAAGTGGGTCAGTTGTTATTTATCTTATATATGATATAAATGTACATAGCCTCCTGAGATGCACCCCACTCCTATCCTATTGCAAGCAAGTCTTAAAGCTATGAGGGGACATCTATCTCAGGTCAAATTAAACTAAGTGTTTTCATTATGTGATTACTACACTTATTAAACAGGTGTTAGTTGTAAACCAATGAGGTAAGTCTGTCATGACTTGATGTTTAGGTTGATTTTTTTCCTTTTTTTTCTTGCCCTCATGTTTATTCTGTATTAGTTCTCCTTTGTCTCCCTTGTGTGTTTATTGATCCATGTCTCTTGTGTTTCTTAGCCTTGTCTTTCCTGTTTTTATTTCGTAGTTTGTGATCCCTGTGTTTCCAGTTTAGTTTTACTTCCTTCCCTTGTGCGTTTCCCTCCTTTTTCGATTACCCTCATTAGTTTCACCTGTGTCCTGTGTTCCACAACTGTGTCAATTACTCTGTGTATTTAGTTTCTCTGTTCCCCTGTCCTAGTTGGATCATTGTATGTCTCTCCTGTGTTTTCTGTCTGTTTATTTGTACATTGTGTTTTCCCAGTCTTTCAAGTTGGATTTAGTTTTTCGGACATCTTAAATAAGTTTTGATTGTACCTTTTGTTCTTGTGTTTATTTAAATACTTTATTTTTAATCTTAACTTGGGTCCTCCTTCCACCATTTTCCCCCATTGTGACAATTTCCAGTTTGTAGGGGAAAATTTCAGTTGAAAAACTCATATTAAAAAAATCTATTTTAACAACACATTTTCAATTCCAGAAAAAAGGAGGAACATTCTGAAGGGAAGATATGTGGAAAATCTTATTATAGAGATTACAGAGAGCACATATCCCTCAGGTGAAATCATATGTTCCGATAATTTTTTAACATATTTTCCCCTAAATCACCCAAAAAGTAACAGATGTGCGGGAGGCTTTAGGTAATGATGGTGTGCGAGAGCTTATATAAGCTGCACAATTTACTTGTACTTTTTTAGAAGACAGTGTTCTTTATAACCTAATTTAATTCTGACAGTCAGCCCTGCAGAATCTGTTTTTAGTCAGAAACCATCACAGGAATATCCAGTTGTGATAGTGCAGATTGTCCAGACAGAAAACACTTTTGTTTTAATCATACACTTAGTGCATTTCAATTATACACAACTTCACCAGTAAAAACTTCATATTAAAATACATTAGCAGCTTTATCCTTCTGTTCTGTCAGACACATCCCAGATGTGACTTTCCCCTGCTTTCCAGTTGAGCAACAATCTTTCAGTAAAATATTCAGAGCAAATTAAGTACTTTATTACCATAGACTGTATAAAATATGGACGCAGTATCCGTGACGTCACCCATCTGTTCCTGAGCGCTGTTTTGAATCCAATTGATGGTGGCAGCCATATTGGAAATGCGGAACTCAACCAGGCATAATGTGACGTAAAGGGCTGGAGTTTGAGCCTCTTGGCCAACAGCTATGTGTTCCTGACCGGGAGTCAAGTCAGTCATGTCCTTATTTGGGCAAAAACTTGTAAGAGCGTCTTTTACCTATTCATGTCTATGTGGTTTCCGGTGTTTCTGCAGCCAGCCTCAAGCGGATTCTCAATGAATTGCAGTTTATAACACTTCTGCATGGGCTTCATAGTTTGAGACCAGAGAGGTTGCCGCTTGTGTTTTACTCATACACAGAAACATAAAATATCTATTTCCTACATATACCCAATGTTTTATTATTCAGCAGAGCATGGGCATGAAAGATTCAGTGATAGCCCCAACATTCACGGATCAATAGATATGCCCATAAATATTCCTTGGCCAGTGCTCCAAGCTATTGTGTAATTTCCTGATAGATGTATGGGTCACAAGGGCAGAAAACTTTGTTTCTTCTTTTTCTGCAGTTGTTTGCTTATGTTCAGCCAGTAATCCCAGAGACAATACAAATGAAATGCTTTCAAGCGGTGTACTGTCTTAACTCCATCACCATTATACAGACAAAAACAAATCATATCTCATGAAAAGGTCATGCATTTCCATACATTTTTGTTCTTACATTGCAAATTCTGCAGAGGACACATTTAAATGGCTTTGGAAACCCAGTCACCTGTCCTCTAACACCACCACAAGGTTAGGGGTTTCACTAATTTTGTTCAAAAATTCACCATTGAATGGACTGTTCCAAATCTGCAAATTCATAAACTCAACCCAATTACAGGAATGTATTGCAAATATTACCAAGCAGTTTTATGTTAAATATCTCAGTTACAACTGGTGCCATTGTATTTTGCCAATCCCAGGCAATGACAACACACAATGTGGTAGTTTGTGGGCAAAAGCAAAATGACAACATGTCCACAGATAGAACTTAAACAAGACTATCCGTGTGATTGATTGCATTAAATTAAACAGAACAGGTTTAAATTGCAAATAAATGTTTCTAACAGTACAATTTTTACTGTTGATGCAGGGAGAGGACATCTTGGATTTCGAGCTCAGGATTACTGACTTCAGGATGCGTTATGGGTGACGTATCAGATGGTCGTCTCGGAATTACTGACTTCCTGACTCCACTCCATTGCAGTATAGGTTGGTGCTCTTTCTTCAGTCAACAACAGCTGATTTTTTTTTTTTTTTAGCTTAGTCAGCTGGAGTCACAAGACAGAGGATTTCTACCACCATCTCCTCATCCATGTTGTCGTCAATGGCCTCTGAGAACCTCTGACCTGTTGACTATAGGCCTGGCTGAGCTCATTTTGACAGTTTGTTGTGGTAGTTAAGTGAAACACAATTTGGCTTCATTCCCGAGTGTTTTACTCTAAAAATCAAACAGATATTTTAATGTTGTTTCAGTGTCTGACTTCCTGTTCCACTCAATCTGCCCTGTGCTGATTAATGCACCATTCTTCGCCATCAGACAAAAAAGTCTAGCGTATCTACTTTGGAGGGCTTCGGATTGCTGGAGCTGGGAAAGAGCAAAATCGTAACTGAGGGGAAAAAGTGGAGGAATTTATTGACAACTTTGAAATAGTGTATGTAGAACTTGATAAAGGAGAAGTGAAATCAACAATACACAGGCAGGTGAGTGCAGTTCAATGCCGAGACAGTTCTGTCTGCCCATCCCTTCGGGGTGGTCTTTGTCTTCAAAGATAACCATAAAGTTGGAGGCAAGTTAAATATATGACTAGACAACGGATACATTATTCATATACACTTAGCTAAATCAAATGGGGATCTATTGGAAGTTAGCCGTTATAAAGAGTTATTAAAATCACATACATGCAATCTTTGTGAAAAATGCTTTAAATGTTAAATCATTGTTTTCGATAAGTCAGTAAAGAAAGGTTTAATGTTAAACTAGTTTTGAATGTCTTTTCACTGTTGCCATTTTATGAAGCCGCTTCTCAACATAAAACATTTGCACAGCTAACATACAGAAAGAAACTCAAAGCTTCCACGGAAATATCTTGCATATCGTTTGTATTCATACAAATAATTAATAACTGCCTTGCTGAAATACAATGCCCCAAATGATGAGTGAGAATTCTGAATCAGGGTAATTTTGCAATTTAGTTGCTATCAGGAGTATTATCCAATTTGAGCCTTTCATTACCCCAATAACTGGCAATATTAGAACTTTTTGGCTGCTATATTTTACACTGAAGGCTGTTAAAGGCTTTTCCAAAACTTCTGCAATAGAAAACTTTGAGGGTAATGTTGGGTAACTGCTGCATATTTATGCTCAGGAAAATGAGAAATTATTTTTTTCTCCCTGGATAAGCACATCCCAGCTGTTGAATATTGACTTCATATATATGAATTTGTTAATCTTCTGGGGCATCTGGGTTGGATCTGGATCCATCACTTGGGATATTTAAAGTATTCTGACAGCACTGGCATCTGGGTATAGTGATCAGAGGCTGAACAAACACAAAGGAGCCTTCTGCATCTATTCCAAAGTACTACTTCTCAGAGCCCGACAGCTGCAGTTCCTGTGTTCATTTAGTGATGAGAAAACAGAAGGGGTCAACTGAAACCATAGCCTGAGAGGATCCACTCTGTCAATAAGTAGCTCTGTCAAGCTCTTATGAAATTCTGCATGGGTTTTTGGTTATGAAGGCTGACAAGTGAAATCTCTTTTGCAAATTCTGACATGCTGAAGATTTTTGTAACTGCAGAAATAAATCATAGCTCACCAGTCTTACACATTTCTTGTGCCTGAGATTGACCATTCCCACATTCGTTCAAAATGCTGATCAATCCTGCTGAGAGTTGATTTTGAATTCAGCTGCTGGTTTTAAAACTCTACATGACTGAGTGGCACCATCACTGACACACATACACACACCGACGCACGCATATACACACCGATGTT
Organism: Notolabrus celidotus; assembly: GCF_009762535.1. Taxonomy (NCBI): domain Eukaryota; kingdom Metazoa; phylum Chordata; class Actinopteri; order Labriformes; family Labridae; genus Notolabrus; species Notolabrus celidotus. The sequence goes on from NC_048278.1 coordinate 16,859,233, forward strand.
CCCCCTCTCTGCCTGTGTCTTGAATCACCAAGTAGCCTAAACACTGCCAGCATTCCACTGTCATTCTCCGTTGTATAGAGTAATTAAGGCCGCATAAGAACTATATTTTTATCTGAAACATTCCTTTTCCCAAACCTTCAGTCCACTTACCTGCTTCAGGTACGTTGTATATGCACTGCCATGTCCCGCTCGTTTTTCCGAACAAGGAAACAGAACACAACATTTCTGCGTTAATAGGTAAAGAGTAAATAGGTGAATATGGTGCGCAAAAGTGATGACATGATTGATGAAATTTTGGTTTTGTTGACATTTATCTCATAAATATGTATTTTGGATTGAAATAAAATGCCACCTAAAATGTTCAAAATATTACTGTAAAATGTAGCCATTAAGGTGTAAAAGTTTTATATGCTTTAAAACAATATGAAAATATTTTTGGCTACAAGTTATGTAATCATTGACTCCCAGTGGGAGGGTCTCCAGGAGTTTAAAGTGGTCCACTCAGGACTCTCTATTCAGCCTTGGTTTGGTTTGGTTGCAGGGAAGGTAGCTGTGCAGTCAAGTTCTTCATGACTGCCATTTTTGCCCTCTGTAGATAGATATGAGTTACTGTGGAACTCTTTCTTTGCACTTTTTTGTAAGTACTTTTTTCACCCTTTTGCACTTTTTTGTAAATAGTTTTACATTGCATTTTGGGAGGCCAGCAATAAATAAATTCCACCATCACATAATTTTTCGACAACACCTGTTTTTTTTTTTTACACTTTTTATGAGTTTTTAGAAAAGAACCCTGCAACATCTTTGTAGCTGCACACTATCTCATCCTCATATACTTCAGAAAAAGTAAGCAAATCACTAGTTTGCCTGACAGGGGCGGAGCCATGGGAGTGAGGTGGGTACTTATTATTAGTTAGTATTAGGCCTGATTTGTACTTCTGCGTCGAATCGACGGCGTAGCCTACGATGAGGGTACGCGTAGCTCCTGTACCTACGCAGAGGCCTATTCACGTAGCTGATGTGCACCTCCTCCAAAATGTAACTACACGTAAAATCGACGCGGACCACAAGCCCTGTGATTGGTCCGCTCGGCAGCATTGTATTTCCCGTATTTACAACACCGGAATCCCCGCTCATCGGCCGCACATCAGCCGTGTATTTCATCTCCTCCTCTCTATTCTTCCCTGTAATCATGTCTGTATGATAAACAACAACATGTATCAGCTGTAGATTAACATAAATCGCTCTGAATCGCTTTGGAAATGTAAACAGAGATCGACGTGGGGCCGGAAGCAGGCAACCGGCTATCAGAGAGACCACACTGCCCTCAGGAGTTTCGGCAGAGAATTGCTGCGAGACACGGACACATTGATGCACAAGTATGTAATGCTCATGTCCGCATTAGCCCCTGCTGCGTATGGGCGACGCAGAAGTATAAATCAGCCTTAAGTATTTTTGATAAGTGAAAATATATTTTTTCTGACTTCGGTCATCACGTCAGGTCAAAGGTAAAAGGGTCGATTTGGTGTCTCAGTTTCTTGGAGTTATATTGCAGTAGCAGGAGGGGCTGAACAATGTCACAGTAGAAAGTATTAGATTGTTTTCTATTTTAAAAGCCCCAAAACTAAAACTATTAGAAACCAACCAAGAAGATGTGGGATTAAGTCGCTGTACAAGTGTGTCTGACAATGCTACACATGCTTTCTCATCCATACCAAGCTATTTTGCTGCTGAACCAGTAGAATAGCTGGAGGGGGGGCATGACCACCCATGTACAGTCATGATTTTGTCAGTTGTCTTTGATGGTTCTGACAACACCAATGTAAGATTGTATAAAGCTGATGCTAAAAAGTCTGACTGCTGTTAGGGCTAAAGCAGGGGGTAAGTGTTAACATTGATCAATCTCAGTTTGGCAAACATCTCCCTCTTTCCCTCCTTCTTCATGAAAGCCAGAGGCAGAACTAGCCCTCTTCTCTAATTCATCCATTATTTGCTTTTTCTTATCAATCTGTCTCCATGCTGCCATCTCCCAGGCAAAACAACTTCAAACAAGATTGCAACTGCCTTGGATGGGCAAAGTACCAGGATTTCAAGTTATCTGAGTAAACAGACCTTTTCATGCTGCAGCTAACAATCTGTTCTGGATCAAATATAGCAACTGAAACGCTTTGTCACTGTGTCAGAAAGTTCAACCAGCGTTGAGATTTTCTGAGTCCTGAACTGCATAAGAAATAATGGATCCCACCTTCATTCAACAAACTAGCAATTAAAAGTTGTTTTGTTCTTCTCAAGAGGACAGACCTGTTTGCATTTTTAAATTGTCTGCATCTGCAATATGATGCCGTTATCTTAGCAGACACAAGATCTGCTAACTGCAAGGAAATCACAAGATTGGTTTCTGGCTGAAGTGCACAGAGGAAAGCTTCTGCTTTATACTCCTGCGGGACAGAGAGCAGAATGGGTGTGATTGGTACTTCCTGGTTAGTGCCCTGATGTTTGTTTGTGAGACCAGCATGCATTTTGTAAATGACATCAAAGCCTGAGATTGTTTAAAGTCATCTTTAGATCTCTGGTGTACTGTTCTGTAGTAAGAGCTCCTTCATATCTTAACCCTGACCTTGCCTTCACTTATTTTCTTTTAAAATGCCATTCATAGCCTCTTCATTTCTCTGTTTACAGATCCACTTCTTTTCTATCAGCAGGGCTCTTAGGGAGGGGACACATGGAACTTTGTATCTGAAAAAATCTATCTTTGTGGAAGGCAAAATGTCCTCTAAAATTAAGGCTCTGTTTGTCTTTGAGTCCAACTGTTGGTGTTCATATCATGAATGAAGATGTTGTGAAGATAAGTTGTATTCGTTACTCACTCGCCTCTCAGTACTACACACCCCACCGACTAAATAACTTGGGAAATTGGAAAATCTATTCAACTTTCACTCAGAGCCACTACATGCATGTCCTTGATGCCAACTGAGCACCACAAAAAAAAATGTTTTCTGTAATTTTGAGGGAAAAAAAATCCCCACAGTATTCTAGAAGATAATGCTAATGCAATGCCTCCACTCAAATGTGATTATTAACATCAATCCTCTATTCATCCCGGGCTTGCTTTGGTTTCTTCCTTTAGAACTGACATGGTTTATTTCAGCTTGCACTACTAACATTTTTAGTATTTAACTTTATTAACAAAGAGACTTACCAGGAAAGAAAAGCTCTACGGCTGTCCCCCCTCTCTCCCGCCTCCCTTCCACCCCCCTATTTTAATGCACCTAGATACTGATGTAAAGACATAGGGTTGGGGGTGCAGGTTGGGTGGGCGGGCTTTATACGGGGGGGGGGCAGAGTGTGCTGCAGTAGTGCACTACGGCTCACACCCCTCTCTCCCGCCTCCCTTCCTGCCCCCCCCTATTTTAATCCACCTCACTAGAAAATATACATACAAAAAAATAAATAAATAAATAAAATTGACACAAATTATATGACACAAATACAGATTAGGTGTGTGTGGCTTGGCTCACCCTCCGTCCCTCTGCTGTCCCCTCCGCTGCGGGGGCCTGGTCCGCGGTTGCCCTCGGGGCCGGGTTTCCCGATGGTTCCCTTGTGGTCCTCTTGGGGGGGGGGGGGGGCGGGCTATGATCCAGGTCCTGCCCGGCTGCCTGGCTGTCTGCTATTGGTGCTGGGCCCCCTCGGCCCTGAACCACCCGGCTGATCTGACCCAAATGGTATCATATGCACCAGTGTTGGTCTTGTTACACAAATAGAACACAGCACGGCGGCAACCCTCTGTGACCCAAGCTTCAGTAATGATTGTGGGCACTAAGGGTTGGTTAATCATTTGTATCACCGCACGGTGTTTTTGGCGTCATGGTGAGATGGTCCCTCCCCATCTAAGTGTCTTAGGTCTCTCTCTCCATCTCTTTCCCTGTCCTTTTGTACATCTTTGTGTATTCTTTTTTTAATTTAATTAAATTTAATTTGTTTTGGTCCACCGAGGTGTTCACGCCCTCTTTTACAGAACATGATATTATCTGTCAATAAAAGATAGGCCAGAGTTCTAAGAGGGATGGTGATGGTCGCATGCACAGTCACAAGCACAGAAGAAAAAGGTTTTCTCTCTTTTCTTTTGCTGCAAGAATAAATTATACCCAAACCAGAAATATATATGCAGACAAGAGAAAAAGGAAAAAAAAAAAAAAAAAGAAAAGGAAAGAAAAGCTCTGAAAGGATAAGCTTTGAGATTGATTTGTCGAATATTAGATTTTACCATTCTAACTATTTTCCTGTAAAACTTGTTTGACTCATTTGCAAAACCTTATGTTTTTAAGGAATGAAGAGCAAATGTATTTGTTGTATTCCAGCCCAGCTGGGTTTGATCTTTTTTTGTTTATAAATTCTAATGGTGGAATATCGGGGGCGCTAGAGAGCCATGGTTCGATAAGCAGCTTTCCCAGGTAGCTCCTGCATCTAAAAAATCCTTTTGCACTAAATTCATATTTTGATGCTCCAAACAACGTGATAAGTTACCGTAGTGGAAAGGAACAAGCCTGTGCTTTACATTTACACAGTAAGAGAACATGAAGTCGAACTTGAGGATGCAGTCCGAAAGACAAGAAACAGAAGGAAAAGGGCCCTGCCGCCCCGGACTTGCCTGAAACAGGTCATCGGTCGGCGGATGCCACTATTCTGGAAACTATTAAAGCTAGGGTTGGTAGTCTCGGAAAACCAGTACGAATTTAAATGTAGCTTTTCCTCATGACTCCGTCTAACCCCTCCCCTCCTCCCTCGGAGCTCCTCCAAAACGACGCCCCCCCACTCACATGCACGAGCGCCGCTGATTCTCGACCATATGATGGTGACTGATTCAAAACCGGTCCTCACCAAAACATTATCATAGTGAAAGTGAAAAACACAAACAAACATGGCTGCTGTTAGTACTCACAACTATCATGCTAGCATTACCCAGTTGTACCGGTGACACGATATCAGGAGAAAAGTTATAACACATATAATACTGTAACAGATCTACTGTTTGTTAAACGGGTTCAGTGTAGATGTTCTTAATTCCTACAGTGTTGACGGTCAGTGAAGGCATCAGGAGAGGTGTAGAGTGTGCGAGTGGGAGAGAGGAGAGGAGCAGTTTTTCATTCATTCAAACATTGATTGTTGCTTTGTTGGTTGGCGTGATCACGGCCGATAGTGAGCGGTTATTAAAACTCAACGTGTTCACCAATCGGCTCGTCATCCCTACAGCGCTACAGTACATATATATTTTCTGTAGGACTTACTGAACGTCATTAATTATTCTGCTTGTTGGTGAGAGCTTTTTAGACTCTGATCCGGACTACAGTCCTGAGCAAAGCACCTCATCAGGTCAGAGGGGACAGGCCCAAGGACGAGCGAGAGGGGCAGTAAATAGAGTCAGGGGAAGTAGAGGCAGGAGACGGGGACTGGGAGGAGTGCACGCAGGGGAAATCTACGCGCAGGAGGAGGGCAGAATGGCTGGACGGGATTTGATTGGTTTAAAATTTGGGGAGCCAAAAAACGGTGATTGGTTGGTGTTTTCTCAGGTTTACTCTGGCTGTAGATAGCAGTTTTTTTTCACTCTTTTTTAGGAACACATCATGTAATGATTGCCATCAGGACATAAAGATCATTTTAACCAGTATGACAAAAAGTGTATCTAAATCTGATTACCAACCCCAGCTTTAACTTGCTCGCTGCGTGCTCATGGACCTACAAACCACTAAAGTGGAAGTCATAGGACATAGAATTAGTAATGTTCACCTATGCAAATCAAAATCAAAGGGGGGTCTGTCCCTTCCCAATTTGTTGTATTACTATTACGCTTGTGCTCTTTGTAACATAATAATGTGGCTGGATCACACTTTTACGCAACCTACTTGGATTAAAATGGAACGAGAGGAATGTATACCTTATGAGATTGGTGCATTGGTCCTATCACCAATTAAAGTAGATGAGTCATTATATAACAGCAGTAATATGATCCACAGCATTATCTGTACCTGGAAACAGATTAAATCTCATTTTAATGTTGAACCCTTATCCAGATGTTTACCAATTGAGGGTAATCCCTCTTTTATCCCATCTACTTTGGATTCAGCTTTCACACAATGGAAAGGTCTGGGCATCAGGAAGGTTGGAGACCTGCTTGAAAACAGGAGCTTTGCCTCCTTCAACCACCTTCAGCTCTGATATGGTCTCCATAAGAATAACTTCTTTAGATACTTGCAGGTCAGGAACTATGTTAAAAAATATTTACCGACATTGGAGAATATTGAATCAGCAAAGTTTGATAGTTTTTTTCAGAGGAGGGGCAGGGACAGACATTTGTTATCCTTACTTTATAACTCACTGTTATCTGGAACATCAGCATCTACACAGGGTATACAAGCTCATTGGGAAGTGGAGTTGGGTGTAGAGATTGAAAATGTTATCTGGGACAAAGCTCTAGAGAACATACATAAACACTCTGCCAACTCTAGACACCGCCTTATTCAATTTAAGATAGTTCACAGACTTCACTATACTAAAAGAAAGTTACATACATTTTTTCCAGATGTTTCCCCACTCTTTGACAAATGCCATAGCAGAGAAGCAAACTTTCTGCATAGTTCTTTCAACTGCCCAAAATTAACTCTGTTTTGGTCTAGTATATTTAATACTCTTTCTGAAATGTTGCATGTAATTCTGAAACCTGACCCCCTTCTTGTGCTATTTGGAATTTCTGACCAGACTCTCCAGTTGGATAAAAGTCAACAGCAACTGCTGTCCTATGGACTCAAAATAGCTAAAAAACTTATCTTGATGTTTTGGAAGAAAGCAGCGGCTCCACCTGTCAAAGTATGGTTAGAAGAAATGGTAAAACTCTCTCATATGGAGAGAATTCGGCTCTCACTTTTAAACAATCTAGGGCAATATGGCAAGACTTGGGTTCCCCTTCTTCAATATATTGAATGTATCGGAAAAAAAAGCTAAACTTATTATGACATAACATTAATGGCCTCCTTTGGAGTGGCTGGAAGTACAGTCCCGACAGGGTGGGTGGGTATGGTGGAGGTGGGGAGGGGTGGGTGGTTTTGAGTATTATTTTTCCTCTATGTTGTTGTTGTTGTTTTTCTTTTAGTGTTACTCACTACATATGTCGACTTGTATGTTTGTTTGTTGTTTATGTTTTTCTTCATTTAATTGAAAAGGAGGAAATATCTGTAACATTGACTGTTCTATTATTGCTACCTCAATAAAAAAACATTTAAACTAAATTCTAATGGTATGAATCTCACCAGGTGATGTGGTGAAACAGAACAGAAACAGCTGAGTAGTTCTTCTCTTGACATTCAGTAGGATCCTCTCTCCAGAAGTCAAGGTAAAGGGAAAAGGCACTGGGACAGAGTGACAATATTAAGTGTGTTGATATTCTTTGGCCTCTCTGCTGCACTGTGTGCTAAAATTATCCTCTGACATGCTGACACCTAGTATTTTCAGCTACAACAATTTTGTTTTTGTTTTGGCTGCATGTCATAGGACTGATTTGTTCCCTTTCTGCAGGCTACATATATACATATGTATACATATATCACAGTTATTATTCTAATGGTCACTATGATGCTATTTAACATTTAGCAAACTGTCCCCTATTAACTTTAATCTATGGACCTCATTGTAGCATCTTGTAATCAACTTTTTTTATTTTTCTATAAATAAGGCCATAGTTCATTAGAAGCTGTAGTCATACCAAGCGGTGGAGAGACACAGCGAGGCCTTTCATCTGCACTCTGTATTTAGAATGGTAATGAAACAACAGAAGTTGCTTTAAGTTAGGGATAATGTATGGTTAGCAGGTTGTTATGGGAAAAAGAATCCCGACAGGGTTCTTGTCTCACCCTGTCGGTGCCCCTCTTATTACCTTATATTATATATTATATATTATTATATTATATTACCTTTAAAGATAAACAAGGTAAATGTCACAACTTTGAAACCTTCTGCTATCATCACCACCGGTCATGGGTTAAGTTTCTTTGTAGAGAACGGTAACATAAAGTGGCTCTCACCTGCTCTGCTGCCGTTGCTAATATTTCTGGACAGGATCCAATATGTTTGTCCGGTCCGTAGCCTGCCGATTTAGCATGCTAACTGAAGCTAACGTTTAAGCCACATTGCTTACCTGCTTGATGCTAATGGAAACGGTTTCTGTGGATTGATTTGATATGACGTGTGATCAGTTTACCTCTGGTGTTGCTCATGTTAGTGAAAGTTGCTTAACAGTTGTTAAGGGGTTGTCAAAGGATTTGGACCAATCAGAATCAAGCATCTTACACAACCGGAAGATCACTAAGAGACCCGGGTAATAATGTCTGTTACATAACCTCATGCAGCTTGGTATGGATTCACTGCCCTTTCTCACTCTGTCACTCTTCTCTCTTTCAAGCTATCAAATAACTCATACATTTCCATTACACGTTGGACTTGTCCTGGTTTGAAAAACATTTCATGACCTTTATGGTACACTTACAGTATATACCTGGAGACAGGAAAATGTACTGTGGCTGCTCTTCAAACCCTTTTAAGGGAAACACTTTAAGTCATCAAAGAGAGAAGATGGCGGCGTGCAGTGGTGCGGGGGCTTCGCTAAGCCTACCTTGAATGTACTTTAGGTGAAATCACATGGCAGACAGTAATAGGATGGTTTCATACGCATTTTTTATTAGACTGTAAATGCACAGTAGAGAGAGAAAGAGTCTCACATTTGATTTGTTTACTCAACAATTAGGCATGTTTGAACCCAGGCCTTTTCTCTTTTGCTCCAAAACAACAGAACAAGAACAACAGATACAGCAGTTTCTCATCTTTTGTGTTGGAACAGCACAGGGTGTAGTTTTATAAGTAAGTGGGTTCATGGGAAATTTCTAAACTATGTCATAGATTCTGTGTGACCCCAAGTAAAACATTTGGATGGGAACTTGACCACCGTGATTATTTCACTTTTAAAAGTTTTTTGTCTGTTTAAGTAAGTTAAAGTCCAGGAAAAGATGAGAAACTTTGTGTTTCCTATTCTGTGATGAATAGATTAGATTCAAACTCATTGTCATTGCGCATAGCACAAGTACAAAGCAACGAAATACAGATATAAATGTTGTATTTACATTTGATTGTTTTTATTGTACAAACATACAGAAGCACTTAGCATCAATACAAACTTAACAACACCTTTACCGGCCCCTTTTTAAAGTTTTGACATGTGAAATCAACCATACGGAGCCCCTGAAGTCCTGCATAGATTATAGATTTTATCTTGTGCACACAAGAAAATTATTTTGCAAACAAAAGCTACGTTGTTTGTGAGGTGGTTGTGAAAAACCCTAATCTGATAATTGAGATTGGGATCAAGATATCCCTACTTTCAGATCCAACTGGCAGTTTATTCTGATAATAACAGAAGCATTCACTGTCTCTCCAGGTTGCCTTTGTAGAAATAATGTTTCAGATCCTCATCACTTTTGTAGGTTATCTTTACATGCAAAAATTAAGGAGGATGAGACAACATGTTAAACCCTTATAGTTGGAGCCTGCAGGTGGATGCTGGGGTGGATGTGTAGCTGAAAGTTTGAGCCCAGCACAAGTGCAGTGTAATCGTGGCATTGGCAAAGCAGAGGCAGAGATCAGGAATCTGCCAGCTTGAATAGACTGCCTAACTGGAAGGATATGTTTGTCAAGGGATTTTGAGACTGATGAATGGCAAATGTGAAATCAATTAAACTTGAATGGCCGCCTGAACTAGCTCGCATATATCACTCTATTTAATGACAAATATTGGCAATTGATTTCAAGTAGATTTTTTTTACCACTGCTGCATTTGCCAAGCTTTATGATTTGTGTGCACAAGATAATGAACTTGTGTGATAAAATTATCACTTTTTGGTACTTCAGGAGATCGGTACATTCAGAACACAGCAGTACATTTCTTTTGCCACATTGAAAAACGAACAAATAACCACTGTTCCTGCTTGAAGTGTTGTCATGTTTCATTAGGAGGAGACTATGGTGGTCTCTCTGGAGGAAACAATACATGTCAGGAGGAGAAAAAAAAAAGTTTTTTCTTTTTGGGGTGGCCTGTACAAATTTTCTGAGGAATAATAATTTGTGTGCTTGGCATGACATTACCAAGAACTATTCTGATTAGTTGATTTCACTGGACCAAAGCCTGAGCTCTCGTAACTCATATGCAGGAATTTATTATTGATATATTTTTAATAATCATTGTGTTGATTATTACACCACACTGTCACAGAGCTGCAAAATTAAGCTTTTCAAAATATTTCTTTGCGCCTGAGCACATAACTGTATCCATTTTTTTTAATTAAAATCTGTTAATCATTTTTATATCACCTGGTAATAGACAAGAAAGCAGGACAGAAAGTGTACAAAAATATATAAATGCTTAAATGAGTAAAAGCACAGCTAAAAGAAACACAGGACATCAAATATAAAAGACAACATCTTTTCAGTCTCTCGAATTTTCTACTTCGCATTTCATATATGCTCAAGTTTCATATTTAACATAAAAATATTGTATTTTGAACCTCATATTTCATAAAATGTGAAGAAGTCTGACTTGAATTGAATGATTAATTTAATGGTCTCTGATTTAAAGCCAGCCTCCTCAAAGCGATTATACAGAGTGAATGTTAATGTAAAGTGCTTCATGTAATACAATCATTATGTTCTCCAGCTGCTCTTGCACAGTGTGGAGAGATAAAATTAGGTTTTTTGAAACGTACAATGTCCTTTTATCTTTTTCTTTACAAAGTAGACGAATTAGAACTTTAAATTCCTAATACCCATGGCATGTGGTACCTTGACAGTTTTGTCTCTGTTCCATACTGAAGTTACATATTCACACAAATCACAGAATCACACAAAGACACATGAAGAAACAAGTTGACAGATAATTACAACCTCAACAACATCTATGCAAGTATTTTACTGCAAACTCTATAAGTCCCAAAAGCTCACAACCCACGTGTCTGCCATCATCGAGTGTGACAGCCTACTGTCTGCTGCAAAATTTCCATTACACAGCTGAAATCACTGCTCTGCCTGGAAGTACATGCTGGGTGCTGCATGGATGCACACACTGCTCTTATATCGAATGTGTGCAGTAATGATGAGTCACCTTTTATATTGTATTTTGTAAACTTTGTATCCATCCCGTTCTCCTCATTATCAACATAAATTATTTAACATAGATGTAACCCTCAGTTACTGAGTGCACTTTTTTCTTTAAGATTTGGACAAAACAATGATTCCTGCCTTGAGGAACATGTTCCTCAAAGACTTCCTCCCAGATCAGTCATTAACAGTCATTTAATTACACAGTATTGCAGCCTTAGTAGTATTTAGTCATGTTCAGACTGCACATTAGAGAGATTGCACACAGTCACAAAATTATGTGCAATTAATTTAACTGGTGTAAGAATTCATATTTTCTCCTTTTACATCAATATGATGTCACCGAAGCTGAACAAAGGTACAACATAATTTTGAGAGACTTGAGCATAGACAAAAAAAAAACCTTGAGGAGCATAACTGAAACAACAGGAGTTCTCTGAGTCAATGCACATCTTGTGCTCTTCTGTCTTGTCTGAGTCATAGCCATAATTCTGTCCACACTGCCGGGTTGACCGGTAAGCCAATGAGCAGGCAGGAGCAGCTCCGACATCAGGGGGATGTGTTTGTCTCTGGTTGCTGGTTTAGCATCAATGTATCCAACTCCCCATCAGGAGTTGATAAAAGTTGAAACAGAGAGTAACATGAGAATTTTGTCTGATATCCAGCAGATAATGAAGCATAGAGACACTCTGATGTCTGAACAACACCCTGTAACAAGTTGTGAACACATTCCAGTAGGGAAAGGCTTTTTTTCTAGGGGTGTAAAGATTCACTGATCCGTAATCTATAACCAAACTTATAGTTAAAGGTCCGATTGCACCGTTCAGCGGCATCCTGGATCGTTAAAGCTTTCATACAAACCAGTCGATGGTCCGGGATTTTAAAGGTATAATCCAGTTGACTGAGGTTTTGCGTGTTTTTCTCTGCATAGGCCTAATGTGCTCAGTGCTTCAATCTTGCAGGACTTGGATGTTGACCTCTTACATTTCTTAAGAGTAATTCATTTAGGTGACAGGTCAGATAGAGTTCATCAGCTCATGTCAAGGAAACCAATACAGTGATCAGCGAAGGTGTACATTTACAGTCTCCACCTCAAAAATCAAGTCATGGGGACTTAATATGAAAGACTGAAAATTCTATAAAAGTCTGCCAGTCTCTTTGTGGAGAAGCAATTAGGTGCATTGGCTGCAAAACTAATTTCACCTCACAAGACCCCATGACAAAACCTGAGCCACAATGCTAGCATAAGCGAACAGCCTTAAATATTACATTCTCTTCCCAGCTACTACGTGGTGACGGTATGGTTATCATGATATCTACAGCCTGTTTTATTACTGAAGTTGACAACATTACAGTGATGTTTGAAGTGATGACTCTTACAAGACAACATTCACTGAGTTTGACAGAAATGTTTATATGTCAAATGTCATCTATAATTCATATGTAAGACTGAGAGAGACACTATGGGGAAAGAGAAACAATGTCTGGAAATATTTTCACCATTGCAGTTTTAAGGAGACATCCCCACTCTTCTGTTTTACAATACACTCTGTCAATTTTTTTAAAATAAAGTAACTTGGGATTCAATTATTAACTTGCATCAAGCCAAAGATTTATCCCCCTATTTTTTTGTACCATTCTTTTTTGTGGATGAAGAACATTGTAAAGTCAGACATTACATATTATCTCCAAAACTATCCAGTCCTTTGATTGTTTTCTGAGCTGCATAACACATTCAAACTACTGCCTCTGTCTCTATTTTTTTTTTTTTTTTTTTTAGCTCCTCTTCCATTCATTGTGGGATTTGCATGGATATCTATTCTTCCCTGTTTCTTATTCACTGTGGTGCCCCATTGGATGGTATTAACTCCTCAGAGGCCGGCTCCTGCTGAGCCCCTTCAGGTATCATCCTCACACTCACACTTCCACCATCTGTTGTGCTTGGGTTCACTCTGAATTTCCTGTTAATTGGCCGAACAGCCCTGTAAAACTGCCTCTTGAAGGTCTCACTAAGGATAATATAGAGGAACGGGTTGATGCAGCTGTTGGCGTAGCCCATGCTAATAGCAATGTTGTAAGCATAGGAGAAGGCTAAGCTCGGCTTCTGCACCCCGAGGTGGACCAGCTGAAGGATGTAGTAAGGGGCCCAGCAGATGAAGAAAGCCAAGCATATGGCTACCGCCATCCGGGTCACCTTCCGGGTTCGCACCCTCAAACTCCGAGGAGGGAGGGGGGCCACGCTTGTGGACATGTGCTGCAGGATCTTGAAGAACACCAAGCAGATGATAACCAGAGGTATGGCAAACGCCAAGAAGAACTGGTAGAGTGTAAACCAGTATGTGTCAGTGACAGGGTCGGGCAGGAGAAGAGCACAGGCCACCATGCCGTCGGGGAGAGTCATCAGGCCAGCGTACATCCACACAGGGATGATTGTGAGTAATGACAGACCCCACACTAAGCCAATCACCAGTGCTGCCACACAAGGTGTGCGGATGTAATTGAAGCGGATGGGATGGACTGTGGCCAAGTAACGATCAAGTGTCATAGCTGTGAGGATGTAAGTACTAACAATTTGACTATTGGAGTCCAGTGCGGTGATGACCGTACACATCGCAGCTCCAAAGTGCCAGGTACCGTTGCCCAGCAACTGGTGGAGGAGGAATGGCATTCCAAGTAGGAACAGGAGATCCACAAGTGACAAATTTAAGATAAAGATATCCGGAACAGTTTGTTTGGCGCGACACTTTGTCTTCTTCATGATGGTGTAGATAACAATACAGTTGCCCATAATACCCAGGAAGCAGATGATGCCAGAAATTACATGAAGGATAGAGCTGCAGTGAAGGGTTCCATCTACAGCTGGAGACAAGGGGAAAATAACAATATTTAGTGACAGTATTCTGTTTTGCACATTGTATGTAATCATGCTGATATAACATCATATATTGTTGAAGTATACACAGTGTATAATGCAGTCCTCATGTCAGAGTTTAATGACCAGGGCAGCATAATATTTTTAGTTCTGTCAGGGGATTATTATGTGGGCGAGTCTAATGCCAGTCAACTCTTTGAAATGTCTTCCATTTGGGTCTTGCAGTTTCATTTCAGAAATAATTTATTCGTGTGCATGTGTGCGAGTGCCTTCTTCAATGCGTCTCTGCTCTGACAGTCCAAATGATAATGCAAGAGAAGATGATAATGGAAGAGGAGAGAACTATAATGTATTTTTAATGTTACTCTTGATGGCAACATTTGAAACTTAAAATCTGACATTTTGTCTCAACTTATGTGCATCAAAACCTAAACAGAGCTCCTTTAAATATTTATTTGTTTGGAAAGTTGAAGCTGATACATCAAAACATTCATATATCAAATTTTTCATCAGCTTATGAGGAAGTTCATTTATTTCCCTGAATACTAAATTTGATGAAATGAATGGACGTTGTGAGATTAAAAAAAATGGATAGACTATGAGATAACTTTGAAGGACTGATAATAATATAACTAGAAAAAGCTGCGTTTTTTTGCATTCCTTATCATGCCTGAAAGCAAGGGGAAACTAGGCTGGAATAAATTACTGTGGGATGTTTGCTCTACCTACCTGTTGTTGTTGAATTTGAGTCGACGAGAGAAAAATTGGAAAGGTTTAAAAAATCCATGGGGATAATCAAAAGTAAATCCAAGTTAAGAGGTATTACCAAGAATCGCATGCCCCCAGAAATGCACCAGAGGCTGCGTGATGACGAAAAATCCTCTTAATCTCTGAGTGATATCCTTGTTGAAATAGTTGAATCCTATGCACACAAAGCACAGTGTTTGACTCTGTGAACAGGACTTGGAGCAGTACGACCTGCGTTCTCGGTGGATGAGGAGCAATTGTGAGCATCTTCACTCTCTGCGGAGTTGCGACTGCAGCTGCAGGTGTCAGCGTTCTGAAGTTAGAAGACTTGTTGGTCTGCCTCTAGGAAGAGCTGGTGTGTGCGTAAAAGCGAGCGCACGGATAAAAAATAATTTATTTATTGTGTTGCTGTGCCAAGATATGGTTGGACAGGTTTTGTATAAGATTAAACATCACCGCATCAATCAGCCAGTGACAAATGGGGAGAGAAAAACAGCACTCGTAATGAAGAGTATGGTTTAATATTTTTTAAATGTGTACTTCTTTGCACAGCCGTTTTCATTTTTGAAGTTATCACTCTTTACTGCCATGTCCCCTCTCAATTGACCGCATTCACCGCTTGTTAACGGCGTTACAAGGTGTAGCTATCAATCAAAAGGTGTTTCCACTTTGCTTAAACGAATCCATGTCTCAGTTATTAACTGTCAGGTTCGTTCTCTTTCAACTGCACAACGAGTACGCATCCAGTTTTAACCACAAGAGGGCTCTGTTGCGCATCATTTTGTGTCCTTAGGCCTTAGGCGTTTATGCACAAGTGTAGGCTAGTGGTGGGTTTGTAAACATTTCACAAGATTATATGGTCTATTCTGAGTTAAGACCCAGCCTAACTCCAAAAGTGGGATTTTTTGGCTGAAGTTTGAGGACGACAATTTCCCTAAAACGTTTTTTTCTATGTCTCCTTTGTTGTACAAGCAGCTTGGTTTTACTTTTGGTTTTCCTTCAATTAATCTTTGATTGAATCAGTCAATCAGCTTTGATTTGTTTAGGATCAGGTCATAGCAAAACTTCCCTCCATAGGAACTTTGCAAAGAAGCAGATCTGTACTGTACTCTTTGTTATGTTATTTTCAGAGAAATAATGTAAGCAGTAACATCAGAGAAGCCCGACCAACAGTTGAAGCAGTTGGAGTCAGTCAGGTCCAAGGCAGAAGTGTGTTCGCAGCATCAATCCATGGGTACCTATGAGGTAGTAATGTTCATGGAACATGAACATTTAAAGTTAGTGACATGCAGTTATGTCATCAGTAACATAAATGATACTAATGGAGGAGGACAGAGGGAGAGAATGGAGCTCAATGTAACAGATCCCCAAGCAAAGTTTAGGGATCAAGTCTACTCTCAAAATTGCACAAGTGTCCTCCTCCCTCACCATGATTGGTAGATGATTCCCAAAGATTTGTTAAAACGTATCTCAAATACTACTTTTAAGGAGATAGGGCATCACAAAGAGGGCCTGTATTCTGTTAGCATAATTGTCTTTAGGGGTGAAAAGGCACTTTGAACTCTTTGGGCCTAATCTACTAAGATCCCAAATAACGAGCTCTAATTTGCATGTGCAAACTATAATATTGCACATGCTATAAATGGGCGTGTTGCGGGTGATCTACTATGATTGCATGCGTAATTGATAACAAGTGCAAAAGTGGTGCAGACCGCCCTATTTAAATGAGGATTTTGCGTGTGCTACAGGCTGTCACCATGGAGAATTTGAGAGAGCAGAGTGGTCGTAAACGAAAAATGAAGTTTGAAGTCATGGAGTTGGAGGTCTTGGTGGAGGAGGCAAATAAACATATCGGTGAACTCCAGCAGAGACATCTCAGCGTTGCCAGAAGAAACACGATTTGGGAGGCCATCTGTGAAAATGTGAATGCTGTGAGAAAAAACAGAAGATCTGCCAATGAAATAAAAAGACGATGGCAAGATACCCGCAGAAGAAAAAAAGGAAAGACTTGTCCTGCCCCATTTCTAATATTGAACATTTCATAGAAACAAAAGCTGAAGAGAAGCAGAACATATGGGAAGTAGAGAGTGGGGTAAGACATTCAGCAAAGGGTCATGGCAGGGGATCAAATCAGCTACTGGGTACGCATATGGGGAGCAGGCATGAACCGCTGGCTAGGCCAACTGCTGCTCCATCTTAGTCACTTCTTAATTGCAGCAACATTATTTCCTCATCAGAATTCATTAGATGTTTCATCAGAATACGTCAGACACACAGCTCTGCGTGTGTGAACGTGTGTCAACGATCGCATAACTTACCCATAACTTATGGCAGGCGTATGCTGGACGAATGATCCATACACTCCATATTTCAAAAAAATGTGTGCATGCACAACATTTTTTGACTTACTCGCTGTGCTACAACGTATACCAGCGTGCTTCAGCGTGCTCTTATTCAAAAATGGAGCGCCGCCTGCAAGCTAGTTGAGGCAGACAACTCGAGCTGCGCTCATTCCTACTGACACGTCATCACCTTCTCTATCAGCTGATCTCAACATCCTCATTCGGCGGTCTATTGAAGCTGCAAGTCCCCCTGTCTCTGCCGCTGCTTTGCCAGTGTTCCTGCTGTCCTGCTTAGTGCTGTGTGAAAGTTCGTCCTTACTTCCTCCCCGGCATCCACCTGCGAGCTCCGAAGGGGGTTAGTCCTACCTCATTACTGTTGCCTGGGGTTTTGCCCTCCTACTTTAAACATGCACAGTATAACCCCTTTTAAAGAAACCCCCTAGTCATTTTAGACCCATTTCTAAGCTGCTGTTTTTACCTAGGATCTTACAAAAACTTTTGTTTACTCACCTGATTCTTTCATGAATGACAATCAGATCCTCTCCTGCTCTCACCATAGAACTTTGACAGCTTTGGCCAAGGTCTCCATAATTCATTGCTGGTTTTGGCTTGTACTCAATCTAATTCTCCTTCACCTCAGCTCAGACTTTTATACAATAGACCACAATGTCTTATCAGCTATCTGCAATCCTCTATTGGAATTTGTGATGTGGTGTTGGACTGGTTAATTTCCTACCTGTCAAACAGGTATTTATCTGGAAATGCATCGCCCTCCTGTGCTCCTAGCTCTTGTGGGGTCCCACAGGGATCTATTTTGGATCCCCTCTTATTTACTTCTATTTCCCTAGGACAAATCCTGCATAGGCACAGTATTGACTTCTCACTGTTACACTACTGCTTCACTGTTATCTGCCTTGTTTGCATCTTTATTTCATTTAATTTTTTTTTGTCTTTTGTTAAGCAAGTTGTAACATTTTTTTATATATAAATAAAGTTATTATGGCATGTTTACACCCTATATTTATTTAAGATCATGCCATGCCCTGTTAAATATTGTTGAAGCAAAAGTTCAAGAAGGTACCCTGTTTTCTTTTTATACTTGATAGTTCTGCAGCAATTTAGCTCTTTGATTATTATTTTTTTTAGGGAATTTAAGACATACAACAGAACATGGGAAGATTACATTTTAAAGGTATAGATTGAAGAGATTGCAAAGATCAAATAAAGAGCAAGCCAAAGATAAAATAGAAATGAACCATATCTTCACTCCTTCACTACATTCAGTCAGATGAAATCTGGCCTTACAGGTTTAACATATTCTGTTCATTTGGACCAGATTCAGTAAAATCTTTCTTTTTGAACCTTGAGGGAGAATGAAAGCCTTTCTAGAATATAAATTTGATATATTATTTCAATCCAGTCATCAATAGTAGGGGGATCAGGTTTAAACCATTTCCTTGTGACAGCTTTTTTGCTTGCTAGTTTCAGGCATTTTATCAGTGTTCTTCCAGAGAAGCCTCCCTGTGTAGATTTTCTGCTGAAGTCTCAGAGGGAGAAGAAGGATGAGCACAGCTGGAGCACTTTGTGCTGCCCTGCTGTACATCATTTTGTCATTACAGTTCAGAATAACTTGCTTTGCATTCAGTTTAGATTATACGTGTGTTCATCATAAAATGATTCACTATTGTCAATGGGTACTTTAATTTTAGAATGTATGTTAATTAGTTCAGACTGAGATAACCTCAGTCCTGATTTTTCAATATCATGTTATTTTCAGTAGAATTTTTCAGTTGAGCATTTGGTTGCGAGTGTCAACCCCTATAATAAAGTTATATAGCAGTCACAGATGATTACAACCCTGAAGGCCCCTGTCCAGCCAAACAGATAATAGGGTTGTGTCAGACAGAATCTATTAAACTGGCAACCAGATTCTTGATCTAGTATGTGGTATGTAAAAGTAGTGACTCCACTGTAAATTCAGTTGGAGGATATTTATAACACTGAAATTGGTTGTTGGTAGGGTTTGGCAATCAAGTGGTGATTCCAATGAAATAGTAGCCCAGGCATCTTGAGTTCAGTGCAGGCTTGTATCAAAGATTCCTCTCAGGCTTTAGTCAATGGAGTCACAGCCCTAGTCCAAATTGCAGTTAATAACCATTGAGCATTTACTTCCTATCTCTGCTATTCAAGGTTGTCAGGAAATTATTGAAAAAATATATGAAATTCTGAACTCCTCACTCCCTACCAGAAAATAAAGGAAGGAAAAAAGCCCTCTGAAAGGAATCTTACAGTTTTAACTTCTGGGTGGTTTAGTAACACCTATAGTTCCCTTGTTTATGTAACAGGTCCCAATATGCTATGAAAAGCAAATACAGATTCATTGTCAGGAATAAAAAGGTTAACATTTGGTGAATGTTTTAACAGTGCAACCAAATAAACATATATTTTGTTAATATAAAGATATTGGTAAATATTCCTGAACAGCAAAGATCTGTTTTTTATACTAAAGAATGAAAGTGACGCGCGCAGTTGGCCAAACATACAGAGGCTATTGTCCTTGTCGCAGATGTCGCTGGTTCGACTCCCGGCCTCAACCATTTGCCTCATGTCTTCCCCCACTCTCCCCACATTTCCTGTCTCTCTTCAGCTGTCCTCTCAATAAAGGCAAAAATGTCAAAAAAAAATATAACTTTGAAATTAAAAACACAATGGAAGCGAAAAAAGTTGACTTCCGTATTGAGAAAGTGTTTGGAGGAGCAGCATGTTGCCTGCAGCTTTTCCTCTAACAACAGCTCCCTGTGGCAGCTAATTTTTTGTACAAATTGACTGTTCCTGAGTCTGTCATTTAAAAATGACAAAACTAATTCTCCTTTTTTGAGTAAGCTTCTCAAATAAACAATGATGGGTTTGTGCTTTCCCTCTGACAAGGACATTATATTTGGTGATTGCTTCACAATAAAAGCAAGTTAATTGCTCCTCATGCAAAAGCCAAGAGCAGGAAATATTGGTACTTTTTTCTGTAGTCATTCTATTGCTTACAAAGCCAGCCAGATAACAACAGGAAACTTCAGCTGCACCCTTCAATGTTTCATGAGCTGATAGGTCTGTGATAACTACTTTTTCTAAGATGTCGTGTGAAGAGGGTCTGTTGTCTCCTTTATGTTATGTGGGATAGATAGTGTTATTGGAAAGACTTCACTTTTTAGGCACACATAGGAGAAAGAGGGCAGTTATCAATTTTCTATTCAGCAGTGCCATCACTGCGCTTGACTGATTGCAAGCCATGAGGAAAACCACTATTCATTTGGCCAGCCAGTACAAAACATGTGCTGTCGAGTGAAGCGACCATTGCAGCTGTTGGGAGATGATAAATCTAACTAAATAAGCAATTCTATCATTTGTAAAGAGTGCATCTGAGTAGCAGCTGAAAGCAACTGCAGAGCCATGGAACAAGAGATATGATTAAGTGTGCATTGAATGAGGGATTTTAGTATAAGTTAGTATCTGTGATAAATATATGTTTCTCATTGTTAGGCAATTTCTGTCAGGTAGTCTCTTGCAGACACAAGGCAATAGAAGAATAGAGACACTTTGGCAACCTCTCAGGGGTACGACGGGTTCAAAGCTTTGTTCCTTTTCTTACAAGTCAGTTATTTGCTGCGTTGTTTTGTGCTGTGCAGCCATCAAACGCTTATTTTAGTGGCTCAATCAGAGTCGTATAGCCACTAAAAAGAAACTAAAAGAAGTGTAGAGCTTTTTACAGATTCTTCTGTCTGCTACTTATGATAAAAGATCAGGGACACTAAGCTCCAGAACAGCCAGATTGCCATCAGTATGAAATATTGATTTAAAAACGCTCTGTTTATTTCAATACATTGAATTATCTTTCCTTGGAGGGTTATGTGGGCTGGAGCTGATTTTGTCTGGTATTGGAGCGAGAGGCTGGGCAAACTCTAGCCAGGTCATCAGTCAATCACATGGCTGACACACACAGGTAGACATCCATTCATACTTATTCCTATGGGCAATTTAGACTAACTTTAGACTTTGGGAGAAAGCTGGAGTACCCGCAAGAGACGTACAAACTTGTCACCAGGAGTTTGGAGAATCAGCCAGCCAGCGACAAGTTTGACAAGGGGCCGTTTTTGCTCCGATACATTTTCTTTTACCTCTCTTGTTGACAACATGCTTACCCAAAACCTTTCACACCTCCACAACAAACTGAAGAAAGCAATGCCATTTGGGTGTCTACTGTCATGACATGGTGGGAGAAATTCTGAAGCACTATTTGGACAAAAATAAAGTGTATCTCATACTGTATAAAATATACTACATACAATATATATAAAAAAAAGTCTAAGAAATGTTTTCTTAAAATGTTAAACAGTAACTACTTGATCCCAAATGTCATAGTTGGTCATGGGTTTAAACTCTCTGCAGCTGGCGTGTGTGTTTGGCAGACACAAAAACTGATCAGCTCTTAAAGATGAATCACTGTAATATTGAAAACTTCATTAGCCTGCTCTTTGTATTCTGTTAAATATGTATTTACATGTCTCCTTCTACAGACATTGAAGAATTGTGTCTGACTGGATGATAAATTATTAACTATAAGGAATGCATAGCATCCCTTTGAGACCTACATATTGCAGAGTTTCATAAAGGATAAGAGAAAGAAAAATATATTTCCTCCAGAGTGCAAACATTTTTATAATATAATGTGGAAGTGAATGAATGAGATGGATGATATTGATTCTCCAAAGTTTTTTTCTCTCTCTCTCCCTATTTCTTTGTGTACAAAATATTGGTGCTGGGTTTCTCAACCAATAAAAACAAGTTTTAAAAAAAAAAATAACTTTTTGATTGCATCATTATTAAATGACCTTGTTGCTCAAATTTTAGAGCTTCTACAAAATATCTTTGGTATGAGAGTTTCTGATATCACAGGGTGGGCAATGC
This sequence comes from Notolabrus celidotus, assembly GCF_009762535.1. Classification (NCBI taxonomy): domain Eukaryota; kingdom Metazoa; phylum Chordata; class Actinopteri; order Labriformes; family Labridae; genus Notolabrus; species Notolabrus celidotus. The sequence continues at coordinate 16,881,340 of NC_048278.1, forward strand.
ATACAAATTGACACTCAGTGTCAAAACAGTAGATAAAAGTGCCTTCTTAAGAACACCTTTAACACACCAATCAAGATTAAAACAAGATGTATGATTGTCTTACCAGTGTATGAAAAAACAATGCAGGGTCATAGGCTGCTCTACGTGAAATACTGAACAGTTCCTTTTTAACTATAAGAACAGAATCAGAGCAATTTAATCTTCAAATTGTTATTTTCACAATTGTGCTCTTTTTTTTAATTTTTCGTCTCTGTATGTGACTTTAAAGTATTTGAAATTCACAAATGTCATATATTCTATTAAATTTGTCATTCCCCTCTTATGCTATTGGTTAATTAATGAAAGTGCGCTATAATTTGCCAAAGAAAGAGACAATCAGCCAATCCTGTTTCTGTGGAATTGTTTAGCTATGGCCGCATGTTCAAATGAGTAGCCTGTCCTTTTTAGCTAATTTAACTGTATCATCAGAGAACACAGAGGTTCCTTTCAGCAGCCCTATTCCCTTTTTTCTTCCTTAGGAAGAGGTTGTCATAGTCACAAGCAATACATAATACAGTCATAGAGTCTTTATTCCTGCAAGAGCAACGTCCATACTCTGAAGGGACCGTCCTCTCCCACTTTGCTCATCTTCACAGGATTTTGCTCCACGAAGGCAGTTGCAAAGATTTTGCATTATATAATTTAAATATAGCATCGGAAAAAAAACCTTTAAAAAAGTCAGGAGTTTTCTCTTGCTTAAGTCTTCCACTGGAAGGAACTCCAAGTTCTGGGTGTGTGGGTTTTAATCTGGCAGTCACGACTCCGATGCCCACTATGAGGATCTGTTAGAAGTACTCTTCAAACTCATGTCAGAAATTCAGCCTGTCAAAGTGACAATCCATCTGTCCATTAAACTTTAAACCTCATTCATCTGGTGTGGCTGTTACCAGAGATTGCTTTGCTGTCATTAAAGCCTGTGCAGCATTCAGATGCATATATGGACCAGTTATACTTACAAAGCAATTTCCAGCTAAGAGCCACTAGACTGAAGTGTGTGTCTCTAATTGTTAAAGTGACTTCTAAAACAGAATTAAACATCTTGCAACATGGTCAGAACAACTGATAATGGCTTGAATTTCTTTAAAGCCTTTCGTGTCTATAGAGAAGATGAAAACAAAGAGTTGAAAAAGTTTTAGAGGGAGAGGCAACTTCATTCATTATTGTTTTATTTTACTTCTTTGTGACTAGACTTAATTGCATAATTATCTGATATGCACATTAAACTCTGCTCTTATTTCGACAGGCCTTGACATTATTTTGGTGAAGATTCTGTTGTTTAGTTCTGAATCTGCTGACAAAAGATTTGTGGATTGTGGGGACTTTCCTGTGGTTCTTAAGGATAGTGATCCAAGACTGTCGAAAACCTGGAATTCAATGTGGCCTTCGGCGTTTTTCAAGACACCAATGCAGAGAGGAGCTTGATACCTACTTGGCCATTGTATCGGACCTCGCACTCACCTATGGTGGCTCTCTCTTTTATGAGTACCACAAATCTTTTTCTGCTAAAGCTGCCATGTACATCCAGAAATTCAATCAGACGCTGGATTGGTCTGTACTCGACCTTGCCCTCATAAGCAGACATTTTACTGGGCATAAAACTCTGGCCGGCTCCATCTGTGGTTCCTTCTCCCACACGACCTCTCTCTATCCAAAGACTGCTTTGCAACAACTGTTGGCCCCGAAATCTCAGGCACATCCTTTGTCTAGCTCTGTAGGCCATCCTTCAAAGCGTCAGGTACCTAATTCTTCGGGATACAAGTCTCCTTGTTATGGTCCTGATTTTTTTGTTATTTGCCCTAACCCTCTCTCTCTCTGCCTGCAGGTTGCATGGGTAGGGGCGGGGCCGGTCTCCTCAGGAGTGAGGCTCATCAGGCACACCTGTCCCTGATTTTCTCATCAGCACTGGCTTCTTAAGCTGCCACCAAACACTCCTCCAGTGCCAGATTATTTTCCTCTAGCCGCATGCTCCATGTCCCATTGTAGCCTTGCTCCTGAGGAGATTCAAGCCACGCTTTCTGTGTACTTATCTCGAGTGTTTTCCAGAGGATTGATTCCTAGTTTTTTGTTTGTGAGTTTTTTGATAGAACCTTTTTCCCCCTTTTTGGGTGATTTTGTGTTACTCCTAGTTTTGTACTTTTTCTCAGTTGTTTTTACCCTCAAGGCGCTTTAGTTGAACCTTGGTTTTTTGCTTAATAAATAATTTTTTCCCTGTACTCTGCATTTGGGTCCTGGTCCTTTGCTCAAGCCGTAACACTCCTATTTGCATTAATTTCAATGAGAATGTTTGTACATTTCCTAATTGTAGATTTATGCATGTGTGTAGTTGGTGTAGGGACAGCCACCCCTGCTCTGTGTGTCCCAGGAGGCTCCATCCTGCAAAATCAGGGAAGTAAATGCAAAGCATCCTTTGACTCCAGTAAATGTTTCAGCTCTTTCCAAAGCTCTGTCTAATCACCCCAATATGTTTTGTTAAGTATCTGATCACTGGTCTAGTTCAAGGATTCCTAGCAGGAATGTGCTGGCTCCCGAAAGTAACCCATGTGTGTAGAAATCTTCAGTCAGCACTTACTGAGCCAGAAGTAGTAGATGGGCTTCTGTCAAGGGAAGTTTCAAAGGGCTACATGGTGGGTCCATTCTCAAGATCTCCCTTCTCCATTTTCAGAGTGAGCCCTATGGGTGTTGCCATGAGGAAATACTCTCTCAAAAAACGTCTCATTATAGATCTCTCAGCTCCTCGCGACTCCTCAATCCTGAGTATAAACAGCTTGATTCCCTGTGAACCATTCTCTTTGTACTACACTTCTGTCGATAACACTGTGCAAATGATTAAATCTGCGGGGACTGGTGTGTGGCTGGGGAAAGCAGACATTTCTGACACCTTCAAGGTCACACCGCTTCACCCCTCACAATGGCATCTTTTCTGTGTAAAATGGCGTTCAAAGTTTTATTTCTCTGTTTTATTCCTAGTCATACAAATCACATTGCTGATGCTCTCTCTCACTTCAAATTTCAGGAGTTCAAAACTGTGTCCCCAAGCCAAGCCTTCCAGCCTGCCATGCCCTCCTTTCACTCAGATGACACTAGATTGAGGATCTCCTGTCATCAGCTTCCAATTATATGAGACTTGGGTTAGCCAAAAGCACCATTAAAGCATATGATTCAGCTTGTTTTTTCTTTTCTTCCTTTTGTTGCAGTCTTCTCCTTAGCCCTTTTCCAATAAACACTTCTGTAGTCTGTGTATTTATCGTATTTTCCTTTTAAATCACGCAATCTCCAAATGCAAAGTACTAAAGCCATGCTGGCAGGGATTCAGTTTCACATTCGCCTGAGCTGTGGCCTGCAACCCGAACACCATTCCCCTCACTCCCTGACAACTGGCGCAGCTACAACTGCAGCTCTCCACCTAGACACTCAAATCCCTGGGTCGCTGGTCATCTTCTGCATACCAACGCTATGTCAGCTTTCACAAAAAAGAGATCTTGTCTGCACAAAAGCTCATGAGTTCCTGAACCTAATGCTTAATAAATATTGCATCTACTTCGCTGCCTAATTCTGTCATTGCATATCAGGTGGTTCGCTGGGTCATGGTACTTGTCCAATTCAGCATGCATTAAGTCTGCATTGTCGAGTTAGAATATTCCCTTGCAGCCAAGGTGCTCACGGGGAATGGCCACATGGCGGCTGGAGCCAAGGCCTACAAATAGTAGATCCCACATCGGCTGCGCCAGGCTCTAAATCTGTTGTTTTGGGGGTGTTCATTATGTTTTGCTTATTACTCCTTAATGTCTGCATGTAAACTTTTCTGCAGGGAGTGATGAGGCCGGAGCCTGGGCGCCGAACATGAATATGTATTTGCTGCTACAATAAACAATTCAAACATGAGTTGTCTGACTGAACTAAAAATCCATGCAATAACAAAAAATATTAACCAACACAGAAGGGAGGAAACACAGAGGATGTTTTCGAAACTGCCTGCTATACTTGTAATAAATACTGATTTGGCCAAAATCCAACGCAGTATGTTAATGTAGTGGCAGCAGTGGTTCTAGTCTTGGTTTTTCATTGTTGGCCTTGAATGCAGCTCACTGTTTGATCCACACTCCAGAGCAGAAAAGGGCAGTAATGCACCATTAAGCTGGATGCCAGCTGCTGTGAAACACAAAAAAGAAGAAGAAGATGGCTGCCTTTTTGCCAGAAATAGGGATTGGGATTGGTAGTAGAATATTGGATAAGTTAGGGGTTTACACAGTGGAGATGGTGGCAGTGTTGGTTACACTAAGGGGGGTGGAAGTAACTAAACAAAGGGAGCCTTAGTCCTGGCGAGTTTAAAATCTTTCAGTTCAGACAGCTGTCAGGATATTTTATTTGAAGTCCTTCAGACAGTTGCAAGACAACTACATCAGGGAGGTCAGGTAAAATGTATGTGGGTGCCAGCTCATGTAGGTGTGAGGGGGAATGAGAGGGTGGATGAACTGGCAAAAAGGGTGTTGAAAAAAGGAAACATTGAAATGCACATTAACATTAGTAAAGCAGAGGTCAAGTGTGAGGTATGGAGCAAAATCTACCAAGTATGGCAAGGAAGGTGGGACATAAAGGAAGAGGAAGGCATCTACACAAATTACAGAAGAGTGGACTCAGGAGAGAGGAGATAGTAATGACTAAGGTTAGGGCATTGTGCGTTAAATAAGACATTGGAAGTGATAGGGAAACATTATTTAATAATTAAACATTATTCCAAGCTTGTTCTAAGTAATTTTGCATTTACTTAAAACTAACAAAGTTTAATTGGTCTTGAAATAGCACCCTGTTGGCTAGTCTGCCTCTCTGCCTCATGTGAACTGGTGTCTGGTCTGCTAAGGTTTGTTTTATAAGATTATTAATTCATTGCTGAGATGTGGATATATTTAAAGGACCCATTTTTTCACTTGTATTTAGTGTCTGTTTTCCTATGGGTATTTTACTTGAGGCGTAAAGACTTAGAAGTCTGGGTAGCTGTCACCTTGTGTCAGTGTAATATTGAAGCCAATTAACTGGTAAGCAGGGCAACATAACTTGAAGGTTGACTACATATTTATTACATTGTTGTAAAGAAGTTTTAACATGTAATGTACTTATTTTGTGTATTTCAGCCCTTTTATTGGCTGCTATTTGCCTATGTGAATGTATTTGCCTTAATGCCTTTTCAACTGAACCAACTGTTTTATTTGCTTTTCTTTGTTTAATACTTTTGTTATTTCCCCTGTAGTGAAGTGGTTGTCAGCTCTAGGTGGTTCCCTGCACCGTTTGTAGTGGTAAGCGCACCAGGACACAATAGTTTGCACCTGTTTGCCGTGGTTGCTGTTTGTTGTGAGTTCATGAGTATTGAGTAAGCTGCACTCCTGGAACACACTCTTTGATGTTAGGCTGCCTCCCCTCTGCTGGCACCCCTTACCACCCCCCCCCACCCCCCCATTTTGCTATTTTTACATAACCTTCGATTGGAAGTGTCCTTTTAGAAAAAAAGCAACTAATTATATTGTAATAAACTTTGATACATCTTCCTAAATTGAATAATTTACCTCCTTACAGCAATAACTAACCCCCATCGCTTCACAGATACTTCCAGTCTAAATAATAAATAAAATAAAAATTTGTTTTGGAACCACATCTCTGTCTTAATTCAGTTGTTGAACCTGTGTTGCCTTTGACTGATTAAGGTGTTTACATATTTCCTGGGGTGATATTCCCCAGATGGCATTGTCAGGTCAGTTAGCTTGTTGTTTTTTGTTTATTATACGGCAACCCTTAGTGTCCCCCACCTTGCCACATTAAGAGGAGTAAAAACTGCACTATGCCAAAACTAGCCGGATGTCGTATTGATTCGGGAAGATTTCTAAGTATGCATCGGACCAGTCTCCTTCACGTACTGTTTCCCACGATGCACAGCACTAATGTTATGCTTATTTTTGACGGGAGGCACTATGTTTTTAGGTGCAGTGAAAATTATTAAATTCCATATAAACCACTTAACTTTTCGAATTATAAGTGATGCTAACGAAGCAGTTTATCTATCAGCTTGGCCGTTGTATAGTTCCGCTTTCTGACACCTTAAATCCAGTGACTCCTGGCCCAGCATACTGCAGAAGAGATCCAACAGAACAGTCATACTACAGACTACCTTCAAACACAGTATGCAGTATGCTGTATGTACTGCATGCTACATTCGTACGTACTATGTAGCAGGCAGTTTCGAAAACAACAAGAGACCACACACACACACTGGGTAACGAGTAAGGGGACACAGGTGAGACCAACAAGGCACAGGTGAGACCAACAAGGCACAGGTGAAGACAATCATAAAGGACAGAAAACGCAGGAAGCAAAACTTAACACACAGGTACAACAGGAAGCACAGGATAAAAAAACACAGACAAGGAATACACGTGAGTATACAAAAAAGGAAAACTTGTAACAAAAGGTAAATCAACACATGAAACAAAAGACCCTAGAAACTAAATACACTGAATCAGGGAAGAGAATAACCAAAAATCACTAAAAGATAACAAAGAACAGACCAAAACATGAAACTTCTAGCAAAGCCATCTGTCCATTAGTTTTTCACTATTGGTAATACTAAGTCCTTTAAATTTAAAGCTCCTGTAAAAAATGTTCAGTGTGTTTTTATTTTTGCCAAGTGGACATCTTTGTCGATTTTGTCCTGTACGTGTGCAGCTAGTGTTTTAATACTTCAGAGTTCTCTTAAGATTCAAGTCAGTCAAATATGCAGTGATCAGGTGGGTCACTTTTATAATATGTTCTGAATGAAGAATCAAACATTTCACATTCACGTCATTCAGATTTATCAAATTGATCAGAAAAGACAAGAATTATTTCTCCACGACTTTTAAAGTAATTGAAGATCAAAGCAGAGTCTCTCTTCAAGGTTAACTTTGGTTCTTTCCGTCTTTAATGCCAAATATTTTCCAGGTATCAAGAAATGTAGTCTCTGGTGCACCTCACTTGTTGTCTGGTCTTTTTGTAAGGAAAGAAGTGACTGCTGGTTAACAGTTGTGTGTACGTAGTAACAGAGACGTGGCCTCCTCATTTTTTGTCTGTGAATAGTATGGCCATGTTCAATGTTTGATGCTGCAGACTTTGATTCTGCCAAACAGTCTAATCACTGATGGTATCTAAAGAAATCAAGCGGTGTTGTAAAATCGAAAGAGGCAATGAGAAAAACAAGGGTCTGCATTTAAAAATGCATAGTGTGACATATTGGCTGGGAAAAAAAACAGAAAATGTCAATGTTAAGAGGTTAGATGACATCATTCATACATGACTTTGTTTGTATAATGATTCATGATAAATGTACAATCAAATACATGGAAGACAAATCCCATCAGTTTTCATCAAGTGCTATGCAATAAATGGAAGCTGACATTTATATGCACTGCTTTGCCTTGCGCTCAGCTGCAAGGTAATGTGATGTACATGCTCCACTTTCATGAGGTGAAGCCGATTTTCAGTGCTGTGACAGGTCTGGCTGCAGACAGGCAGATATTATATCCAAGCGATCCTATAGGTCACAGGTTAACGCAGTATCTAATCCTGCTCTGCAGCTGCAAGACTTTCAGCCACACTACTACTGCTGTTGCTTATGGCGAGAGCGAAAAAAGGTGATGAAGGCGTCTGCTTCTGACAGACCAGTTTTCTGAGCTAGCTTTTTTTCTCTTATGGAAACCTAGAATCCGGATATTTGAATATTTGAAGCTTTAATTTGATCAGAGACTTCATTTATTTTTGGTAAACGATCAAACAGCAAAAGAGGAGCTTCAAACACCTCAGTCGTGGAATAACAGTCACCTCCATCTTGAGTCATAAAGTCCCTTTGAATTTACACCATAAGGTGTCACTTACTCAGCTTATGACATATAAAAATAATATGATCCAATTGACATAGAAATAAAAAAACAATACAAGACCATTTCTAGTTCTCACACTTGATCTTCATTCTGGTCTGTTAATCCCATCAAGATACACGCCCCACTTCAGAGGATATTTTTCTGTTCTGTCCTCCATCCATTCGTATGCAGCTACTGTGCCCAGTTCAGCCAACCAGTTCAGAAAAGGAGGCTCTCCCGGGGTCTTCCAATTCCTGAGGGTAATCTGTCGTCCAGGCATAATTGCAGTTTGTGTCCATTTGATCAGTGGTTTTGAAAAAGCAGATAAAACTGTAGAGCTTAGGACACAGTACAAATTGCCCTTTTACAACATTAACAATATAACAATGAATCTTCTTCCACTACTGATTAATCATGGGGCACGACCAAAGTACATGGACCAGGGTTCCCTCACCTACGCCACACTTCTAGCAAGTAGGCGAATCCTTTAAGCCAAGAGCCTACTTGGGGTCCAATAAAACCATTGCAGAATTTTGAATTGGATAAGCTTCCCCCTCAAATCCCTTGACATTATTTGAAAATTACCGACAATCTTATGCCACTCTTGCTCATCATATGATACCCCTAAATCTCTTTCCCAGGAAATGTTAAGGGCTGCGACCATGTCATCTCCTCCACAATCTAGAGCATCCTATAATATTTAGTGGCTTCATGACCTTCCCCCAATACCTTTATAATTTTATTTAACTTATCCGCTGACTTTGGAGATTGTATACTTGACCAAAAGAGCTTTTGCATACCCATTTGTCTGAACTGCTGCTTCTGGTCGATTATATAAGAGACGCACCCACTTAATAAAATTTTCTCCAAAAACGAACATTTCAAAAGTCCTAAACAAAAATCTCCATTCCACCCTATCAAACGCTTTTTCAGCGTCAAGCGAAACAGCGGCAATTGGTGAATTAGACTTTGAGACTGTCCACATAATATTAATAAATCGCCTTATGTTATCTGCTGAGCTACGTTTGTGAATGAAACCCACCGGATCTTCATGTATCAAAGATGTCATAATCTTCTCCAATCTATTTGCAAGAACTTTAGAGAGAATCTTAGTATCTAATGGAATAAGGGAGATTGGTCGATAGTTCTTACAATCACATGGGTCCTTATCGTTTTTAAGAATAAGTGTGAATAGTGCTTTAGTCAATGTAGATGGTAGTTTCCCCCTTTCAAATGCTTCATTGTACATACCGAGTAGTAGAGGTGTCAGTTCAGAGGCCGTGAAGCCATCTGGCTCTGGGGCGTTCCCATTTGGGAGACCTTTAATAACCCTAAGAGTTTCTTCACTGGTTATCAGGTGGTAAGTTCTGTCTTGCATGACTCAGTCAATTTGGGAAGAGCCAATCCTTGAAAAAATGTTTCCATACCCTCTTCATTGTGTTGAGTGTTTGCTGTATATAACTTTACATAGAACTCTCCAAAGATATTATTTATTTCAACATAATTGGTTTTTAATTCTCCCCCCTCTGATCTAATGGAGGAGATCGTCGACAAAAGCTCTTTCTGTTTTAAGCTATTTGCCAATAGTTTACCTGCTTTATCTCCTGATTCATAATATTTTTGTCTCATTCGAAAGAGTGAGAACTCCACTTTCCGTGACAGAATGCTGTTATATTCATATTTAAGTTGTGTCAGCACCCTATGGTCCTCAACATTAAAGTGTCTTTTTAACCTTTTCTCAACCTTCTTAACTTTTTCTTCTATTTCAGCCTGTTTTGCTTTTGCCCTTTTTTCTTATGGGAAGCGTATTGTATTATAAAGCCTCTCAGTACCGCCTTAAGGGCTTCCCAACTTATTCCTGCAAAGGGCGATGTTGGTTCATTCAACTCAACGTAGATCTTAATTTGATTTCTTAACATTTCCTTGAACTCAGTTTCTTGCAAAAGAGATGAATTAAATCTCCATCGGGTCATTTGGATCTTGAGCATGGTCTGAAACTAAAATGCTTCCAATAGAGCAAGAAATTACAGAGTGCATAAGGCTTTTGAAAATTAGAAAAAAATCTATTCGGGAGAATGTTGTGTGTGGAGCTGAGAAGAAAGTATAATCCCTTCCTATTGGATGCAAGATCCTCCACACGTCTATATAACCTAAAGACAGCCATATGTCTCACTGCAATTGAGGCCTTAGGCATTCTCCTTACTGAGCTAGAGCTACTCCGATCCAGCAGGGAATCCAACACCAGATTAAAATCTCCACCTAGAATGACATTATGATCTCCTGCCTGCTGTATTTTTGCTTCAAGGTTGTCAAAATTTTTTGGATCATCTCCGTTTGGGGCATAGATATTTGCCAAAATAATCGTGTGACCTTGTATTTCAGCAACTACTATAAGGACCCTGCCCAATATATCTTTAATTTGGCTGATGCATTTAAATTGTAATCTTTTGTTAATAAGTGTTAAAACTCCACGGCTTTGGCTAGATCCTACACTGTAATAGACATGGCTCACCCAGTCTCTACACATTTTATCTGATTCTTCAGCAGACAAATGCGTCTCCTGTAAAAACACTACATCATGCTGATTCGATTTCAGAATAGACAAAATCTTTTTTCTCTTAATTGGATGTCCTAGGCCCTTCACATTCCAAGTGGATATGCGGAAATTATCAAATTTAGCAGTCATAGACTACAATTGGAAATATATACATGATCGCTTGCCACCTCTCCATTATGCACTTATGTTACAGACCGACAGCATCCTTATCCATTGTGGTTAGATAGTTATATCAAAGAACAAAACATAAACATCAAAAACACACATTGAGGAGTTCACTGCAAATGACATTCTATTAACTGAACTATAGTTTCACAAGATGTCTCATTTTAAAGTCCAATAAGAGAAGGAGGAGGGAGAAAAAAATAATAATAATGGTAATAAAACTACCATACAAGTCAAAAAATAAGCAGATAAATAAAAGTAGCCTATGAAAGGCTATATAACTCCCTATTCACTCCCTGTCTCCATAAACCAGTCACCTCTTACTAATTACCCTGCTTTATGGTGTAAATAATCCTGAAGCACTCATTTGGTCCTCATACTGGAATCTTCCGAATATGCTCCATCGCTATTTTCGGATCATCAAATCAGTTCTGTCCTCCGTTGTGATCAATCCTTAGGATAGCAGGGTAGATGAGGGCGAACTTGTGTTGTGTTCCCGCAGAGCTTTCTTGCATTCCCTTAATTTATCCCATTTCAGCTGCGTGGCTCGTGAGAAATCAGGGAATATCATGATGCAGTTCCCTTCCCACTTCAGCTCAGGTTCACTTTGTGCAGCGTGTAAAACCAACTCCCTCTCAGCTGAGCGGAGAAAGTGGACTAGGATGGTGCGCGGTCGCTCCCCCGGATTTGGCCGTGGTATCGGGGCCCTGTGAACTCGATCGATCTCAGGTGGCTGTGCACTTTCATCCAAGTCGAGGACTGATGCCAGTAGTTCCTGCATAAACACCATCATATCCCCGTTTTCCTTACCTTCTGGGACACCCACAAATCGTAGATTGTTGCATTGGTTGCGGTTTTCCATATCCTCCAACTTGTCTTGGAGGTCATCTACCTCAGCTTTAGTAGCAAGTGGGTTAGCCTCCAGAGTCACTTTCATTTCCCTTTCTGCTTCCTACAGCCAGTCCACTCTCTTTTCCACATCCACCCTTCTGGAAATCAGTGACAACAGTTTACCCTCAACCGACGCTGTGGTTCGGCGTATGTCCTCGAGGCTGGTTAACTGGATATTTTTTTCAGTGTGGCAAATATATTAGCAATATCTTGCCCAACGTGCATCGCCTCTGGGGCTTCCGAGTTGCTACCGTCGCCATCTCGATTCATGTTCTTGGATTGCAAATGCACCTCAATGTCCCTGCTTTTGAGCTGCTTTGCCATCTATGCAACCAAAGGAGTCTTCTGATGCAAAAACAATGTGTATGTAACTTATGTAACCACAAACTACAGGATTAATTAACTGATGCTAGTCGGCGCTTCGGTTCAGGCAGCCATCTTCACCAACCGCACCACGTGACTCCCTGTTCAGTCTTTTCTTACTCAAATCTTTTATTTGTGTTTTTAATCAAGCTAGTTGTCACAGCCTGAGGTGCTGAAGACTTTTTTAAAAGCATGACACAACAACAGCAACCTGCTGTATGAGTCTGACAACCTAGTGTTGTAAGAGGGTTAGCAGAAATTGAGCTTATCCTACTTCCCCTCTTGAGATAATCAGTGGGTCATTTTCACCCTAAAATCAATCTAACTAAATCTAAAGATGCTAGATGCTAACTCTAGTAATATAAACACATAGATGCACAACATTATTTGTTTTGTGACTGTCGGGGACATCAGAGTGGCTTTGCTTGGAAGGTAGTTGTAAGATTGTGGTTTTTTTTTTTCCTGTTGTGTGCTCTGTGAGCGTAGACTGAATAGCGATTTGCTGCATGCTTATAGAAAGGAATGATTATCCTGGACCGGTGATCTAGAAGGACAAAACCTCGAACTTCATTGGGACATTATTTGGACCGATATATTTATCTCATCAAGGAATCCTGCCCACCAACTAATTCATTATAAGTTTGTCCATAAATACTATGCAACACCTTACAGACATTTCCAAATTAAGCTTGTTGATAGTCCAAACTGTACTAAATGTAATCAAGGTACTGTTGGCACATATGTCCATGTCTTTTGGGAATGTCCCATGGTATTTAATCTTTGGTCTAAGGTGGTTAAGTTCCTTGAAAATATCTTAAAATGTCCAATCCCTATACAACCATCATTACTTTTATTTAATGATGACTCTGCTTTCAGAGATACAACCAGATTGACCTTAAGGAAAATCATATTTGCAAGTTCAACTGCTGCTAAGAAGACCATAAAACATTCCTGGTTCTCTACTAACCCTCCATCCTTAAAACAATGGTTTAATTACTTTAGAGATATCGCTCTCATAGAAAGGTCACTGGCTGTAATTCATAAGGCACGAGCATCTACTGTTGAGTCTTGGGATCTCCTTATTACTTCTCTTTTAAAGGTAAAGCTATGACTGATGTGTTTTTTTATTTTTATTTTTTATTAATATATAGAACATGAAACCTACACATATGAGCTATCTAATTGATGGATATGTCCTTTCAATCCTCTCCCTCTTCTATTTTATTTGTTATTTATATTTATTATTTTTTTATTCCTAATGTATGGATGATGGTGTGGCCTTGTGTCACTTCTCTTTAATTTACCTACTTGATCTCTGTCATTATTTTTGATTTATATTATCTTTATAACACTGCATTGGTGATATGTAAAAAGTTTGACGGCAATGTCGTCTGCTGTGAAAAAAATAAATAAAAATTTTGATCACAAAAAAAAGAAAAAGGAATGATACATCAAATACGGAACTTAAGCTCTGAGTAGTACAGGGACAGCCTCAATGACTGGAAAAATAATTGAAGGAAGGAAGCATTGCAGGTTTTAGAGACCAACCAGAGCTTTGTTTTTCTGTAGATATCAGTAATTTGAGGTTGTTGTGCATGTACCTTAATTGTACTGATTGCTACACATTGCTACAAAGAGTGTTTCGAGGGATAACCAGACATTGCAGCCCATTTTTGCTAAGTCATGAAACTTGACACAGTGTGTCTTGAGGTGTTACTGTTGGGGATGGGACTGTGTTTGTGTAAGAGAAGCAGAATATAGAACGTTTGTGAACGTTTTAACCTAGTTTTGAAAATGTTTTGTATCTATTTATTTATGCATTTCACATCATAGGCAATCATCTTATATAGAGTCAGATGCAGAGTGGGGAAGCAGGAGAGATCCGCCTCAGATGAGATTAAAATCACAGTGATACTTGAAAAGGGAAAAGTATCATTTTCTGTGAGACCTATAATGTGCAGGCACCCCAATCTACTGCAAAATACATAGCCATGATAACAGAGATACTGTATGTTTGACAGTGAGGAAGCTGTCATTTTGTCTATCAGAATCCGTGGAATTCTTCTACAGAGCCTGTAGAAGTGCCATGAAAAACACCTCTTTCTCACCATACTGTGGTAAATCAGGAGCTACAACCTGATTTTCATCAGTACAAGCTGTCCTGCAAGTGCAACATCATACATTTGCCTCTTTGTTCAGCTTGCTGGGAGTAAGTGGGACTAGCGTCTACCAAGGGCAACACGTGTCACATAATGTGTAGAGCCATAAAGAAAAGCTCACTCATTATAACTTCAATAATTTTAAAGTCTCTCTTAGAAATGAGATAATCTGTATAAATGATATTCAAATAAATATAATAATGAAATGTAGTCAATCAAAGTAACCCTTTAAAATAAAAGTGAGAGTTAGGAAGAACATAACGAGTTAAATCTCTCTCAGGTGTGTGGGCTCTGCCATTGTTAATGTTCCATTGTGCCTGTAATCAAAAGAAGAAGGAACCTGAATGAAATGCTTTTGTAAGACCTTGCAATTAAATAATCCCCATGTCCCCTACAATGTTTATTATCCATGTATTCACTTAAAGAACTACTCGTGTTTTTTTTTTTAAGTGGGTTGTAGGAGGTACTTAAGGCTCTGTATGGAAGAGCTGTTCTGGGTTCACTGACATAGAAGGTAAACAACATACTTACAGGAGGTTGCAGGAAAGATTTACTCAAGCTTTTAGTAAAAGCCCTGAAGATTGCATTTAAGTTTACTGTTAATGCTGTCTTCAACTTTTCAATATTTGTACTCCTTCATCTTGATGAGCTGCTTAAAAAGGCAGCAATACTGCTTATGCAAGGATTTTCTGCATTGTTTTTTTGGCATAGAAATATTCGAAAGCTGCTCTGGTGTGGACAGCATCAGCATTTTTTTGAAAACCATGAGAAAAAAAAAGTTTTTTAGAAATATCCATTTACTGTGTGTGATAAGAGGGAAGAGACTGCTTATGTAACAGACTGCTGTGACTGAATGATAAATCCCTGACATTTTGACTGTGTAGGTTTTGTCTTTTCGAGTGATGGATTGGACAGCTTGTGATTGGTGGATGCAGCCAGTGATAGGGAGAGGCCTGAGCACACTAAACACGGGAAAGAGGTGGCCACAGCCACAGCTTTAGTGAAGAGATTGTAGGTCTGAGCTCCCCTCGGGAGTGGTGATGGCATCTTAGCTAGTGTCTTTTGACAGAAGAAAAACTGCACCACATCACATTCAAATAAAAACCCAACCTGTGACTAATACTTGTGAAAATATTATGTCACATTCAGTGAGACCAAGTTTGTCATTCTTTGTGGTGGTTGGGGGCAACAAATCAAACAATGTTTGTGTCAAAGTAAACCACAAAGACTAGCACAGCAATGCCAGTTTGTCTGTTCCATCATGTTTAGAGGGAAAATAAGTAATTGCTCTGTCACATCATAAAATGATTTGTTATTTCAAAATCTATGTTTGGACTGACAAACAAAATAAACAGTTTTCTCTTGACAGTTTCTTTGTGTAGCACAGTCTCAACAACCCCAACCACCCAATAGCAATAAAATGTCTTTGTTTAGCTGTCTTTAAAGTTTTTGCTCAAAGAAACACTTTGAAATCAGATTTTGGCATGCCTGAAAAGCCCTCTTCTTCAGTCCTCCTCAGAACACTCTGTTTTCTCTCTGACCACGCCCCCTCAGGAAGTGGATGTGCCTCGGCTGTCCAGCACGTTGATCTAATGTTTACATGTTGGCTGAATATACACGGCTGCTCAGAGATCACGTTACTTCAACCCTCTGAATCTGATCCAGAATCTGATCCTGACGGAGAGGCGCCTGTAGCAGGACCTTTCTGAAGGATTGGTCACAGATTTAGTGTTTCTTGTTGTTTTATTTGTCAGTATGTCGACGTGTGTCTTGGTACACAGCTACAGCTACAGCTATGAAGATGTAGCTATGTGGCTATGCTAATTAGCGCTAGCACTTATCCATGACAAATAAAAATCATCCACTAGATCTTCAAATCTGCAGACGTGGGGAGTAAAACCGACCTCTGCCAGAAAGGCAGCAGGACCTTTTCTGAACGATTGGTCACAGATTCTGTGTTTCTTGTTGTTTTATTTGTCAGTATGTAGACGTGTGTCTTGGTACACAGCTACAGCTACGACATGTAGCTATGTAGCTATGCTAATTAGCGCTAGCACTTATCCATGGTAAATAAAAATCATCCACTAGATCTTCAAATCTGCAGACGTGGGGAGTAAAACCGACCTTTGTGTTTATTAAGACAGCCTACAACTAGCATGCCTCCCTCCTAAGCTCCTTGTTACCACACATTTGTGCAGGTAATGAAAAACAGAGGGGGGATTCAGTATTATTTTATACAGTCTATGGACTGAACAAGCTCCGAGCTCTGACTCCATGACAGACCAGACATTGTTGTTACGTAACAAAAACATGGAAGTCTGAAACGGCTCTTTTCACACACATTACAGAAAGGTGTAGAAATCAAAACAGGGGCCGAATGGATTTTTTTCATTCTCAGGGGGTTTGTAGACATGCCAGGGACACATATTTCAGGTAGAGAACCATTAAAAAGTCCATTTTGCATGATATGTCACCTTTAAAGAAACATTTACAACTCTGCGGCGTTTTGAGAAACAAATAATTTGCGTCTTTGAAACAGACAACTTGAATCCCCACTTGTGGGCCAGTCTTCCACTTTTATTATTATATTCTGCATTTTAGACTGTACATACTTCATTATTTGTTTGCGCTTTCCTGATGTCGGATTCCAAACATAATAGTGAATCCATCATATTTCGACCTCTACTGAACCCACTTTGATATGGAGATAAGGCACATTTCTGACCTAGATAATATGTCACTCTTTCTACTATATTTCTTTCCATTATCTTGCATAAATGGGAAGTTAAAGCAATAGGTCTATAATTTGACGGGTCTGATGGGTCTTTCCTTGGTTTCAGAACGTGCATAATAATTGCCTGCTTCCACTCTGCAGGAAGTTGGCCAATTCCCCAGATTTTGTTGGATAGCCTCAAACCAGCCTGAGCCTGATTGGCTATAGAATACATCACATGACACAAAAAGAAACCAATAGCGACACCTGCTGGCATGGCAGCACAATCAGCAAACAACACTCAGGATTTTTTTCCATTACTCTTCTCTCTTTATTTAGAGAGCACCAGACTGTTTATTTGTGATAAACAGTCAGCAGCAAAGAAAAACAGAGTGAAATGAGAAGTCGACAAAACTGAAAGAGACAGACACGAAGCAAACTCAAGACAGAGCATTTTGTCTTTAGCAGTGTTGATAGACTTGTTTGAGTATCAAGAAAAGGTCAATAGACTTAAAATTACAGGGTAGAGCTTCTTAGTCAGATGCTGCAGTCATTTTGCGCATCAGTTCAAAATGCCAATGTTCACACTTTACCCTGAATTGGAGTTGTTTAGACTTAAAGACTTATTAGACTTTTTTTTTCTCACAGCATTCAACTTTTCACAGATGACCTCCCAACCCTCGTGTTTCTTCTGGCAACACTGAGATGTCTCTGCTGGAGTTCACCAATGTGCTTATTTGCCTCCTCCACCAAGACCTCCAACTCCATGGCCATTTTCGTTTACGGCCAATCTGCTCTCTCAAACTCTCCATGAGGACAGCCGTTAGCACACCCAAAATCCTCATTAAAATAGGGTGGTCCGTACCACTTTTGCACTTGTTATCAATTGCTCAAAAAATCATAGTAGATCACCCGCAACACGCCCACTTATAGCACGTGCAAAATTATAATTTACACAGTTGCTCAGTCCAGATGGGGTTTGTTTAGGGTACAATACACCTAAACACATCCAATAATGATATGACTGATGTGCAGTTTATCTTCTGTTTGTGAACACGAGGCTGCTGTTTCACACTCATTGCACCTCGTCTAGATCTAGTATTCAGCTGAGCACTGTATTGCCTCTCCAAGCATGAAGCCCTGGTCTCTGGGAACAAGAGCCACTCCAGCATCTTCTCCTCTGCTGCAGCTGCTGTTTCATCACCATCATTTTGTTTCATTCTACTGTGGTTTGCCCTTACTTTTTTAAGTGTCTTGAGTTTTGTTTACTTTGCAATTAATGAGTTTCCTTCTCCTCGAGTACTGCCTTATATCAAGTCCGTTGGCCTGTGGTGATCAATATTTTATTGATTGTTTGGCCACTGTAATAATTTATGGCAACTCTGTTAAGACTTGAGAATGCAGTACACAACTTTTACCTACTATTGCAACCACTGCTGACCGATTTATGGTACTGAATTTTCTGGCAAATGTTACCCTCACATAAAGTCTTTACTAACTGGCACATGCAGTGAATACAATGACAGCTACGTATACAGGGTTTTAGGGTTAATCATGATCTTTTTTTATTATTGCCGCGCATTTATTAAACTTACTTTGAGTAAAAGTGGAACAACAGATGAGTGAAAATAGAGTACATTACAAAAGAAATGCTAATTATTACCCTTGTATCTGCAAACTGGGAAATACAGTATGGGCTTTGACAGTATAGGTCTGGTTGAGCAAAAAAAATGCCAACAGAAACGTTGAGGGGCAGAGGATCTAATTCAGGTGCTGCTATTATTTTCTGCATCTGTTATACACATCAACTAAAAATTTATAATGGTTAGACTTTCCCATGAATTTGATTGTTTTTTTGTTGTTGTGATACATCCACGCCTTTATAACCTCCAGGTTGGACTACTGCAACAGCATTCTCGACAGCCCTCCACTGACCTCCAAAAACTCCAATATGTCCAGAACTCAGCTGCCCGTTTGCTCACCCCCTCCCGCTCCAGAGCTTACATCACACCAATCCTTCAGCACCTCCACTGGCTTCCCATACAGCACCGAATCAAGTTCAAGATCCTGCTCATCACCCATAAAGCCCAATAACCTCGCCCCCTCATACCTGACTGACCTCCTCAAACGCCACTCCCCATCTCGACGCCTTAGATCATCAGATGCCAATCTTCTGTCCCCTTTCACCAAGACAAAGCACTGCATCTTGGGGGACAGAGCCTTTGCCATTGCTGCCCCAACTCTCTGGAACTCTCTCCTTCCACACATTCGCAACTCTGACTCTCTTCAATTATTTGAAAACCAACTCAAGACCTTCCTGTTCAAAAAAGCCTACAACACATAACCTCTGCTCCCGCCCTACCTCTGTCTTTGTTCTGTTTTATTTATTTACTTTATTTGTCGCAACTTCTGTAAAGGGACTTTGAGTACCCAGAACGTCCTATAAATCATTATTATTATTATTATTATTATTATTATTATTATTATTATTATTATTATTATTATTTGAGATATATCACAATACGCTATATGAGCATATTTGAAGACTTTAACATGAATGAAAATGTTAAGTTTCATTGTAAATTCAGCTAGTAAGATGAAATGGATACTTTTGCCATAGAGGCACTACCTATCGTCAAATCTGAGGGACCCTATAGTAAATCACTTTTAAATGAATAAAATCATCTTTAAAACAACACTTCTGGGTCAACTTGTTTGTGTGTTTAGTTGGTAGCAGCTTTAGTAGCTGCTTCAGGGTGAGACAAGACCCCTTCACTTCGTGTTGGATTGTATTTTGGATGACCACTTGCGTACTATACAGTTCATTATCTCTTGTATATTGCTTTCTTCTAGATTGGAGTTTGGAAATTATACTAGTGAGTGAAAGTAACATCCAGCTTGAGAAAAGCCACTGACTTTACCTAACATCATGCAATATAAAATATAAAGTTTGTTGAAGCCTTCAGCAGTGAAACATGGAAGTATTTTCTGTTGCATTGGTTTGCTCGGCCAAATTTCATCACTATTCTATGCCTACCCGAAAATGTTTAAATGCAAAAAAATCCCTTTCATGATGAGTGCAAGTGGAAAGATTGGATATGGAATTGGAAAAGGAAAGATCATGTTTTGGTTAAAAAATGTATGTAAGGCAAAGACAGAGCTTAATTGGTTACAATACTTGGCACGCAGTTAAGAGGATAAACAAATAATAATAATAATAATAATAATAATAATAATAATAATAATAATAATGATGATTATAATAATCACTGTTGATATTATTGTCATTAATATAAGTATTATTTATGGCAGTATTGTTGTTATCATGACTATTATTGCATGTACCTGTGCAAAAAATGGCTTCACATTATATCTCTGACACCTGCATTACTCAGTGTCTGTTTTCTGCTGAGTGACATACCAGAAAATTCTTAAACCACCTGCTTTTTTATATTGATTTCATTTTAAACTTAGGATTTTCAAAACCATTGCTAAATGGCAGCCTGCAGCGTGATGTGTTTTAACCTTTTCTAGCTTAATCATCTCTCCCCTTTTTCATCCCATACTCCCCTCATCTGCCAAAAAGTTCTGAAGTATAATAGGGAGGCATTATAAATTACCTCTAACATCTTGCTTTTTTGTGTGTACATTAGAGGTGTAAAAACAGGCTCCACAAGGACCCTATGCCATGTACCTTTATTTTCAGGCACAATAAAAATAGTGGAGGTGTTTCATACTTTCATTTGTTCACTTACCTGAAAAAGTCTGCTCTGCTGTGTGACAACCAAATGTTCTATCAGAGAGCAGGAAACTTCTGTCTGGAGATGATTGTGTAAGTGGGCAGATTGTTTTTTTTGGCAGCCAAGATATTCTTACAAACATCCTGATTTCAACATTAATGGTTATTTTGCTGAATTTTTGCATAACTTACTCATGTTTACAGTGAAGTGCTACTCATCCTAATTTCACGTAATGTTTTGGTTTGGTTTGCAGACAATATACCTCATTCTCATTATTTGTATTTTTAGAATAAGAAAAACACACCGAAAGACGCTTAAAATGAAGAATACAATTAAATTCAAAATTAAAAGTTCAATAACGGATGTTACACCAAACTACTAAATGTGTATCAAAAAATGAAGTGAATATTGAGGCAAAGCTGTCACAAATAATAAATAAGTAAAAGAACCTCATGGTAACATTTTCTGTAAACAGCTACACAGTACCATAAGGATGATTGATTTGGCTTTGAAAACGGCACTCAACAGCTACAAGGTTATTTACTTTACATGAATGGATCAGGCAATTTACAATAGTCCAATCACATCATAAAAGTGCTGATCTTCCAGCTCTTTGATTTTCAGAGTCAAGCTTATAAAAGAACACTTCCTTCAGTAATCATAAACTAACTTCTTCATTAGTTTCACTTAAGAAGACACACTTAAGAATCCATGTCCCCTAATGTTACATCTCCTCATTTGGTGTGCATGTGGCATCCCCTGTTTACTGGCTGTGTCTGTGGCTTAACCAGGATATTCCCAAGTGAAGCAATGTGGTTACTTTAAATACTATTTAAGGTTTTTTTTATGCTGATGATGAGATGCCATACAACAAAACATGTAAGACCTGATCTTAATAGTTGTGTCAGTTGGAGTCAAGCACGTCCACAGCCACCATTACTGTTTATCCATGTCAAAACTTGATTTCTCCTAGTTTGTCAATACATTGAACTGCGTTAGGAATAAAGAGTTATTGTTCTGAGCTGTACTTAGTCATAAGTGTTTCTGTGGGGGTTGGCCATGACTAAGAGTGTCCAGAGATTCAACTGTTAAAAGTTCCTGAACAATTCCTTTTTAAATTGTGAAACTGGGACTCATTTGTTGTTTTCGTTACACAGAATTTTTCCTTCAGTTTCTCTTTTTTACCATCTTTCTGTCTGCCTCATGCCAGACTAAGCTTGAATCACCTGTTACAGCAGATGACTGAACTCAAATTATGCTCTGCCCATTTCCTGCACACCATGCACCATCATAATAATACAACCTGGCCACAGAACAATTCAGGAAATGTCTGGTTCACCCAGAGCTTGAAGTCACAGCAGTGTTTCTCATAGAATAATGCTGTACCTTTGGCAGGTATATAAGCTAATATCTATACAAGCTTGTTTACGATTGAAGGTGATGTTGATGACTTTTTAACGACTTGCGTTGTGATTTTTTTTCAACCCAGGACTCCATTCTTACCTGGCAGGTTAGCTGTATGTAGAGTCTTGTTAATGACAACATAACAACATATCAACATATCAAGACCACCCTAAGTACTTTTAAAAACACAAATCACTGTATGAAACACGAGACGCTGTACCTCAAGCAATGCATTTGCTGTAGGCACGTACCAAAGGAGGTATCTCTTTATACATTAGTATGTTTCTCTTCAGAACATTTGTGTAGACCATCACAGTTCGAGAGGGATAGAGCAATTTTAAATGGGTAGTCCACCCAGGTAAAGTGTATGTGTTGGAAACATGCATCAGAATCTGTGGCACTCTTACTAAGAACTGTGTCACACTTTGGCTGTTTCCAAAACCGCCTGCTACATACTACTTACTGATGTAGTATGTAGTAAGTACTGCCTACTACATACTGCGTGCGATAGTAGCATGTAGTATGCCTGCCAGTTAGCTTTTATTTTGTAGTATGCTGGACCCGTCTCATCGGTGTCCAGTCTGGAATGCGGAAGTAAACAATAGACCAGCTGGTGACACCGCTATGCCGCAGCATACAGTTACGGTCTGAGAGAAAAATGAAGTGTTTCATTAAGATTTTCGTTAGTGTCAAAGGGATGAAAATGAACCTGTGAAATGTGCAATGCCTATAAGGAACTAAATTAGGCAGTGTTTGATTCACATCACGGCACTTTATATGTAACAGAGTTGGAGGTTGTTTCCATGCATTAATTTGGAATCACATTACGTTATCATTGTTATCCTGCCTTAATTAAAGTATGTGCCTTTTCTTAAATGTTAGTGTTTGAATGTATTTTTCTGTTGTTTGGTGTTGTAGTCATTACGTCCCCTGTAATGATTGCCGCATAATTAAAATAAAAAATAGTCACGAATGTTCTCGTCTCCTGTCATGTTTTTTCCAACAACCTGAGTGGTTATCGACTTGATAATGTGATGTATCTTAATTTTGAAACATTAAGGGCAATCATTTACTTAGCTTTGAATACTATAGTAATAATTCAATAGGGACCCAACTGATTGCAGATGACTGTCCAGCTGTGTGATGTGAATTGTGCTGATTGAACGTGCTATATAAACAGGAGGAGAAGCAGGGAATGTGGTGTTGGGATGGTAGATAACTGGAGAGTCAAAATGTCCTTGTTGTTGGTGATCCATGCTCATAATGTGGCAAGAAGAAGAAGACTGCAAGCTGCCAGAAGGAGGGACCTTCTGACCATCCTACTGCAAAATGAATATGATGTAAGTAGCCCATGTCTAAGTTTAAGTGTTCTCTCAGGTCAATCAAGGAAATTTAGGTTGGCACCTGACCTGTCACATTAGTTTGAAACTGTCAGATAAATAATTTTCTTTGACAAATATTTTTCTGGGGAGCCACTTTATTGTTTTCTGAAAGCTGAACTAAACACTAAAAAAATAATTTTACAGTGATTTAAGAGAACAGTAACATAACATCAAGGAAAAAAACAATTCAGAAACAGTACTTACACTTACAGTACTACTTATTTCATTCTAAATGTAGCACTAATTTAAACAACTGTCCCTACTCTTGCAGCATGGGCTGATACGAGGATCATATCAGCACCTGAACCATAGTGCCATTGTCCGTCTCTACCTTGGCAATGCAGAGCTGAAAAGGAATTTCCGTCTGTCAAGGCAGACGGTCAATAACTTGGTGAGCTGTCTGGGGGAAAAACTTGGAGGTGGGGATTTATTTATATTGGCTGGCCAGTGCCACCTCATATCGAGTGGTGTCAGAGGCCTTTGATATCCCCACCTCCACAGTACATGATGTTGTTCATCTGGTCGCTGGACACATCATCAGCATCATCAATAGGGGGTCCATCTCCCTGATTCTGATGAGCTAGAGGGCATAGGGGACGGCTTTGCCCAACTGGCTGGCTCCCGTGCCTTCCGCAGAGTGGCTGGCAGCACTGATGGGACACACATCAGGACTAAGCCACCTGTGGAAAACAAAGAAGACTACCTTAACAGGTGAACCTGAATAAACAATGCCACTTCATATTAAATAATTGCTTTTGTTTCATATCAATGTCACCAACTGCAGATTACATTTTGTGTTTTCTATAGGAAGCTTTTCTACTCTATTCAGCTGCAGGTGGTCTGCGATCACAAAGGCCGCTTCCTGAATATATTTACAGGTATAAATGAAACTCAACATTAGATTAACATGTTACAGCAATATAGCTTACTCTCCTGAAGGGATAGTTCTTTAAAAACAATTAGTCATTATGTACTCTAATCTTCACCCCATCTTCCATCAGCATGACTGAGGAGATAATGCATGAATTTGTATTTTTAGATGAACAATCCCTGTAAAATTTAAAGTGTTTTTGTCACCCAAGCACAGTTGTAACCTCATATTAGCTTTGTGTTGAATTTGTACAGACCGTTTATTTGTCAACTGTGAACTTACTTCACATCAGTAGAAACTTTTCAATAACACATCTCAGAAGAGTTTGTACATCGTTCTTTTAACAGAATATATTCTAAACAATGTAAACTACAATGAAACATTCACAATACATCACCTTTGTTCACAGGGCTTCCTGGTTCTGTACATGATGCCAGGGTCCTGCGGTGGAGCTCCATTTATGTGGAGAAACTGTACCCCCCACGTGGCTGGTGCATCCTTGGGGATGGGGGGTATCCCTGCCTTGCTGCACCAATCAGCCTATTGACCCCATACAGGGAGCCGGTGCAAAACACTGTTCAGGCCAGGTACAACCGGCATCATTCCAAGGCCAGGTGTGTGGTGGAGAGGGCAATTGAAATGATAAAGACGCGGTGGCGGAGCATCTTCCTCAAGGCCCTGGAGGTGAGAGAAAGTGCCATGGTTTCATCTAACTGCAGGACCACAACTATTGATTTAATGTGTTTCTTTTGAAGTTTCATATATTCTTTGAATTCCTGTGTTAAATTGCATTCTATTAAAATCCATTTTCTCCAATTTTAATTGGTTGAATTATATTTATTTTAACTTGCCTTTCTACTCTGTTGCTTCTATGATATGTCCAGCAGCACCTTGATATTTCCTTTAGATTTTAAGTGCACAAATAAATGTTTTATAATTATCAGCTTTTTAAAATCACTCAAACTGTAGATGGTGTTTACATGACCTAACCAATGACACACAAAAAAGTTGAATCTGACATTGCTTTGAATATTAACTTTACTGAACAACTTGTTGTAGTTTACATACATACATACATACAGACATACATCAAATATGCATACATACATACATGTGTGTGTGTGTGTGTGTGTGTGTGTGTGTGTGTGTGTGTGTGTGTGTGTGTGTGTGTGTGTTTCTACATAATTTATCCCACCTAACGGAGAAGCTATTTTTCACCAGTAATAACACTAACATTAACTTACTCGAAACCTCTTTGGCTTGCATTCCGGCGGCCACTAAAAAAATGGTTGTTGGCAGTCCACCAATGGATGAGGTTCTCCGTGTTCTGCTCCGTCCCTAGAATTCATGTTACGTTATTGAACTGTGATATTGATTGAACTGTCAACTTAATTAATGACATCTGGTTAATCAGCTTTACAGATGTTTCGATAAGGTTAGCCAACTCACAACTGTATTTCTGTCTGCTTTAAAATAAATTACTGATAGCAAATATATTAAAATTTATAAAAATTATATTTACTTATATTTACAATGCGCTGTGCATTGTGGGAAACTACGCAAGGAAGACTGGTCCGATGCATGCTGTGAAATTTTCCCGAATCATTAGACATCCGGGGAGTTTTGGCATACTGCAGATTTTGCTCTTGTTCACATACTACATACTACATACTACATACTGGATTTTGGCCAGATCAGTACGTACTGCTTGTATAGTAGACGGTTTCGGAAACAGCCTTGGACATGGGACATCCTGACTGATTCACCAGTTAAAGCCTAAGGTGTCAGCTGAAAGACACCAATGAGCTCATAAGAGCTACCACACAGGAAACTGACATGTTGAGTCACCATTTATAGATGTCAGTGTATGTATGTGAAGTGGTAGATGCTGTGGGTAACTGTCTGTGTGTGTTGATGAGAGAGAGAACTGTGATCAATTGTGAACAGGAAGACACGTCGGTAGAGCGTAGAGCGTGCGATTGTGTCTGTGCTGCCATATCAGTCATTTTGATTTACAATTTGAAATAGGTTGTTGTGAGCTAAGTGCGTTTTGCTTTCCCCTCAGACAATCTGTGAGAGCAAGCTGAAAACACATGCACGCACACACACACACACACACACACACACACACACACACACACACACACACACACACACACACACACACACACACACACGCACACACCCACAGACAGAGACACACATACACAAACACAAACACATACACACATTCTTAAGGCACCACACAAACACTCTTGCAGACACTGAAGTATTTATTAGGGCAAGCCCGAATCATTACAAAATCTCAAGGGATATGACCCATTTTAAGGCATTAATTAATCATCTCATGGAGCTTGTTTTTGGCACCAAGGCCAGTCGGCCTTTCAGGATGAGGTTCTTAAAAATAACAATGTTTCACTGAGGAAGACAGGCTTTGATACATAGTGGATACAAAGAGAGGCTAAACAGAGCTGATGGGTGGCACATGCAGCAGCAGATGCAAAGACATGTTCAGAGGAAAAGATGAAATAATTTTAATAAAACAATATCTCACACTGTAAAATCTACAGACCTGTTACATTGTAAGACATTACTACGTCAGCTCAAAACTGCAGCAAGTAAAGAATACACAGAAAACAAAAAACAATGGTATACACCAAGTAAATTCAGACATAGGTAAACAAAAGTTTCATGTTTCCTGAAACACTTACTGTTAATGTATGATTGATCATTTCCCTCCTCCCACTGAGGCATAAGAATATCACAGACGTTTATTGTCTTTCATGGTGGTGCCTAATGTTGATCCTTCTCCAAGAGTGTTTGTTGACAGAAACTGGGTCACTCAGCAAACACAGAATTTATTTTACTGGAAACATGTGCTTTAAGATTAAGCTGTTTGCTCCTCTTGGCATCAGAGCAAATCGAAGCAAAACTTAGATCATGACTGGAAAACAAATCAGGAGTTTGGGGTTATGATTATTTATGATGTATGATAGTTATGATAATACATTTAGCATAAATGATATCAACACTCCAGTGTCCATCAAATAAAACATTGCTGTTATAAAACTACACATTCATCTCTTATCTGGTTGTTTGTTGCATGTTTTAACTTAAAATAAGACAAAATGCTAAATGGATTTTTTGCTGTGCATTTTATTTCCAGTCATCAATCCACTAAGAAGCAGTACATTGTACATACATTTATATTGTAACAGACTTGGAATAAGGCAGTAAAACATTGTATCTTTCCATCCTGATTTAAATTGACATGGGTTACTTTAGATTTGTATTTTCTTTGTAATATCCTGACTTTGATTTCTGGTTTTATAGTTATCCTTGTACTTCAGTGATTCATGTCCTGTGTTTTATTTCTTACCTTTTTTGTGTTCTTGTTTATTTAGTATTTTGTCTTGTTACTCCCTGTGTGATTTCCTGCGGTCTTGAGTTGGTTTTCAGAATAATCTTATGTGTTAAGTTTACTGTTACTACCTGTGTTTTCCGCCTTTGTGATTGTCTTCACCCGTGCCTTGTTGTCCTCACCTGTGTGTCCTTACTCGTTTCCCAGTGTGTCTATTCAGTCTGTGTTCCCTCCCTTCTGTTTCTGTTCATTGTGCTTGTGACGTGTGTTTGTCTGTGTTTTGCAATGTTGTTGCCTGTGTTTCCAAAGTTTCCATAGTATTTGTTGTTTGTAGTAAGTTTTGTTTTATCCCAGTTTAAGTTTATTAAATCCTTTTTATTTTGAATCTGCACCTGGGTCCTCCCCCTCCTTTATTCACTCTATCATAAATATGTTCAATCACAAACCTGGGAAACACACAAAGGCGGGGGGGGGGGGGGGGGAAATCAAAGGAAGATGACCTAATCAGAAGGCTGAAATTCAACAAAGCGGTCTTCAAAATGGTTCACTATGAGACAAAAATTAAAGAACAAAAGTGGGATCATAAGTTGCATGTATACAGAGAGCATGATTTACTGTGAAAAAACAGTAAAATTAGTAATTAGGATTATCATTAAGTACAACACTTACACTAACCTAATGAGTTTTTATCTTCAGAGAGAGAGGGACAGAGAGAGAGAGAGAGAGAGAGAGAGAGAGAGAGAGAGAGAGAGAGAGATAAATATAAATATAGGCAGGTAAGTTATTTTTCTTTATGCTGGTTACCACCCACCATAAAAACGGCGGAAAGACAAAGGAGAAACAGAAACAGCAGCAGAAGAGGACTCAGTAACCAGCTAGCTAGCTTGTCCAGTTTGGGAGTTTTGGGGAATAATAATTAATATAACAAAAAAGGGGCAGAACTACACACAGAAAAAGACAAGATAAAGTTTTTTGTTTAATTACAAGTTTGTTTCAGGGAGCTGGTGAGGCGGACTTAAATACTTGTGGTTCACCGACAGTTAACACCTAACTTGTTTAATGCTCATATTTTTTGTAACTCCTGATCATAGAACTGCCACTGTTGGTAACTCCAGCAAAGTCTAGGTTGAAATAACTCACTGTGACTTTAATTATCATCACAGCAAGGGATAGAGCACTTACTCTCCCTCTCATGAGTGAACACCTGGGCTATGATTCATTTGGTTCATTAGGATGTTAAATTGGTGACTCTCAAAGACAAAAAGATTATGTAGAGTTTTGGCATGCAGCGTAGACTACTTACTAGTTTTATTGTGATATAAATTAATATAATGACATTTTTCTCTTGCTTAATTGTGAAAAAGCAAACATGATATTTGATTAGATTTTCTGCTAGTATGTAGTATTTGAAAAAGAGCAAAATCTGCAGTATGCCAAAACTCCTCAGATGTCTACTGATTCAGGAAAATTTCACAGTATGAGTCGGACCAGTCTCCCTCGGGTACTGTTTCCCACAATACACAGCGCTCATTCCCCTTTTTCTTTTTTCTTATTTTGATGGGGGGAACTCCATTTTTAGGTGCTGTGAAAATTATTAAATTCCATTTAAACATCTTCTTAACTTTTTAAATCATAGGTGATGCTAAAGAAGCAGTTTCTCTATCAGCTTGGCCGTTGTTTACTTCTGCTTTCCAAAACCAGAAATTCCGTGAGGTCTGGCTCAGCATACTGCAGATCATATCCAACAGAGCAGTCATACTACACGCTAAATTCAAACGCAGTATGCAGTATGCATTATGCCGTATGCAGTATCTACTGCCTACTACATTCGTAGGCAGTATGTAGCAGGCTGTTTTGTCAACTTTTCTTCAAGCTGTCACAACCTGGATGTTGCAGCTGAATATCAAAGCAGCAACTCTCTGAATCACTTTTTGAATATCACAGAAGGAAGTGTCATACCACCAAGCCTGAAGCAAACTATTAACCTCTGAACTAAAAGAAAGTAAAGTACATAGTCTCCTCCAGGTCAGGTACTCTTCAACTACATGTTAGGACCATAAGAGTTTGCCTGGTGGTGTCTGTTAGTTGAACCATGTGATAAATCCCACACTGTTACTTAAACAAGAATCTAGAGTAGTCCCAGTTGAGGGTTTGGTCTTCATTCAGCCATAGACACACTCAACTTAAATAACACATCCAGGCCCAGAAATGATGAAACTCCAGCAAGGCAGTGTGGTGGGCAATTATGTCTCTCTAAAACTGATTTCTTTTTTTTTATAACAGGGATTTTTTTGTGGGAGTTTGAAAAAGATGATAATGTGATATTTTTTTCATTTTGTAACATATTCTCTTCAGTATATAAATTCGATTTTTGATGATTTTGAATGAAACTTCTTTGTTACAAGGCAAAGCAGCACAATAGGAAAAGTGCTGTTTGGTCAAGTTTAAAGTGCAACCGGACTTGCAGCTAGTTAACTTCTGCACATGGCCTTTTTGTAATGTTATTTGAAAAAGTGAAGAACAGGATTATCCTTGTACCATATACTGTACACACACACTGATGTTAAACAAACAATACTGTCCTCATCCAGTTCAAACAATGTAATGGCCATAGAGTTTTTCTGTGGCAATCATAATGGAACTTATATAACCTGAATTTAACAACACACCAACTGTAAGAGTAATAGGATCATTGTATAAACAAAATTTTACTTTTACTGTTGTGTCACTATTTAGTATATGAATTATTTAAATGTGTCTCAGTGTTGATTTGAAGGAGGTGTATTTTATTTAACTTCATGATCCTCCTTACAATTTAGCAGGAGAGGCAAGTGAGGACAGACAGGGACATACAGTGGATGAAGGAACAGAAAGAGAACAGCATGGAGGCAGAAGTGTTGATAACGCAGCTCAACAGCAGAGAGACATAGAAAGGGAGGCTGAGGGAAAGAGTGAAGCAGACTCACAGGGACAAGAGAGGGAGAGCAGCACCGAGGGAGACAAAGATGGAAGAGAGATGACAGAAGAGGGGAGAGTCTGTCTACATGAATTGGATTCTGCCAGGTATAAAAATAAAAAACTAAATGATGAGAAGTACAGCCTTCTGAACAACAAGTGGATTAATCAAAGCCACAGTTACCCCCAAAGGAAGTTTGGTCAGAGGCTTTTACGATACAGCAATAAATGGGAGGATAAATATCCATGGTTGAGGTATTCAGTGTCAGAAGATAATGCATACTGTGCCATCTGTATGCAAAATTTTGTGCCATCTGTATCAAATTTTGACCTCGGTATTTGTCAAATCCTGGTTACGGCCCTGATTGGCCATACTACTTCTTTCTGTGCTTACGCATATAAAAGACTGGAAAAGGATAACCACAAATATCCAAGGGTTGTAGATTTTGTGATTTTACCCTTTCCAAATAAAATAAATAAATAAATAGAAAAAGTTAAGCAGCTCTCTGGACTGCTCAAAGATGGCCACCTGTCACACCTTGCCTGCAGGTATTGAATCTTTGTGTGTAAATAAGTGGACATGCTGTTGCCTCAATATGTTAGATAGTGTTGTATCTTGACCGCCCGTGATGTGTAGATGCAGAAGGAATCTTCGTGACACTGGCTTGCTTGCATAGTAATATGTTTATTACTAGAATCAAAACCAGTATCGAACAAGCACCCGGAATGCTTGGGAGAACAGCTCTGCAAATCTGCTGACTCCCAGAATGCTGTTGACCAACACCTTTTACAGGTCTGCGAACCAATGACATAGCCTACTACCAAGCCCAAACTTATCTTAACCTCTAGTTATTTATTATACTCTCCTGGGCTCTGCTGGCCTAAGGGTCACAGAACTTGCCCATGCAAGTCACTAAACAGGAAGGGGATCTCAATCTAATTTCCTTGAGAGTCTCGGACAGCATAGGTCTCTCCTTGACTTATTTTACGTCAGTTACTTATATCAGATACTTCAATAGGCAGATCCTGGCAAAAAAATAATGCAAGTCCTCTCACATATGTTCCCATTGTTTCTTTTTATTTTCAAAGATCTTTTTATTTAGATGTTGACACATTACAAAAAAAGATCAATGCAAACAATTCAAGGAAGTGACGTTTTTGTATAAGAAACACATTAAGTAAATGAATAAAAAAAAAAAAAAAAAAATTAAAAGCCAATAATATGTGATAATAACTTAAAATAAAAGACTGATAACTACTCAAGCAGGAAAATAAAGAATAGTGAAACTATAATACGATGAGTAGGTGAATATCAAAAAATAAATAATTGAAAAAGATAAAAGAGCAATAAGTATAAAAAAACAAATATACATCCATATATATCCAGATACACCTACATACATACATACATATACATACATATACATACATACATGCACATACACACAAAAAAAAAATAATATAATCATACAAGAAAAAAACCCTGAATAAATTAATAAATAAACAAACAAATAATAATAAAAGGAAGTACCAAAAACAAGTTAAGAAGTATAATAAACAAAACAAACAAAAACAAACAAACAAAAAAGCAAACAAACAAAAAACACCACATATGGCAATGTCAAATAGGAACAACAGAACATGTTCTTCATTGAATATAGTTGTGCTCTCGAAGGGACTCAAGGCCTCAAAGTATTAAATAAAGAAACAGTCTATGAGGAAGGAAAATTAAGAAAAGATCTCAAGAACTACAACCAGCTTCATTGAGGTGCGTCCTTGAACTGCAGGGTTTTTACTAGTTCAAAGAAAGGCTGCCATACTTTAAAAAAAATATTTGTGGATCCGCGCAGAGTATGTTTGATCTTTTCAAGTCTGCTAAAATGAAGGGCCTCCCTGACCCAACCCTCATAGGATGGAGGAGAGGCAGATTTCCAGCAAAACAAGATCCGACGTCTGGCCAACAAAGGGAGGAAGGCTATAAAGACA
This sequence comes from Notolabrus celidotus, assembly GCF_009762535.1. Classification (NCBI taxonomy): domain Eukaryota; kingdom Metazoa; phylum Chordata; class Actinopteri; order Labriformes; family Labridae; genus Notolabrus; species Notolabrus celidotus. The sequence goes on from NC_048278.1 coordinate 16,913,806, forward strand.
GTTTTGGTTTTTGGGAGGACCATCGCATGAGGAAGTACCCCAAAGAGTGCAAATAGTGGAGTTGGTTGCAGGGACACTTTAAGTGCTTTTGAAAGGACATCAAAAACATGAGACCAGTAATTCTGTAGAGCTGAGCAGGACCAGAGCATATGTATCAGTGAGGCAGGTTGTTGCTTACATCTGTCACACAAAGGATTTATATCAGGGTAAATTCGGGAAAGTCTGAGCTTGGTCCAGTAAGTGTGATGTATAATTTTGCACTGGATTAAACCATTTCTCGCACAGAGGGAAGAAGAGTGCCCCATAGAGAGGATTTTGTCCCACGTGTCCTCATTTAATTCCTCACCTATATCCTGCTCCCATGATAATCTGAGATCTGACATTGGAGTGATTTTAAGAGAGAGGATTTTCTCATATAGAAAAGAGATCATACCTTTAGATTGTGGCGGAGGTAGTAAAAAGGTATCAATAGCATGGCTTGAGGGTTGAGAAGGAAAATCAGATGTTGTTTTATGTATAAAGCTGCAAATCTGTAAATACCGGAAAAAATGACTGTTAGGGATGTTGAATTTAGAAGAAATCTGTTGAAAGGAAGGGAAAACACCTTCAATATATAGATCATTGAACGATCTTATACCACGCTCAGACCAGACAGAAAAGGCTTTGTCAGCTAGGGAGGGAGGGAAAACATGATTCATAAATATGGGGGCTTGTAATGAAAAAGTTTGCAACCTAAAGTAGCGTCTAAATTGATTCCAGATTTTTAAAGTTGATTTGACCAGTGTGTTTTTGCAATATTCAGGACAAGGTAAACCTGCAGGGGTGTAAATCAGGGCAGCCAAAGAGGACGGTGCACAAGAACGAGCCTCCAACCCTAACCAAGCAGGAATGCCACTCATCCTGTCTACCTTCAACCAGTATTGAAGTATACGGAAGTTGGCTGCCCAATAATAAAAACTGAAATTTGGTAGAGCCATGCCACCCAACCTCTTCGGCCACTGCAGATAAGAGTTTTCGGATCCTGGGAATCTTCTTATCCCAAATAAACCCTGAAATGATCCCATCTAATTTTTGAAAGATGGACTGTGGGATGAAGACAGGAACACATTGAAAGAGAAAAGAAAATTTAGGCAAGATACTCATTTTGACCGTATTAATACGTCCAGATGGAGTAATGACCATCTCTCCAAGTCCTGCTGTATTTTGGTGAGAAGAGGGGTAAAATTATATTTAAAAAGATGCATGAATTTGTCAGTAACTTTAATTCCCAAGTATATGGAACTGTCCAAGACTATTCTAAATGGTAGTGTATGAAGTGGGTATTTACGGGCAGCAACATTTAACGGGAATAGTTCACTTTTGCTTCGGTTGAGTTTATAGCCAGAAATGACACCAAAATGGCTGAGGGTGTTAAACAGAGTTGGCATAGATGTGTCAAGTCTGGAAACATAAAGAAGCAGGTCGTCAGCATACAAAGAAACCCTCTGCTCAGTGCCGTCCCTCATCACACCGCTGATACGAGGCTTGGAACGAAATGCGACAGCGAGAGGCTCAATGGCGATGGCAAAGTTCCCATTGTTTCAATAAAAATAGTTTTGGTGTGAGGAGCAGCAAAACAGAACCAAATAATTGTTTTCTATAACAGGGATAGTTATCTATGATTAAGGTAAAGACCATTGTTCCTCTACTACTTTCTATTTTTTTTTGCCATGTCAGTAAGAGGGCTTTGGTGTGGTCTCTGCTTTTTGTTGCTAACATATGATGAAAATAATCAGTAAAACTGAGGAACCACCCCAAATCCAAAAATCTTGTGACACTGTGTCAAATATTGATTTAACAAAAAAAAAAAAAAAACAGAATTCAGTTGAAAAAACACTCTTCAGGCCTCACTCAGATGGTGGGCTCTTAGTGCATGACCTCCCTCTTGTTACTATCATGCTGAAAAATGTCTCATCCCTGTAGTCAGAGTGTTCTGTAAAGTCTCAAAATATCTTTTAATGTGCTCCCTATGGTCATACTGGCGCCCATCCATCCATCCCGTGCCTGGCCTCATTCAGTCCCCAGCTCTGGTGCTCACCATGCAGCCAATCCCAACCACTATTCACCTCCTGGCATTACAAAGCGTCTTTGCCAGTAAGGTTAGCATTAACACTCCTGCAGTGCTCTGAACTTTTAGAGCAGGTCCATACTGAGCAGACTAGCTTAAAGTAACTAGGGAGCCATCTGTGCGTCATGAAATGCCATCAATCACTAAGAGCTCAGAGTGACCAACTGGAGGACAATGCTACAAAATGTCATATTAAATATGTATCCAAGAACAGGATGATGTATTACTTGCTGCTTCTGCTGTGGTTTTACATCATCATTCAGTTTTATAAGAGCTTAAATAATTTAACAAAGATTGATAAGGTTATTTGTCAACAAATCTTTCTTGAAAAGTTTTGCTTGTGAGCATTATTGGAGGGTTTGGTGTAAGACCATGAACCAAAACTTCATTCACATTGCAAACTGGTGTTGTAAAGTATCAGGCCATGAACTAAATGTTGATTCGTAGTGTAAACTGCCAAAAGAAATGAAAGCCCAAAACAAGAGGGACTGTTAGGACTCAAAGTGAAATGCAGCCTCAGATAAAGACTGCAAACATAACAGCTCTTGAAGCTTTTTTCTCAAAGCTTGGTCACATACTAGTATTAACAAGACAGTGCTTTCATACTTCCCCAGACTGTAAGTGTAATTAATGACCATTTGAAAGCCTGTTTCCATGTCATTTTCTTAATTAAAATTTTAAATATGCTGCTTACTGATAACATGTCTCTTCTGTATTTTTTTTACAACCCATTGCCTGAAAACAGCACAAATACAACTTATGTATGTATAAATACAAATACTTGGTTCTGATTTGTCATAGTATCAAATCGATCCATGGGCAGCAACACTGGCACATTTAACCTCTGCCTGCTGATACCGTGGAAGAAACATTCTTTTTTTGTTATCAAAAAAAAAGTTAGCTCCTGACTCAGGCTGGTCTTAAGGGTCAGGAAATGATGACAGATACTGAACAGAGATGTGAGGGCAGCCTGAGGAGCTACTAGACAAAAAACATCAACCACCAAGATCCTGTCCTGCAATCCAGGCAACAGCAGCAGAGCAGGTGACACAAACTTAAACCATAGAAAGTGACAATGGCAACAATGGTTTACATTTGCCTCATTTATGTTAAAGGTGTGACAACAGCAAAGCCCCAAGGAGAAAGAGGGCTGAATGAGGACATGCAAGTCAACATAAATAAATATCTAATGTTATCTTCAGTGGAAATGTTCAGTTTGAAATTAATTAAAGAAGTAAGCAGACTATTTATCTAACCTAGCCTTGAATTTAAATGTTAATTTGTCCTGCAAGAAGGCTGACAAGGATCTGTTGCCATGGAAGTGTTACTGACTGCGCAACTTGTGGGACTATTTTGAGCTGTATAGATAATTTATTTTTAAATGATTAAAATCATCTTTGTGGTATCTTGGTCATGTCTTCACTTGGTAGCCAGTTTATAAGCAGGACCATGACCCCACTGCTTCGTGTCAGAGTCCTGCTCACCCGGATGGGATTCTAATTTGCATATCCAACTGTTCACTAAACATTATCCATGACTAAGATCAGCAACAGAAGTTCATGTATGAGAGACATTACTGAATGAATTCAGTTCAGCTCATGAGAACAGTTCGAATAATAAAAAAATCCCTGTTTGTGAAATGGGACTTTATATGGGCTTCAGTATTTATCGGTTTCCAGATGAACTTAGGCAGCAAACATGGCAAAAAAAAAATTAGTAATTATTTTCTCAATAGCACATCAACTCTCTTATTCTAAATGATGGTGCTTTTGGGGTAAACAGTATCAAGGTGTTCAGGTGTTATTTACTTTGTTGATGACTTTCACAGCGGGCTGCATGGGAACAGGCCTCAAGTTTCAGATTGAACAATTTCTTAACCAACACATCTGCAATAATGGAAAAAACAAGATCAGGGCCATTTATTTAATCGGTTTGCAAAATTCAGTTTACTTGGGGACTTTGTATTTTTCATGCTGGCTCTGCGTCACATAGTGATCATTTATAGTGAAACTAGAGAGCCACTGTTAATACTATTGTTGACTTGAGTAGATTCTGAGTAAAATGGGATGTCAGTCTCTTTGAGTACACCAGTCTGTGCATTAAACCAATACCATAGACAGTGAACCCCTGAAAAAGCAACTGTCTGGTTTCAGGTGAATGAATTACCCTTTGAAAATTACAATCTACAGTGTGTGGTGCAGAGATTGTGATCGTGGTCAAAACTAGAAAATGTCAGCAGTCAGTCTTTCCTCCAATGTTGTGTAATTTATTTTCCAGTATCAGAAGGGGTTCTTGGTATCGACATATAGTCCAGGAAATCACAATCAGAGTTGGGAAATAAAACCCTCTCTGAAACCCCTTGACACCCTGTAGGCTCTTAAGATGAGATCACAAGTCCTGCCAGGACTTATCTGTCACATGGGGTAAAAATGGTGAAGGTGGACCAAGTACAGATTTAAAATAAAAGGTTTAAATAAACAAAAGGTACCAACAAAACTCACTAAAAACATCCAAGAATGAAACCCAAATAAAACACAGGGAACATAAGAAACGCACAGAGAACACAGGAGAGACATACAATGATCCAACACAGGACAAGGGAAACAGAGAAACTAAATACACAAGAGTAATTGACACAGGTGTGGAGCACAAGACACTGGTGAAACTAATGAGGGTAATCAAAAAAGGAGGGAAACACACAAGGGTAGGAAGTAAAACTAAACTGGAAACACAAGGATCACAAACTACAAAACAAAACAGGAAACACATGACAAGACTGAAAAACACAAGAAAGTACAAGGAGAGACATGGATCACTAACCACACAAGGGAGACAAAGGACAATACAGAATAAACATGGGGAACCAAGGTAAGAAACACAAGGAAAAAACAAACTAATCAACTCGTGACACTATCTTACATTTCATTCCCCTTTCCTCGCTCACATTGTTTTCACACATGTACTTGGCTGTAGAAAACTTTCTGACATTTTCAGGGTAGGCTGCATGTGTGAGCACAAATGGCTGAATTTTTCATCTCAACTTTACCTGGACCTTTTCTGTCTGTTTTAATTAATCTATTGTTTTGTGTTCCAATGTGTGTTTGTTTTTTGTTTCTAATGTGCCTGTTATCTCGATGACATTGGAAATGAAGGAAACATCAATGTATTTTCCAGAATAAATAAAGATTTTGAATTGAATTGAATTTTCCTGCCCACCCCTCGGTAAAATTACTGCAAGACGTTGAGGTGAACTGATGTGTGAATACAGCAGGTTGAAGTCACAACAGATAAATTACCATGTTTATTTCATGTAACCAATGCGATCCCTGTGCTCATAATGAAGCTGCTTCATACTCTTTTATGCCAGTAATAGCTTTTCCAGTCGTGCTGAAATTGTGAATATGTCAAATGACACATTGCATTGACGTAAAGTCAACAGATGGAGGGTTGGGAGACTTCTAATGTAAAAGTAAACGGCGTCTAGCCAGCAGTGACATAAATTTAATGATTTTCTTTTGAACAGAATTGAAGTGACATGACTCAACTTGAATCCTAGCTATTAGTGGGCAAGGTTGTAAGCGTTAACCCAGGATGACTGACATAGTGTTAAAGTACCAAGACCAAAAGATTCATAAGTGTGGACGGAGAACAGTAGGCATCCCTCTTATGGTGCCTTCACAAGAAACGCAAATAAAATCATTCACGCGAAATAATTACATGTTAAGTCAATGAAGAGGGGCGCTGATGGCCTAGCGGTCTAAGCACCCCACATACAGAGGCTACAGTCCTCGTCGAAGGGGTCGCCGGTTCAATTCCCGGCCGGTCAACGATCTCCTGCACGTCTTCCCCTCTCTCTACTCCCCACAGTTCCTGTCTCTCTTCAGCTGTCCTATCAAATAAAGGCAAAAAGGCCAAAAATAACTTTCCAAAAAAAAAAAAGTCAATGTAGAGATGCGAGTAGTGGTCTAGCGGTGCGAATGGTGCGAATGGCACGAATGGCGCGATTCGCACAAATGATGCAAATCATTTGCACGAGTTGAAATATCTGAACTCCAGCAAATCCATCGCATCACGATAGCCAATCAGCGTGCAGATCACCCGGTGACGTGAGGTGTGACGTATGGACCAGCAGAGATTCCCTCATCTGGAATATATGGGACACTTTGATTCTATTTCTCTACGTCCCGATTCCCCAAACTCTGTGACTCTTCCTACTTTTTTATGGGATCAGGAATAAACAGGAGCTCTCTGTGAGGACAGAGAGGGAGGAGGATTATCTGGTGAGTTGTGATAAACTTTGTCTGTCGGTTGTAGTAGGAAGTTAGCTCTGCCCCTTTAGTATAACCGGCTCCCCATTCAAATGTTCCCAAGCTCAACCTTGTTTGATGACAACAGACTAGTGTGGTGTGGGAACCCCCCTGCCTTTCGCGAAAAATTCACGTCTTGAGCACTCGTGTACATGCAATTTTGACGCGCGAATTGAGCGAGTAAACATTAAACACTCTTTGGTCTGTATTCAAGCGAATAGCGCGATCGTTCGCGTTTGGTGTGAACGCACCGTAACAACATCCTCCCACCACTCCTCATTTAGATGAAGTCCCAACTCTGCCTGCCAAGCCAGTCCTGTCTTTGTGTTGGACTGATCACTAGGGCTGAACGATTACAATGTTACAATGTCATTTAGCAGACGCTTTTATCCAAAGAGACGTACATACGAGAACAAGAACAACACAAACAAAGATCTAGACAAGAGGAAAAAGATCAGTAAGAGTAACAGTAAGTGCTTCAAGTCAATTTGGGTGCAGGTACTGCCAAGCAGTGTGAAGGCAATGCACAAAAGTAAATACGTTTTTTTTTCTTCTTTTTTTTCTTAATAAAATAAGGAACATCTACAATGAAGCGACCAAACCATTTAAGACCTTCCATTATCATCATCAACAATCAACATCACCACAATAATGACCAAAGTACCAAGTGCTGGGTCACTCAAGAGCTGAACACAGATTCCCAGAGTAGAGCAGGACAGTGCGAGTCAATTGTAGCTCGACGACATTGTCTGCCACTGGGGACAACAGTGGAGAACAGTCTAGCTAAGTGCATAGTCCTTCCTAAAGAGCTGGGTATTTAGCTGTCTTTTGAAAGTAGAGAGGGACTCTGCAGATTGAATGCAGTTGGCCAATTCATTCCACCATTTAGGGGCAACAGAAGAGAAGAGTTGAGCTAGTGATTTTGAGGCCTTATGTTCTTGAAGCACTAGGCGCTTTTCAGAGGCTAAGAGTAGCGGGCGAGAAGGGCTGTAGACCTGGATGAGGGGTTCCAGGTAAACTAGAGCGGTTTTGGTTACTGCTTTGTAAGTCATGATTAGAGTTTTGTATCTAATGCGAGCTGCAACTGGAAGCCAGTGTTGCGAAATGAGCAGGGGAGTGACATGAGCTGTCTTAGGCTGGTTGAAGACCAAACGTGCTGCTGCGTTTTGGATTATTTGCAGAGGTTTAACTGTGAATGCAGGGAGGCCTGCCAGTAGAGAGTTGCAGTAGTCAATGCGTGACATTACAAGAGCCTGAACCAGAAGCTGTGTCGCATGTTCTGTTAGGTAGGGTCTGATCCTCTTGATGTTATAGAGGGAAAAACGGCAGGACTGAGCAATCGAGGCAACATGAACCTTGAAGGTTAGCTGGTCATCGATCATGACACCCAGATTTAGGGCAGACTTAGTGGGCATGAGGTTTTGAGATCCAAACTGTATATTGATCTGTGGGTCAACAGTGGGACTGGCTTGAAAGATAATAAGCTCAGTCTTGGACAGGTTGAGCTGTAGGTAACATTCCCTCATCCATTTAGAAATGTCAGCAAGGCAGGATGAGATCCGAGCTGAGACAATTGTGTTGTCAGGTGAAAAAGACAGGAAAAGCTGTGTATCATCTGCATAGCAGTGATAGGAAAAGCCATGTACATGTCAGATATGCATCCAGTTGTTTGGTTGTTTCCTCTGTGTGTCGTGTTAGAAAAGAAGTCATCTTCATCAGAAGCGCTGGAGGAGTTGTCAGGAGCTGCAGCAGAGAGCCATCGTGGTTGGGAAGATGTTCCTTGGTGTAACTGAAGCCTAAATTGGAGTGATTAAAGTTTTTAAATTGTTCCCTTTTCTTCATCATCTAAATTAAGCAAGTAAGAAAGCAAGAATACAATTTTAGTGTGTAAAAACTTGGAAATGAGAAATGGACAATAGAATAGGTAGTCATAGCTTTTCTTTACCTTGTTTGAGGACATCTTCATCACTGGTCCAGGGTGTTTTGAACTTTGGAAGAAGAATGACTGCAGCATCCAGCTCTTTGTCAGACATCATTTTCCCAAATCATTTCTTCAGACCATCCAGCAGGGCATCAACTAGTGCCTTGTAGAATCTCAGTGACTATTCAGTGACAGGATTATCCCTGTAGTATGTCCCTTGATCTTGAGTTGCCTCTCCCTCTACAACTTCTTCAGCCACAACATTGTTGTTTTCATCTTCTCTATAGACACGAAAGGCTTTAATGAAATTCAAGCCATTATCAGTTGTTCTGACTATTTTCTCACGGATGTCATACTCTGAGTGTATGTCATTCAGCGCACATGCCAAGGCTTAAAAAGTATGCGCACACCTCAACTGCTTGCATCCAAGACCAACGGAATGGCAGGATCCAGCCAATGCGCTATAACACCAATGGAACCTTTTCTCCTTGCACTCCAGCAATCAGCTGTTGTGGCTATGTACGCTGTCTTCCTCATTGCTTCTTTGACCTGCTTTTTCATGACTACTGTAGCATTATCAATCTTGTGCCGCACTGTGGTTTAAGACATGAAATTGCAATTTGGTTTAGTTTGGTGTAGGACAAAGTTTTGGAATGATGGCTGCTCAACAAGAGCAAAGGATAGATAACTTAATGTCCATAAATAAGGGTGCATGATCTGATATTACAACGCTTGAATAGTCAGAGGAAACAACACATAAGTCAAGGCTGTTGTGAAAAAATGAAAAAAAAAAATGAAAAAATGATAAATTTTTGAATAAGATCGATGCACCGGTGAAAAGAAAGAAAACTTTTTTAATGAGGGGTTACGGACCCTCCAGGGGTCCATCAAACCATTTTAAGCCATAAATTCAAAAAAGGATTTGGCCATGACTGTTTGGTAGAACCTTGGTGGGCTAGAACGATCCAACACTGGGTCTCAAACACTGTTAAGATCACCTCAAAGATTAACAAATGGGTATTTAAATTAGGTATATTATTAAGTAGTCTATTAGAAAATTCAACATCATCAAAGTTTGGTGCATATACATTGACTAACAAAACCTTGATCTGCATTATTGTACCGATAACTATAAGGTACCTGCCATTCTTATCAGAAATTACATCATAGGATGAAAACTGGATTGTTTTATTGATTAGATTAGCAACCCCTCTAGATTTTGAATTGAAATTTGAATGGTAAACTTGTCCTATCCAGGGAACTTTAAGTCTATGGTGGTCTTTAAGTCTAAGATGTGTCTCCTGCAAAAATACTGTCAGAGTTAAGTCGCTTTAAGTGGCTGAAAACCTTATTTCTTTTAGTTGGGTTGCCGATCCCACTTATATTCCAACTGAGGAAACGGAGTGCCAGAACTTAAATTAGTAGAAGACATTTATGAGCATATAAAATAAACAAAAAGAGCTGGGTACCCCCCTCCCCCCACCACCATACATACCCCATAGAACATATAACCATAAAGAACGCACACACCAAAAAGTCTCCAAAAGGGAGACAGCAGTGTGAAAACTAATTGTTGCCCTAAAAGAGTGGCAACAACTCGGAGAGAAAACTAATCCAATCCTAAGCGCTACGAAGAAAAAAAGAAAAGCAAGAGCTCCAACAGAATCCAGAGCATGCTGCAATAGGCCTAACTTCTCCATGACAGTTGGCTTCATAATACAATGCAATTACTCATAATAGTGTTTAAAGTGTACACGTCTATTTAAATAATATATATAAATATTTATAAAGAAATCAAAAAATAAATGTCTTGCTACTTGTATCTTAAGAGGTGTACAATGCAAGATTAAACAATCAGAAGTTCAATCTCCAAAATCAAAACAATACAACATCCACATGCAGAAAAATGTGAACGACTGCTGGAAAAGCATCATTATGTAAATTTAACCATTTAAGTGTGGTGGCAACAGCACATTGTGTAGCATGAAACATCACCCATTGTTCATCTTCCTAATGTAAGCCTTGGCATCCTCTGCTGTATTAAAGTCTTTTTCAGTACCTTTGTAGCTGATCGGAGTCAGGGGGAAAAGACTGTATCGTACCCCTTCCATGCCTCGCAGCTGCCTTCTAATTTCGCCAAATGCAGCCCGTGCACAGGCCACTTGCAACATTTTTAAAGAAGAAAGCATCATGCTACGGTAAAAACTGAGGTGAGAGAATAAAGCAGCTAAACTGCCCTTACTGTGAATGATAATAACCACCTGCCCACTCAGTTGCTGTGAAAACTCAGATTATTACCTTCTGCATTCACATATTGGCTCACCCAGACATCTTTTCAACAGACTTTTCATAAAAGGCCTGCCAGGAAAAAGTTTCACAGAAAGCCAGGGTCAGTGACTTTTGTTGTTTGATTTAACACTTGCAGCTCTCATGGATAATTTAAGGAAAGCTTTAGGAGTCCAGTTTATGTTGGAAAGAGTCCCAAAACTGAAAGAAAAGAAGAACAAAAAGCTCACCAAAAGTGTTGCCGCATTTTCTACTTGGAAGGTTTAGATATTTATATGTGACGGCAGGTTATGTTATGTGGCATTGAAGTCATAGAAACACATTTTTATCCTGACATTGAGTCTCTAACAGCTCACAATCCAACAGCAAAAGGTTGTAAATATACTGTGCAAAATTCTAGTTTTGGCAGATACAGTTAAGACGCTGTAACTTGGGTTAAGCCATAGCTGTTATTTCTTGATTTTTCAAACCTTGCTTCACTGAGTCAGAAGTGTTCCTGTAACTTATATCTGTGTTGTATCACCATTGCAGAAAAATGTATTTGACTGTTAGAACCAGAGAAAAACAACAAACTCACCATGGATAACCCCTCTGAATCATCTCATTATGCTGCACAGATTGTTGTCTGTTATGACAGTGTTGGTTTTCTTAAATTGCCTGTCACATCCAAGGTGACTTCTTTGAAAAAACAAGTCATCTCTCAATCTGAAAGCATGATAACTGGCCTTTCAACATCTTGTCAAAGCTGGATGACACTTTCTTCTACATTTATACAATGGCAGAATGTTAAAGCTGAGTTTCCACCTCCCTTGGTCCCATTGTCACTTGTGATGCAACTTGATGAAACGCGTGTGGTCTGGATGTCATGGTAACTGTCTCTTTTGTACCAAGGAAATACTTTGAGTTTGAAACCTGCCTTCTGCATTTACTGCCAGTTTTTCAGTGAGTATTTTATAATTTTGTGCTTTTTGTATACCTACCTCCTTTTTTTATATTCTACTGTTCCCAATTAATAATAAATCTGATATGCCAATTGTTTTTTAATAGTATTTGTTTAAGGAATCATTTCATGCATTATGGTTAAAAATGGCATTACAATCTTAATTAGACCTGCATATTAAAATATAGTTTTTCAAATCTATCAAGATATCAAAATAACAGGATTGAACACTGAGTCTCTCCTAATTTTGTAGTCCATGCAACAGGTGCCTTTTTGCATAGAGCGTCAATGATCATATTTCTTCTGGTGAATCATCTGTCACACCCAAAGGTTCATATTAGATCTGACAGTCTCTCATATCTTGGGTGGTGCTTTGAAATTTTTCAAACACTATTAACATTTACCCTCAACTTCTCAAGTTTCTCTTTCTGAGATTAAAACAGAAAAGTTCAGACACTTGTTCCCTGAAACTTGCTTACTCACTCTTCACTGAATGAAGTCGGCACTTAAACTTAGGTGTCATTCACCTCAGGTGTGACAATGATGAACAGGACCTCAGGATCACACTTGACAGAGCTGACATCGTCAGTGTCTCGCAGGCAAACAGTCAGTTCCCAGGATAAGGAGGAGATCATGCAGCAGGTCAGAAATGCCTAATGCATATAAACATACTGCCAACACTCCTGATTTAGGCGGGAGTCAACCACTTTTCTAACTTATTCTCCGGGTGTACTCCTGAGTTGTTATTTCTCTCAACAATCTCCCTATTTCACGTTGATATCAATCAAATGAGTGTCCCTCAACTTCTTACGGGGGATCCGTAAGGCAACTAGACTGGTAGAAATTCTTGAAGACGTTTCACCTCTACTCCGAAAGGCTTCTTCAGTTCTGACCAGACTGGGGAAGAGCTCGAAGATATAAGCCACTAACAGTCGTGGGTGTGTCCAGGAGTCACAAAGGGTCCTAAGTATGAAGTCTAGTTCCTGACAGTCGTTCAGTACCTCCTGGCAGTCGTTAGCCTAGTTCCTGATAGTCATTAGGGTGATGGGTCAGCTGTGTGTTGGGTGAAGGGTGTTAAGTATATGTTAAGCTTGAACTCCCTCCTCTTAACAGAGATAGTGGACTAAGACACCATTTGTCTTCTACATACAATGCTGTTTTGAATTCTCTGTCAAAACAAGTAAGACCATACTCTCCGCCTCGAAGAAGTTCTTTTTTCACTCACTATCCTTCTTTCCTTGCGCATTGATTGCAGGGCAGGCTGACCAGATGCACAGGTCTGTGTCCTTATATGGTGGTTATTTGCTATCCAGGGGCAGGGATTTATGCTAATTGATTATCACCAGGAGCGCGCTGTCAATTTACATTGGTTTGGCATTCATGATCTTACACGCGTATTTACGTTCATTTCTGAGTTTCCCGCACCGTTCATGAAGCCGTAGTACAGTTTTAGTAGCGTGAGCTTTTATGAGCAAATCTACACACATATTTACTCACGGTTTATGAATGAGACCCAGTGTGTGCAGATAGAGAAATTGGCTACGTAGACCTAAGCCGTTTTTTTAACCAGCCTGTAAACGTGTTTATTGATGCTTCATATTTTGAGACCGGAGGTTGCCGCTTGATTCAAACTTAAAAAAATATCCACCCCTCCTCTCCCTGTAGATGGTTTGATCCAAAAGATTTTGCATGACATCGTTTCTGACAGCAGGTAAACACAGACCCACAGACATCAAGCTACAGGTAGGTCTGTGACACCGATAGCTGAAGTGTTTATTAGACGAATTGTTATGAGTTCAACAAACTTCTGCACTGTTTAAAGATTTTATCCATCCCTCATTAAAGTGGTTTAGCCGTCTCCTTGCTAGCTAACTGAAGTTGTGAAATGTAATAACCCAGCATCCTCTTTAAAGTTCATAAGGAGAGTTTAGAACTGTGTGAATCTTATGCCAGTGAGAGTGCCGACAGTGTAACTATCACAATATTACAGGTGAAGTTATTAAAACACTAAACTCTACCTGATAACCTCAGGTGGAGATGCAGAGGAAATCTCTTCCTTCTTGAAGTAAAGAGCAGAAAGCAGCAGAGGTTGATGATGCAGAGGTCAGATAACATTTAGCTGTAGGTAACAAATATGATTTAAAGGACCCAGATAAATTACTTTAAAAAGCACATAGAGATGTAGATTAATGTTACAGAGACTCCTGCATTCAAAGCTGTATTGAAATAATTCTATAATGGTATTAATATCAAAATATGGTGTCAGCACAAACCACTGTACCTGAAATTTGTGTGCATTACTCCTCACTGCAGTGGCTCACTCTACTCTCACTCTTAAACATGTTTATGAATTTTTTGTATGGATTTTTTTTTATTTTGTATGTTTTCATTGCTATAGTTTACTGCAAACCTTGAAATTAAGAGACATTTAAATTATTATACTTACATATCCGTTTAATAAATGTATTAATCTGCAGTTTGGCTTATATATCCTGGGTATAGGCTGATACTCCAGGAAACATCCCTATTTTTCAAAGTCCAGTGTTGGCTAGTATGCATACAGGCTTTGTCTGGGATTAGGGTTGTACTCACTTGCCTCTTTGTCTGATGGTAGACGCTGCTTTATAGTGAGGGACCATCAGCTAATCTCATTCATACACATTCTCACACCACTGAACAACAGCGGGAACAATTTGGGGTTAAGTGTCTTGCTCAAGGACACTTCTGCATGGGTCTGCCAGAGCTGGGATCGAAACGCAAACCTTCCGATTGATAGACAATTTAACTCTACCCACTGAGCCACAGCCGCCACAGGACAGTTGAAGAGAGACAGGAAATGTGGGGAGCAGAGCGTGGGGAGGACATGCATATGGTCAAGGCTGGAAATCGAGCCTGTGACCTCTGCGACAAAGGCTATAGCTATCTGTACGTGTGACGCATGCTTACACTGCTAGGCCAATGGTGCTCCATGTATGCTGTTTTTAACTTAATAATAGCTTCAACCATATAATATCCATAAGTAATGGGATAATCTATCTGCCATGGTACAATTTGACCTAAAACAGCTCATGAACACTTTTAGTGCTTCCACAAAGCCAGAAGACATGCACAGAAAGGCCTTCAAGAAAATGTACATAAGGCATGTAGTTTGAAATGGTCCATTACGTAGCTGCTCGGGAACTTCTGGTGACATCAAACCATATTCCTCATGAGTTGGTGTTTGTGTTGAAACATAGCCCTTCATAGCATTTCACAACTGTGTCATCACATCTATTGATGGGGCTTGTGTGATGTGACTCAAAACAGCTACTGCATTAAAAGTTCTACTGAGATTTTAGTGTCAACAGCTGCTGCCAAGGTTTAAATGAACTTTAAATGTCTTGTTGGTTTGGATGTGCTCAAATACTAAGTTGATTTTCCTGAGAAAGGTCTGTCACTTTCTCAGAAAACGGAAAGTGACATTTAAGATTGATTACTTAAAGGTAACATTTTCCAGATAAGAGAAGCAGCTCTGCAAAAGTGAAAATCTTTTTCAACCAATTTTATGAGCAAACAAAGTTTCATAATCATATGGAGCCCCTGAATTCCTGCGTCTGTGAGAATGTTTCTCTTGTCTGCACAACTTATTATCTTGTGCCTCATCACTGCCTATCAAACTTAAATTACAGGTAGCCTGTAACCTGGTGAAATAAATTGTCAGGAACATTGGAGCCCTGCAGTTTGTGAGCTGACTCTTTGTTTGTTTTTTTCAGAGACACTCCTACCTGCCCTCTAAGGTTTGGTTGTTGCGTTTCTTCGAATTTTGTACAGCTTGGGCACAGAATAAAATAATCACCTTTATGGACTCTAGGGGCTCTGTATATTTCAATGTTTTTCATGAAGCTTTCAATTCCCAACATGAAAGATTATTTTTTACTTTTGCTTTTATTAGTTTTACCTTTTAGTGTCCTGCAAAAGCTCCTTGAAATATGCATTCCTGCATAGACTGGAGCTGGATTGCTCCTGATCAAAGGTCTATTTATGGATGTGGCGCTGTTTCCCAGTCGATGTTGCTCTAAGCATAACTTCACTTCCAACCTTATGGTATTCAAATATAACCTGCCAGTGAGAAGCATGATACCATGGCATATTCAAATGCAATTTTTCTTGTTCCAAGAAAGGGGGACCACTAATTCAATTGAAAAACATGAAACTGTAATTTAAAGAGTGATATAAATTTTCACTTTATAAGTTTTATATTTAGATGATGGTTAATTCAGATAATTATATACTTTCAGAAAACTGTGACACTTGTATTTTGATCTCATACAGACATGCTATTTGACTTTGAAGCAGAGGAAGAGGGCGAGCTGAATTTGAAGATGGGGAGTCTGATGCCAGCTGCTGGAAAGGAATGTGTAACAAGAAGTCCAGCTTTTTTCTTCCGAATTATGTTACATCTTTCAACCCTGAAAAGTAACCATACATGATGAAATAAAAGGCAATAGATATATGTGATGTTTTTTGACAAATCAGTGAACACCGAACAGCTGGCTGTTATTCTTCCACTCTTGGACATGAAAAAATAAAGAGGGTTCTTTTCACTGCTGTTAGTGGCAGTAAAACCACCTGTTGCATTAATTCTCAATGTAACCTTGAAACATGTCATTGAAGATGTCATCTTGTCTGCAACAAACAAATTAAAACATTCAAGAACGATATGTCCATGAAAGGAAGCAAGGATTTTTATGTGAATATAATCTTGCTTTAGGATACTAGATTTATTTTATGATCTCTACCTTGGTATGCCACATCAAATTTTATTACATGACCTTCATCATTTTGTGTATTGACTTTATTATCAACCTGATAACTTTAGGCTCTTTTCTTTCAAAGAAAAAAAAACGTTGTGAAAATTGTAATGGATTGTCCACTCACCCGACAGCAATCAAGCCAATATAAGCCACTCCTGTTCACTCACTCATTGCAAGATTGTTCTTCTCCTTCTCATGCACTTAGTCCTTTACTTTTCTGTGTAGTGTGCCTTTTGAATTTAACTATCATCATTTCCCTCTTTTTGTTTCATCGTCTCAATAATTTCCAACAGATATAAAGTGTCAGCACAGTGTTCCTGTTCTAGTGTTCCCGCTCATGTTTGTTATGGGGAGAGACTGTTAAAGAGATGAGAGCAACATCTATATTCCAAGTCATGGACCCTAATGCACCATGTGACAAGGAGCTAACGTGTTGCCCCAGAGCTGGCAGTCTCTGATCCTTCTTGGAAGTGAATTATAAGAAATCTCTTCTGCTGAAATGAAGTCAAACACATGGCTTAGACACGTGTTATTTCAGGCCATACTCTGCTTAAGTGTGTTACACTCAAAGCTCCGTTAAGCAATTACATATTGCTTGACATTTGTAGGGAATTAATATGTCTATCAAAAAGTGTGTACAAGCAGGAGCAACAAGATGCCTTTGAAAGGCCTTTACACAGTCTTGGTATTGTGCTTTATTTGCATCATCCCCCTGGGCTATTGTAACAAGGATGAAAGCTAATTTACAATACGTCCACCCACTCTTAACAAACAACGATTATAATGCGTTCTTCCACAATTGATTTTTGGTGTGAATCTTGCAGAAGATTCAGTGAATGCTTTGGTAGAGTCTTGTGCTGATTCAGTTCTATTGACTCAAGCTGCTGAGATTCAGCCTCAAACCAATTTCATTGTGAAGAACAAAAGAAAAGACAAATACCAATCAACTGGATTACCTTGCATAAATCTGGATGCTAAGAAAAAAATTCCATGCGTTAAGTCTTGCTTTGTCACGTGGTACTCTGCCTGATGAACTTAATATCAAGTCTATTCACGCTGCTCCCAATACAGACTCTATTTTTGTGTCTGAAGACCATATTTGAAATTATTAAGTGTCTATTTGAAACATAGAATAAGTTAAATAGCACTTGATTGCTAAGTGAGAATCAGCATCTCCTTTGCAGAGTCCCAATCAGAGACCAGAGAGAGACCCTAGAGCTCTGACTAGAATGGGAACGTATCAGCTGCGCAGTGCAGTACAGCTGTAACGCAACGCATCCTGTGGACTTAAGGCTTTACTGTCCCTGTCTCATATTCTGTCTTATATTTTAAAAGCTGGAACTTCAGTAATGTGACAGTCCTCACACAAAGCATACAAATCAGTTGCACAACAAAATGCTGCTTTACATCACTCCTAATTATAGAAACACAGTCAACAGTGTTGATCCTGTCTGGGCTGTTATCGCCGCCATGTGGCCAGAAAGAAAGAGAAGCTCTGAGGAAGAGTTAAAATGAGGCCATTATTAAGCTAATTGGGTCAAGTGCAGACATGCTGAAGAGAGCAGTAAATAGCTTAAAGCAAAAGATCCACTCATGAATGACATCATTACCCTGTCCTCTTGTGGTGAGCAATCAAACATATCTGCTGCATTCACACATAAGCTCACTTCAACTTTGTGCTGATTTTTTCACCAAGGGGCTTTCAAGAAAAGTGTGCTGACAGTTTGGGTGATCTGATTCAGGAGATTGCATTCACACATGCCAGCCACCTTGACAATGCCGAGAAAATTTCGTAAGTGCAGTGCATGTGTGAAATGGGTGAGAGACAGCTTTGACGTTTATTAGATAAAGCCCAGAAACTTTAAAAAACTTGTGGAGATGACCCAACCACTCTCAAAGGGTTTATTCAGGAGGTGCCCTGTCTCAGGAAAAATAAAAGAGTAGATTCAGGCAGCACACGTCCGTTTGTTCCACAGTTGATTGAAAAGCTGGCCTGAGAAAAGCAGTATCAGTGTTGGAAATCAGGACTTGCTCCAGTTACCTTTGTTGAGGATTGGTGCAGAAAGCTGAGTGCCAGGGCCTGAGTGGAATCACAGCAGGAAAGCTGAGCTCATCTGACAACAGACCAGACTCTAAAAGATGCTGCCTCTGTGACGAAGGGCTGCAATCACAGAAACATGCCCCCATACCTTGCAGGAAACGCTTGGACATTAACTCAAACATGTTTTATAGGAGCTGGTTGGTAAATATATATATATACACTACCAGTCAAAAGTTTGGAAACACCTTCTCATTCAATGGTTTTTATTTATTTGAATTATTTTCGATATTAGATTAATAGATTAGATAGATTAGATAGATTAATACTGAAGACATCAAAACTATGAAATAATATGGTTTTTCCATAATACGGATTACAACAGTAGTCAAATAGGGCTATCCATTGTGTACTAACCCTACCTCTGAACAACACAATTGATGGTCTCAAACACATTAAGAAGGCAAGTAATTCCACAAATTAAATCTTGACAAGGCTCATGCAGGGGCGGATCTAGAAAAATATTAATGGGGTGGCAAGAGTACATTTTTGAGTGGTGGCAACATGGCAGACGTCTATGTGCTGAATTAATTTAAAAACGTATACTTTGGTCAAGGCTTGATATTTCTTTTTACAATGATTGTTCTGTTTTCTGGATGTCATTTTGAGTCGATTTATCCCCCCCCTCCCTAAAAATCTAGTTAACAGACAATTCAGTTTTAAGAAATGCCAAAACATATATATGTGATATGGGTAAAAATATTTTGAAGTATAAGATATATAAATAAATCATAAGACTTTAAATATTTTTCCTTAAATGTTCAGATGTAAACGCAAATGTAATGAACAGTATAGGTAGGGGAAACACTGTCTGTTATTGATTTGCTATGTGTTTAAAGATCAGACTGTGTTAAATTGTGTCATTTGTGGTTCTTATTTAGTTGTAACTTTTATACCCTGTGGACCAGCTCGACTGCAGATCATTTGTGATGACTCTGGCACTGTCTTCCCTCTCAGTGTCTGGAATCTGTATGTTGTCTTCTTGTCTCTCTAACAATGCTGTCCCTCTTCCATCTCTTCATTGCTGTGTTTTTCTCCTTCCATCTCTTCCTGTCTCTGATCACCTTGGCCTTCCACGTTGTCACTGACACTTCTCTGCTCCTCCTCTTCTCCATCCACCTGGTCCTATCCCTGGTCATCTTCTCCATCTACCTTGCCCAGTTGCTCAGACTTTATTTTTTTCACCTTTGTCTTTGGTGAGAAAAAACTGCTAATGTCTTTCCTCTTCATTCCTGTAAGATTTAAAGTAACTTCACAATGTTTATCATTCAAAATAAAAAAGTAGGTTGTGTTAATAACAGTGGTTAACTGAGTGAAAAAAGGTGTGAGTGAAAGTGTGTTTTTTTTCCACTTACTGCCTGTTTCAACCACCAGCCTGCAGCGTGTGTCACCTTTTAAGTCCAAGCTTATTTCTGAAATAAGATTCACAGTTTTTAGTGACTGTATCAATGAAGGTGTTTTTAATCTCCAAATACTTCGTTTTTAGATCCTGCTTGATGACTGATGATATGAGGAGCATACTTGATAACCTTAAATAAAAATGATAATAATAAATAAATACAAACCCTTGAATGAGAAGGTGTTTCCAAACTTTTGACTGGTAGTGTGTTTACATATATATACTGTACATATATATACTGTACATACACACATACACACATACATACATACATACATACATACATACATACATACATACATACATACATACATACATACATACATACATACATACAGTACACCACCATGGACTACAATTTCAATTTCAATTTCAATTTTTTCACTGTTACGCCGATGATACTCAGCTGTGCATCTCCAAAAAACCATCACTCCTGCTATTCTTTCCTAAATCTTTCTCATCTGCCCCATATCGCTCCTCCTTTGCACCCAGAACTTTTCACTGAGCAGCGATAACCATACAGTCACACCCTCCCCAGCAGTCCTTAACCTTGGTATCATCCTCGACCCCACTCTATCCTTCAAACCACAAATCAGAAACATAACCAAAACATCCTTCTTCCAACTCTGTAACATTGCACGCCTCAGATCCTCTCTCTCCTCCTCTGTTGCTGAAACCCTCATCCACGCCTTCATGACCTCCAGACTGGGCTACTGCAACAGCATTCTCTACGGCCTTCCCTCCACTGTACTCCAAAAACTACAATGCGTCCAAAACTCAGCTGCCCAGTTACTCACCCACTTCTGCTCCAGAGCTCACATCACACCTATCCTTCAGCACCTCCACTGGTTCCCCATACAGCACATAATCACCTTCAAGATCCAGCTCATCACTTACAAAGCCCTCAATAACCTTGCCCCTCATACCTGACCAACCTCCTCAAACACCAGCCTCAGATCATCTGATGCTAATCTCTTGTCTCCTATCACCAAGACTAAGCACTGCACCATGGGGGACAGAGCCTTTGCCATCACTGCCCACATTTTTGGAACTCTCTCCCTCCACCTCTACTCCCTCCCCTCCCCACCTCTGTCTTTGTTCTGTTTATTTATTTATTTTATTTTTCCCACTTTATGTAAAGCGACTTTGAATACCCAGAAAAGCCCTATCTAAGTCCTACAATGGCTAAAGTTAGCATTCAATTATTATTTAGTGTTACCATTTGTGTTCAATATAATACAATAGAAAAGGCAGTTTCTGGCAAAAGAATAATGTCAGCTAGCTAACAGTAATTTTGTTGATTTACAGTGAGTGTTGTAGCAATTCCATTAGTAGCTCACAAGTGACTACAAGTTTTGTATTACCTTGAAATGCCTACCGATATTTACCTAATTGCCTCTTATAAGCTAATATTATCTTAGGCCAAGAATTGATGTTGTTTCTTTTTTACTCTCCTGCAACAAAACAGTGAAATGCTAAGGTTAGCTGGTTTCTCATATTAGCCCGAGGGTTATCAAATCTATTTTTATGTAGGAATTTAAACACCTTTACAGCTCCAAGCAACTCCAGTTGCTTTTAGGAATAATGTCTAAAGCAGGGGTGTCAAAAACACGGCCCGCGGGCCAAAACCGGCCCGCAAGAGGTTCCAATCCAGCCCATGGATGAATTCCCAAAGTGAAACAATTACAGAGAAGACATTATCTACAATTTTTCAATAAAATTAACTACTGTTTCAGATTTGTCCTCTGGGGGTTGCATACAATCATAGTGCAGATGGAGTGCACCTGAACAGCGCCCTGGGAGAATATTTGTAGTTTGCATAACCCAGTGGAAATTCATAGACTTTTTAGAGTACTTCAAGATCCAATCAACACTTAAGTTTTTGTATAAACTTGTTACAGCAGGAGCGGTTGATCCACCTTTTTTTTTTTTTTTTTAAAAAAGGAGCTTCATATCATGTCATAGGTTCCACTATGAGACTCATTATGGCGAGAAATACAACAGCTGTATTTCTAAAAAGATAGTTCATGTAAAGTGGACATTTTCAGAATGTACTTGTACTTTTTTGCACTAAAACAAAGGGAAAAATTTGTTGTTGTTATTTATAGTTTATTAGGTTATGATTTTACTGGACCGGCCCACTTCACTTTATGTGGCCCCTGAACTGAAATTAGTTTGACACACCCCTGGTCTAAAGCATTTTTATATCACATTCACTGCTTGTTTAACTCTCAACTACTCATAAAAGTAACAGGTCCTTTTGTTAAAATTCAAACTGAAAGGTTTAAGATGGGGTTTGATAAAGACAGTTTTAGAGACCGCAAAATGTGCTCACATGAACATCCACTGCCCGAGTGTAAGCACCTAAACTATTTTTACAGCAAACGTCCTGATCCCTCATTAGCTTTACTTTTTGCTAAGAGAGTATGGCAAGACGGATTTCTAATATGTTCGTATTAGTGTGCGTGTTGAACAGTAAAACAGATTACCAAAATGATCCAAATGTCATCATCAGTAGCATTATATCAAAGCAATAAAGCAAACACAGCCATGATCCATTCACGTAACATGTAGTTGAGGTCGCGAACAACAGCTTCTGTATTCTCCGACAGGAATTGAATGCAGCAGGAGGAATCACGCGTTGTTTTCCTGGGTGCAAATATGGCGGACGATGGAGAGTCTTTGGAGTCTTGGCTCAGTAAGTTCATACTAAAAGTCCTTTTTTTATTCAAGCCACTATTTCAAATTGTTGATTTCCAATGAATGCTAAACAACCGACAGTGTCTGATACATTAGTTGGTCTCTGGTGACATGTATTTAACTGTCAAAGTATTGCGACAATTGAACTATGTTGTCAGAAAGTGGCTAAGTGTTAGCTAAATGAGCTCTCCTGTGTATGGTTGTGTCTAGTATTCAGAGTCGGTGTATTGCAAACATTGAATTATAATGCGACCTGTGACACATCGTGTGTATTTTGCTGCCCGGAGGTACATCCTACTATTGTAAATATCTGCAGGCGTCAACTTAATCCAAGTTCAGACAGTGCTGTTAATAACAACAACAAACTGGATCTAAGAAGAATCTGAAGTCTAGGAAAGACGGAATTCATAGCTTAAGATAAGCTTTAATCGAAACAAAACATTGCTGTGTATTATTGTCATGTAGTTTCTGCAGGGACGGTGTGTGATGAGCCGGGGTTGAATTCAATCTCTGACAGATTTATGTCATGTTATCTCAAAACTCCAGCTCTCAATAGTTTTCCAGTTTAGTCAGTTAACCACATGTCTTAACCTGTATGCTAATATTTGCCAATCAGAGCTGCCTGCATGTTCATAAGCGATCATCTCCTTTATATTTACAGACAAAGCCACTAACCCATCCAACAGACAGGAAGACTGGGAGTATATAATGGGCTTCTGTGACCAAATCAATAAGGAGCTAGAAGGGTATGGTCACATTATTTCAATAAGCTCACTCACACAATGTTACATTTGTGTTCTCATTTTGGTAAACATGTGAGACTTATTACGTAGCCCATGAACCAGGCTTGCTTTTGTCATTTAACTTGCACTGTTTTGCCTGTTTCTCTTGTATTTTGCAGCCCTCAAATATCTGTTAGGCTGTTGGCTCACAAGATCCAGTCTCCTCAGGAATGGGAGGCAATACAAGCATTAACGGTGAGCAGGTTAATCAATTTACTGTTTTTTGGTTTTTATTTTAACGCCTTTATAATGAAGTGTTTCACAATTAGAAGACGTTTTTGTCAGCTTCTGATTCTTTTTTAGGTACTCGAGGCTTGTATGAAGAACTGCGGACAAAGATTTCACAACGAAATTGGGAAATTTAGGTTTTTAAATGAATTGATTAAAGTTGTTTCACCTAAAGTAAGTTGCATCAATGTTTAACGTCATTCTCATGTGTACATTTTTCAAAAACAATGTTTGGTGCTACTCTAATCTGTGCATCTTTTATGTTCAGTACCTGGGAGATAAAGTGTCTGAGAGAGTGAAGGCAAAGGTGATCGAGATGCTCTACAGCTGGACTCTGTCTCTGCCAGATGAAGCAAAGATCTGTGAAGCGTATCAGATGTTGAAGTCGCAGGGTGAGAGACTCACTTGATAAAAGCTGTTGAAATATTATAAAACTAGGGTTTGGCATCAAGAACCAGTTGTGAAATAGAGCCTGTTCCATAATTTTATATTACTAAGTCAACATTAACGTATTGGAATTCAACCCTGCCTACAGTTTCCTAAATAATGTAACTCACTCAATAAAAGGTGCACTGCAGATACTGGATATGTACCAAGACCTGGCTCTCTGTTAGCTTCAAATTGAATGAATGCTTATGTTTCTGTCCCCTAATCTGGTCTGTTGAATTGTTGTGAACTAACTCCTCTCAGACAAATTTTGTAGTAGTCTTGGATAACCTTAACTTATAATACCAAGATGGCGCCACGGACGGTCGCCCTGGTACTGCGCTCTCTCGTACTTGTTGCGTTTTTCTCCTTTTTTGTATCTTTATGCTCCGCTTCTCTGGTTTCTTTTACCAGAGAAGAACTTGTTAACATTGGACAGTCCTCTGCCGAACTTTTTACACCGGTTTTCATTGAACCTGGAAGTTACACAGAGATTCTTGCTGGTGGAGCCGCAGCTCTCTATGGTCTTTGCCGGAGACGCCGGCGCCGGGGCAAGCGAGCAGGGGTGCTCGTCAGACTGAGACAGCGGGGGTTACGCAGTGCGCTCCCGTCCATTCACCTGGCGAATGTCCGCTCCCTGGCAAACAAGATGGATGAACTGCTGCTCCTCAACTCAAGAAACACGGACTTTTGCAGATCCGCCGCCCTGTGTTTCACTGAAACCTGGCTCAGTGAACACATCCCAGACAGCTCGCTGCACTTACCGGACTTTCAGCTCCACAGAGCGGACCGCGTAAAGGAACTCTCTAGGAAGGCGAGAGGAGGCGGAATCTGTTTCTACATAAACGAAGGTTGGTGTACAGATACCACAGTGTTGAAGAAGTCATGCAGTCCAAATCTGGAGACTCTTTTCATAAACTGTAAACCCTTCTATTCGCCGCGGGAGTTCTCCTCCTTTATTCTGGTCGGCGTCTACATCCCACCTCAGGCCTGCGTAACGGAGGCGTTACAGCACCTGGCTGACCAGATTACAGACGTGGAGAAAAAACATCCTGACTCTCTGCTCATCATTCTCGGGGATTTTAACAGAGCAAATTTAACCCACGAACTACCTAAATACAGACAGCATATTAAATGTCCCACCAGGGAGTCTAACACTCTGGACCACTGCTACACAGTAATAAAGGACTCATATCGCTCTGTCCCCCGTGCAGCTTTAGGACTATCTGATCACTGTCTGATTCATCTCATCCCGACCTACAGGCAGAAGTTAAAAACGGCTAAGCCTGTAGTTAGGACTGTGAAGAAGTGGACGGAGGAGTCAAAGCAGGAGTTACAAGCCTGCTTTGATTGCACTGATTGGAGTGTTTTTGAAGCTGCATCAGGAAACCTCAATGAACTCACTGACACTGTGACTTCATACATCAGCTTCTGTGAGGACATGTGTGTGCAGACCAGGACCTTCCGCACATACAACAACAACAAGCCCTGGTTCACACCTCAACTGAGGAAGCTGCGTCAGGCCAAAGAAGAGGCCTACAGGAGTGGGGACCGGGACCTGTTCAAGCAGGCCAGAAACAAACTGACGAGGGAAATCAAGGTAGCTAAGAGGAGCTACACTGAGAAGTTAAAACAGAGCTTCTCTGCCAACGACCCCTCAGAAGTTTGGAGAGGCCTGCGTGAAGTTACAAGCTACAGGAGACCCTCCCCCCACCCTGAAGGTAACAAAAGACTAGCTAACGACCTGAACAGCTTCTACTGCAGGTTTTCACACCCCACACCCGAACACTCTGATTTACCTGGCCCCCCCACAAGCCCCTCCCCACCCCCCTCTGACCCCCCACCTGCGCTGACGATCTGTGAAGATGAGGTAATCCAGCTCTTCCAGAGACAAAAGACCAAGAAGGCTCCAGGACCAGACGGCGTGTCCCCCTCCTGCCTGAGAGTCTGTGCTGAGCAGCTGGCCCCCATCTTCACAAAGATCTTCAACACATCGCTGGAGCTGTGTGAAGTGCCCTCATGCTTCAAAAGCTCCACCATCATCCCAGTCCCAAAGAAACCCACCATCACAGGACTCAATGACTACAGGCCCGTCGCCCTGACGTCTGTGGTCATGAAGTCCTTCGAGAGACTAGTGTTGAGCCACCTGAAAGACATCACAGGCCCCCTGCTGGACCCCCTGCAGTTTGCCTATCGGGCAAACAGGTCGGTGGAGGATGCAGTCAATATGGGTCTGAACTACATCCTGCATCACCTGGACTCCCCCAGGACCTACGCTAGGATCCTGTTTGTGGACTTCAGCTCTGCGTTCAACACCATCATACCAGACATCCTGCACCAGAAACTCACCCAGCTCACAGTGCCGGCCTCCATCTGTCAGTGGATCACCAACTTCCTGACGGACAGGAGACAGCAGGTGAGGCTGGGGAGCATCAAATCCAGCACCCGGACCATCAGCACTGGCGCCCCACAGGGATGTGTTCTCTCCCCACTGCTCTTCTCCCTCTACACCAATGACTGCACCTCAGGGGACCCCTCGGTGAAACTCCTGAAGTTTGCAGACGACACCACCGTCATCGGTCTCATCCAGGACGGAGACGAGTCTGCTTACAGACAGGAGGTGGAACAGCTGGCTCTCTGGTGTAGTCAGAACCATCTGGAGCTGAACCCGCTCAAGACGGTAGAGATGACAGTGGACTTCAGGAGAAGCCCCCCCCCACTCCCCCCCCTCACCATCCTGAACAGCACTGTGTCTACTGTGGACTCTTTCAGGTTCCTGGGATCCACTATTTCCCGGGACCTGAGGTGGACCTCCCACATAGACACAATCAGAAAAAAGGCCCAGCAGAGGATGTACTTCCTGCGTCAGCTCAGGAAGTTCAACCTGCCCCAGGAGCTGCTGATCATGTTCTACACCTCCATCATCCAGTCTGTTCTGTGTACCTCAATCACTGTCTGGTTTGGATCTGCAACCAAACTAGACAAACACAGACTGCAGCGGACTATAAGGACTGCAGAAAAAATCATCGGTGTCGACCTGCCCCCCATCCAGGACTTGTACCGGTCCCGGGCCAGGAAACGGGCAGGGAGCATTACCGCTGACCCCTCACACCCTGGACACAAATTCTTCAAACTCCTCCCCTCCGGCAGGCGCTACAGATCACTGAGCGCCAAAACAACCCGCCATAAGAACAGTTTCTTCCCCCAGGCTGTCACTCTGATGAACACTAAACCATAACAGTGTCACACCTGTCAGATAAATACTCTCTGTAAATATACATGTAGATACACAATGCAACAATTCTCAAGCAGAATTCCATATTTCTATTTTTTGTATTATTTAACTTCTATTTTATAATGTAAAAACTACCTCTGCAACTCACCACTGCACTTTATCATATTATTTTAGCCTGTACATATTAGTCAAGCCTATTTGTTGTTTCTTTGTATTTATAGCTAAGGTTATTGTTATTATATTTTTATTTTATTTTTTATTGTAGTTCTTATTCTTATTCCTATTCCTATGCCTTGTACAAAGAGAGCACAGTTTACCAAAGTCAAATTCCTTGTGTGTTCAAGCATACTTGGCGAATAAAGCTGATTCTGATTCTGAACTTCACACATGCAATGCTGCTGAGACTCTTGTATTTGTTGAATAGAGCTACCTCAGAAATGTAAGATATTCACAAAACCAGTTATAATTTCCTTATCCAGCCAGCTCAGCTTCTTTCTGCTGGTCACAATTACCTGTGTTAGTCAGCGTGACACACGACTCTGTGGTGAAGAAAGCAGGAAAAGGTTGGAACATTGCATGAACAGAGACTCTTGTTACAGCTGATTTTTTGAACAATGAGCACAATCATAGATTTTCAGGATATACAGTGGGTACAGAAAGTATTCAGACCCCTTCACTTTTTCTACATTCTGTTGTTACAGCCTTATACCAAATTGGATTAAATTCTTTTTTCCCTCAACATTCTACACACAATACTCTATATTGACAAAGTGAAAAATGTTTTGTAGAATTTTTTGCAAGTTAATTAGAAATAAAACACTCAAATATCGTATGTACATAAATATTCACAGCCTTTGCTTTGAAACCCAAAATTGAGCTTACTTAGCCTACTTGAGCCCAAAACTTACTTGTTCAAAAACCTGTCAAACTTTTTAATTCATTTATTTCTTCATGTTTCTTGGCCTTGGTAGATACAAGGAAAATACACGTTCTCAGCAAAATGATTTAAAGCAAAAGTAACACATCGTGTAATAGTGATCCTTGAACTGTTGAGTTTTGCATGGAAAATAGTGTTTTTCAAAAGAGTGAATTATACATGCGTTCTGTTTTGAATCTGCCCCTAAGCGCTAGAATCTAAAGGCAGAGTCTGGATCATAGTTGTAAAAAAACAAACGAAAAAAAATCCTAAAACAAAATCTCCCATGAATTATACAATCAGCACTCCTCCCGGACTGTGCATAGTGTTGCACTGTTCTCATTTTGTCATCTGTTTTGTTTAAGGTATTGTTTTGGATGACCCAGAAATCGCTATTGATGCCACATTGATACCGTCACCTTCTCCTCGACCCAAGAATCCAGTTTTTGAAGACGAGAAGAAAAGCAAGGTAAGAAAAAATTATGAAGTGGTGTGCACTTGTGCAAACAGTACAACTCACTGCAAATAGTGCTCTCTTTTTTGTCTTTGTTACAGATTTGTATTTAATGTATTCTTCTATTGACACAGAAATCTCTGAAATCCTAACTCAGTATGTTCAGTCGAATATGTACATGTTGTTCCATGTAGGGGACACTCTGTACTGCTGCAGCTTCCCTCAGAGCCTTCCTGCTGATTACTGAAAGGAATATTTTGACATTTCTGAAAATAGCTTTAATTGCCCCTTGCTGAGAGTAACACCATAAGATCAATATGTCTCTCATGTCAGCCCGTTATACATGCAGCTATGGGCAGAGACAAGTAGCTCAGCTACACACTGTAAAAAAGGATTTTTGTGAGTGGTAAGTAAAACCCACTCAAATTGTTTAAATTATACATTAGTATATTGGTTAAGGAGTGAACTGTATTTTAATGGGTATAATATACCTATAGTACTCATTTTCTAAAAGTAATAATTGCAACCCGCCAAAACATGATATGTTCTACTCAGAAACATTGGGTCTGCACTAAGGAGTGGGCTTACATTCTTTGCTGTGGGCCAGTGTTGGTTTTTAGAGGGACTCTGGAGTGACTGGGTTGAAGGTAAGAATCATATATTGCTGTGTATCATGTTATGAATGAAAATTATAGCATATAATTATATGATGGAAGATTCGTTGCTAAGCCTCAGCCCAGGGCAATTCAATAATCCGTAATAAATATCCAACCAATCAGAAATGAAACACTGAGTCATGTGCACACATGTTCAACAAAACTACTCCGCTCCTGCTCAGACCATCTCCTGACGTCTCAGCCAGCCCCCCTCAGTGTTGCCTTAGCTGTTAGCTTGTTTGCTAATCACGTACTGCCTGTAATCTGTCTGTAAAGTTAGAGTGGCTGTGGCTCAGTGGGTAGAGTCAGTCGTCAATCAATTGGAAGGTTGGTGGTACGATCCCAGTGTCCTTGAGCAAGACACTGAACCCTGAATTGCTTCCTCTGTTGAACTTCAGAGGTGTGTGAATGTGAATGAATGAGAATAGCTAATACTGATGGTCCCTCACAACATAGCTGCCTCTACCATCAGTGAGTGAATGGGTGAATGCTTGACAAAGAGTTGTTATTACTTATTTTTAATGAGTTGTGAATAAGTTGTAGAGTATTCGTATTAATGCTTTGATTTAATTTTTTTGTAAGTTATATTTTTTGGGCTTTTACATTTTTTACTTTTATTTATAGAGGAGAGGTCAGTGGATAGTGTAGGAAACTGGGAGAGAGTGGGAAACAGGCTGCAGGCTGGATTCGAACCTGGGCCACCCGCTACATGGGCGCGCAAATCAACCATTAGGCAAGGTCTGTGCCCTAACTCATTGATTTTTAGTAAGTGAACAGATATTCGAGCATTCGAAAATCATGTCCCATCCCTACTATGCTTCAGCCTCACATTCAACAGATGGATACCTAGGTGATGCAAGTTACAAAAGGGATTAGACCCCTTTGTAACTTGCAGCATGAATGTTTTTGCATTGATGCACCCAATAGTCTTTTCTGTTATGTTTAGTTTTGGGCTTTGTGCCTTTTTGAGAGGACAGGACAGTGGATAGAGCAAAATACTGAGAGAACGAGTAGGGAAGGGCCAAGCGTTGGAAAAGAAGCTGGGCTGCCCGCTTGAAGGACTCAAGCCTTTGTATATTCGGCTCGGCATTCTGCCAAAGCAATTCAACTGCGCCCTGATGCACTCAGTTCTTTTTTTTTTTGTTTTTTTGTTTTCTATATTTTTGGGCATTTTTGTTTTTGGCTTTATTCCATAGGACAGCTGAAGAGAGACAGGAAATGTGGGGAGAGAGCAGGGGGAGACATGCAGGAAATTGTTGCAGTTTCGGGATTCGTACCAGCGACCCCTGCAACGACGACTGTAGCCTCTGTATGTGTGGCGCTTAGACCGCTAGGCCACCAGAGCCCCAGCACCCAGTTCTTAAAAGAAATGAAACACCCTGTCCCCAGCGTGTGTCATGAAAATTTAGTTTAAATAACCAGGAATTTTTCACCTAAATTTCTAATTTGAGAGGTAATAAGAATCAAAATGGTAAACTGATCTCTCCCTTTTCCCTTCCAACTCTGTTACACAAGCATCCCACAGAAAAACAGTCATTTTTAATGTGCCATGACCACACAAACTGCTCTGATTATTATTATTATTATTATTTGTTCTGCCCCATAACCTCAGTGGTTACTGCACACCACAACAGGTCATTACTGCATGTTTACTCTGTGTGGACTGTGGTTGATCTATGAATGAAGTATGTTTTTTCAGGGTCAGGGAGCTGGCTTGGGTTTGCTGCATGTGTTTCATCATCTGTGGGAAATGAGATTGTTTACACACCGAGTGTGCTCTCATCTGTGCGCAGAGATTATCGGAGCTGCTGAAGAGCAAAAAGCCTGAGGATCTGCAAGAGGCGAACCGGCTCATCAAGAACATGGTTAAGGAGGTGTGTTGTGTCACAACGAGATGATTTGTTTTTAAATATTTGATTTCTGGTGACTTTTTTTTCAGAGACACATGAACAAACTGCTTCACCCTTGTCAAATGTCATTTAAGAAACATGAGCTTCTTGAGTTCTTTCAATGTAATTTATTTTCTTTTTCAGGATGAGGTAAGAACGCAGAAGGCTTTAAAGCAAAAAGGCACACTGGAGGCAGTCAACAACAGTGTCAAACTCCTTAATGAGATGCTTGCTAACTTCAGTCAAGAAGACTCAACAGACGGAGACAAGGAGCTCATTAGGGTTCGTTCTGTATGCAATGTGGCTCAAATAACCTTTGAAACATGTGAAATTATTTATTTTGCACTGGTTAACCTTTTTAGAACATTGTTACTTTTGCTTGAACCTTGCCAACACATCTCAGAGAGCAGTGCAGCGAGATTCATTTTGAAAATTAGTCTTGGCACTCTTGATTTTCAGTGCACGGGAACCACTTCTCTTTTATGTCCTATGATACAGCAGTTTTTGTGAAAGCTTTAAGAATGGAATATTGACTGTTTCTCTAACTTCTTTTCCAGGAGCTGTTTGCTGATTGTGACAGGCTCAGGCAAAGTGTGTTTCAGCTTGCTACCGAGACCGAGGATAATGACAGCAGCTTGGGTAAGAACTTCTGAACATTTAGCCTTGTTATGACTCATCTTATGACATATTGTATCCATCTCAATAAAAAGGTTGAGTCCTCATGTACAGATGTCATGTGCTAATGTAAGACATGCTATCTAGTCAGACGAGAATGACCATGCAACTCATAAAAAATATCCTGCTCACACAGTAAATTGTTGACTTAATCGGGGGGAAATATCATTGTTCATGTTTAAGAAAAATTACAGACCCTTTACCCCAGTCTAACCTTTTGAAAATGCACTCCTCAGGAGACATCCTGCAGGCCAGTGATGACCTTTCCCATGTCATTAGCTTGTATAAGAAAACTGTGGAGGGACAGACAATCAATGGAGAGTCTGGGGAAGCACAACAAACAACTGTAAGACAAGGTAAATATGATCTGAGTTTTCATTATAAAAGCAGTGATGATATATTGTGTTTACATGTATCACCTCTCATTAAAACACAATGAGCACTGATAACACCGTGCTCGTGGAAACGCAACACAAACCGAGTAGAGTCGGTTCAAGTCCAGTAGAGTAGGGCTAAGATGGGCCGGTGGAAAAGGGCCATTAGAAGGCCTTACATGCAAACAACAACCCATGAATTTGCAGGTGAGAACAATAATATCAGCAATGGAAAGTTTGGATGGAAATGTATCAAGTTTGTTGCCGCACATCAAGGTGATGATTATATTTATTTAGGGTTGTGTGTGGATTTCATACCCAAGGAGCAGAACCCGAACTTTGAACATTTTATAGATCTAAGATTGTCTTAAGCAGCTAGGACTGGGCATTGTATCTTGAAGCAAAGACGGCTCTTGAGACCTCCCACGCCAAATAAATAACCATCTCAACTGTCTGCATGGCTGGTTTAAGCCCTCTTTCATTTGTCTTCTGTCAATCACACGTTTGTAGATAAAAAGACTGTTCTTTTATCTCCCCATGATGCAGGCAGCAGTCACACAAACCAGTCAGAGATTCTGATTGACCTGTTAGGTTTGGACAACCAGAGCGCTTCTCCACCAGAGCAGCAACCTCAGATATCTCTTTATTTCCCCGCTGATGTGCTTTGTGGACCTGCTGCGACTGACCCACAGCATCCCTGCCTCAGCACACCCTCTGCAGCACTCTCTCTCTTGGACGAAGAGCTGCTATCTTTAGGTGACATGCATTTTTAGATTGCAATACTTTGTATACACTCTGAGGATGTCTTGCTCGCTTGGAGATGTGACACATCTATGTTCTTTTGCAGGTCTTGATGAACCGAAACCTGTTCCAAGTAAATCAACAAATGTAAACCTGAGCAGTTATTTACCCTCCTTACAGGTATTAAATTGAGGTACTATAACGTATGCTCAAGTCAAGAGTTATTTTATTGGTAATAAAAGTACTCTTTTCACTTTGTATTTCCAGGACTCAAGAAAAGATTTGGATCTTTTTGACACCACTTCATCTTCAGTTGAAGAGTTCCCTACAGCTTCACTTTTCCCAGACTTCCTCTCAGCAACAGCTGGCTTAAACAATTCTTCAACAAATAACTCTGCCTTAAGTTACCCTGGTGACATCTTGTCCAGGCATCCAGCTTCTACAGAATCCATCCTAACAACATCAAACATATTCCCACAGCCCACCAGCTCAGTATTGAACACCCCGGCCCCTGCTCCTTTTCTTGAGTCCTTTCCTCCTCCATCAGCCACCCCTGTGACTTCACATCAGGTCTCTAATTTAGCCACAGGCTCCCACTCTGCTGTAACTTCTCTCAGTCACAACCTGCAGGACCTTGCTTTGCTGGATCTGGGCAGTACTACAAAGTGAGTGAAAGTTTTTACATGACGCAGAATTAAAAGATGGAAAATGTTGAAGCACTTATTTGTACATCTTTCTCTCCCAACATCTTTAATGGTGGAAAAAAAAGATTACTGATGCATGGCCTTTTATTTGTTTTTGTTTTCTTGCTCTTAATTGCAGGGATGTGTGATTTAACAGTTCACTGAGATGCTTAACTGTAATTTTATCAATGCTGCGATGTTAATGTCAAGTGAATGTCAACAACAGCACTCCAAATGATACATCGTCCCCCTTGGTTCTCTTAACCTTTGATTCAATGTGAACTAAGGGTCATACAGGCACTAATGGAGACTTGTTAAGTGCTGTAATTAAGGAGCATTGCTCAGAGCAATGTGAAACTATGATGAATGTTTTCCATAGATATCTCTAATTACAACATCATTGCCTGAGTCTAATTAGAATGCAAAGATTGTGAGTGATCATTTTAAAGTGGTCGGGCTAGCTGCCACTTCAGACATCAGAGTTTTTGTTGTCTAAGTTTCAAATCAAGTACCTTTTCATTCATCTAGAGTTCACTAATCCTGACTGCAGGATGAATGTCCCTTGAGTGTCTCACACAAGCACTGGCCAGAGAGCTTCCTGTTTTTAATGAACCAAAACTGTGGAACTGTCTGCCTCAGGACATCAGAATGGCGAGCTCTCTGGGTGTTTTTAAAAGTAAACTTAAGACTTACCTCTTTAATCTGGCTTCTAATTTGGAGTAATTATTTTAAGCCCTGGACTGAATTATTATAATCATTGTTTTAACATTGTTTATTCATCTTATTTATTTATCTATTCATTTCTTGTATTTATCTGATATTTTTTAACTTAAACTGATTTTTAATTATGCTTTCTACTCCTCCTTTTTTAGATTAATTTTACTGTATTGATGTTATTTTATTTTTAAGTATTTTATCTCTGATTATGCCTTTTATTTACCTGTTCTGTTTTCTGTCTCTCTGCTCTTTTGGGAAGCACTTTGGGCTGCATGCTTGTATGTATGAAAGGTGCTATATATGTAAAGTTGCGTGAGAGTGGTTGCTTTGAGATACCAGCTAATATTTCTTTCGTCCCTCTGCTGTTACCTCTATCTTATTATAAGTCACCGATGTTTACGTCTTTCATAAGTTTAAGCACAAGTTTGTGGCCTGTACTGTCTTTGACCAACTCATTTTGATTATCTTCACAGCACAGCAAGTGCAATGGATGTTGGCAGCTTGGTGGTCAAGGGTAAGGATCTTCATGCTCCAACTACTCTGTCTTCAGGCTTGGGTGTCCCTGAAGCCACTTCTACCTCACTGCTCCCAGGAGGGATGCAAGGCGGGCCCAATCCACCTCCCTTTAATAGTCAGGCAGACGACAGCCCTCTGTTACGCTCTCTGTCCCCTATCCTCCCCCTCAGCCAGCCCAGTCCAATCCGGGGTCAAGAAGTGTCCCTGGCCAATGTTTTTGTTCCTCTTGAAGCCATCAAGCCAAGTGAGTACCACCATCTCAGCTGTTAATTCTTATTTTATGCTATCTATTTGGGTTTTAGATAGTTTTCCAATCAATCAATCAATCAATCAATCAATCAATCAATCAATCAATCAATCAATCAATCAATCAGTCAATCAGTCAATCAGTCAATCAATCTTTGTATAGCGCCGAATCACAACAAATGTTATCTCAGGACACTTTTACAAACAGGTCTAGACCACTCTGTCAAATTATGAACAGAGACCCAACACCAAGACAGGGTAGGACTCAGTCTTACCCCACCCTAATCCATCAAGAGCATTGCACCTCTCAGTATTTGGCTAGTTACAGCGGCGAGGAAAAACTTTGTTTTTAACAGGCAGAAACCTCGAGTAGAACCAGACTCATGTTAGACAGCTATCTGCCTCGACCGAGTTGGGGTTGGAAAGGGGGATAGAGGCGAATAAGAGAGAAAGCGATGATAGTCTGTCAAAATTGTCTGTTGCAGAGTAATTACAGAAAGGGACACCACATTGACTCATTTTTCTATTGCTATATTTGATCAATGCAAATCTACTGTATATCTAAGTATGTATTATAACCAGTCTGCAATCATCATCTGTCATTATTTAATGGCGATAGGCAACATGCCACTGGGAATGCATTCCAATTTCTCAGTAATTCCAGCCATGCCATTGGTTAGTATGAAATAACTTTCAGCCAAGACTTCCTTATCTATGCTGCATCTGCAATGTCAGCCATCATTTCTTGGTTAATTGTAACCCCTAGAGTAGCGGCCGTTCATCTGTTTGCTGTAGGTTTCACTTCAACAGTAACACAGATCCTTCACTCTGGCTTACTTCAGCAGTATGAGGCCAAGAAAAGAACAAAAACAACAACAGCTTTTGATTTAATTAAAATTAAAGGGTCTCAAGTCTGCTGAAATTACATCATAATGCAAATTTACTTGAAGTTAAAATGTAAACTTTGTCAGTTCTGTCCTCAAGAGGAAAAGAAAATAACTTTTAAAATGCGTTTATCGAGGAATGGTGGATCAACCATATTTTGATGCATCTGAATTGTTCTGGAAATCCAAGCACTCATTGGCTTTCAGATTCATCACTCAAATTGTTTTTTTATTTTTTATTAAGAACAGATTGTTAGCTGCATTTGCACACATATGTGCCTATAGAGGCAAATCAATCATCATCAGATTGCCAGGATGCCATTACAGCAATGTGCATTCTGCCTGCTTGTGTTCTCCACATAGACAATTTATCCTACATATCCTTTACAATTTTATGTAGAATCTGTTCATGTAATAATGTTTTGATTCTAACATTAATAAGGGTCCATTGAGTTTGACCTCAACATCTTTAGTGAGAATTTTTTTTGAAGTGCCTTTGTGATAAAGACAGAGATTGTCAGAGCTGTTTGAACTGAAGTAGACTGCAGAAGACATTTGATTGCATTTACCAAGGATTTGATTTAGCATTTTGAATCTGTCACAGATTGTATCATGTTGACAACAAGTGGGTTGCCCTGTAGTTCAGAGCAATTCAACATGAGGTACGAGTTTTGCATCCTTAAATATCAAGCATCTGACCAGAATTCTTAGTACCAATGTCAAAAAATAGCAGTCAATAGATACAAAACTGCTTCATCTTCCAACCTTGGCAAAATGCTGAGGCAAGTATAACAGTAATTCAATTATGTTTTAACTGAGAAGGTTAGTTTATATAAGTGCATATATATATAAGTTATATAAAACAAATAACTTAGTGAAGCCCTAGTCACAAAATAACAGTTTTTTTTAGTAGGGACCATTCAGTGGTTGTAGCTCTGATTGCTGGATGCTACTGCCCCTCAGTGGTGACAGTGGCAAAATTGATACAACTCAAAAGGCAGTGGTTTATATTTTCCCATAATCACTCTTGGTATTTATTTTGAACAATATAATTGTGGCAATCATCCCAGCATGTGGTAAAGACTAAACATGTATCTAAATATTGATTGCACCAAGATTAATGAGTGGGGGTGTACTTCTCAGAACATTGGCTGACTCACCTCCTAAGTGCTGCCATGGTCGGAAGTGGCCTGTCCATCATAGTAATAATCACTTTTTATTTCTTCTGTGTGTGTTGTGCGTCAGGTCAAG
Organism: Notolabrus celidotus; assembly: GCF_009762535.1. NCBI lineage: Eukaryota > Metazoa > Chordata > Actinopteri > Labriformes > Labridae > Notolabrus > Notolabrus celidotus. The sequence continues at coordinate 16,951,030 of NC_048278.1, forward strand.
TGTGTCCAGTGACAGCCTATGACAAAAATGGGGTGCGGGTTCTGCTGCATTTCGCCACTGACAGTCCACCAGGCAGACCTGATGTACTGGTGATGGTGGCGTCCATGCTGAATACAGCCCCACTACCTCTCAAAAACATTGTTCTGCAGGCTGCTGTGCCCAAGGTAAACAGGCTTACTGCACAGGAAGCAGATCCAGCACTTGTTTTTAAATGTATCTTTTTTGGCACATGTTAGAAGACTGTAGATTTAAATACTTTATGTAAATGAAATTCATTCAGTTTTCTGCCTCTCTTTTGTGACTGTTCTGCTGATTCTCCAGACCATGAAAGTGAAGCTACAACCCCCTTCAGGGACAGAGCTGGTTCCTTTTAACCCAATCCTTCCTCCTGCTGCCATCACTCAAGTCATGCTGCTTTCCAACCCTCTTAAGGTACAGCTGAGCCTGGAGTTTAAAGTGTACATACTTTTATTGATGCATCAAATCATGTATTCAGTACCATTGTTTTTACTGATGTTAAAAGGCATATTGAAACGAAAGTATAAGCCTTTCTTTCAGTCTTGAATGCCAACGAGTAAGCTTTGCATTTTTAATGATGACTGGCATTGATAGAGCATGAGACAAAGAAATGGCGTGCTCACTCTAAAGTACTCAAAAAGTCATTTGTTGCTGACCCAAAAGGACAACAAGTTGAAAAAATGTCAGCACTGGCAATAAGTTCAAAACTTTTATAGTAGAAATAGACAGCAGCTCAAAGAAACGAAGCTGTCTATTTCTACTATAAAAGATTTGCACTTATTGCGAGTGCTGACATTTTGCAACTTATTGATAAAGCATGAAACTTTATGTGTTGTAGCATGCTATTATAAGTAACCAAGCTGCACGTGTGTATGTGTTTTCCAGGAAAAGGTTCGGATGAGATACAAACTGACATTCACGCTGGGAGACCAGCAACACACAGAAGTGGGGGAGGTGAATGAGTTCCCGCCTGCTGACAGATGGGGGTTTCTATAGCCGCTTCTCTGACATGCTAAGACTTCTTTTATCAATTCAGGTTGTTGGGGAGTTCTGTGGTCAACACAAAGGGGAGTATTGGAAAGCTTTTAGGGAACATTTTTGAAGAATCATATATAAACTTTAATGGACCTTGAAGGAGTTTTTCTGCTTGAGATGGCCCTCTGAAGTAGCCAAAGTCCTGTAGCAAACATCCATCTTCACTGCCAAAGGTAGTTGTTGTGGATAATGGCTTTGAGAAAAAAAATCAATTGTAATGTTGAATTTTGTTAAATTATTGATAGTTTTTCCAATTCTATTGATTTTTCTCTCATTTTAAGATCCATATGCACCTGCCCCTCCGTTATGACACAACGGATCAGAGAAAACATTCACATTTAGGATGTTGGGACCATCTTAGAATAGAGAAAACTACTACTTATATGTGGTTGTGGTGACAGGTTTACATGAACAAGTGGGTCTACTTACAGTATACTTCAAATGATCTGCTTCTGACTGTGTATCTTGACAATGGTATACTGAAGAAATTGGACTAATAGAAAAGATAGATATTGTTACCAGATAAAAGCATCATTAAGAGGCAGTCACGATAAGTTTACTTCCTCAATACATCTCACATAATTTTACTTGTCTGAGTTCTTTTACTAACGCAAACTCTGTTTGTTTTCAGTATTTCAGTATTTATTATCATCAATGTGTTATTTATTTTAGTTTTAGGAAGAAGGTGTTGCTATTGACAGCTCCTTAAGATTGATTGACACTTTCAGTATTGCATTAAGAACAGCATGCATCAGTACTTGCTGTCTGAGTGCTTTAATGTTGTAAATACCCAGACAGGCATTTAATGATGTAATATATAATGCAAGAAAATGTAGTGTTTTTAGGAGTTGCGTGTCAAGCTGTGCTATCTGGTTGGCATATTTATTTTTAAAAAGTCATGTCTGCAAGATAAAATAGCAGCATTGTGCCACAGATGATGAAACTACTTTCTTTTCAGGCACAATATGAGACATGAAGGGCAAAGATCAACATGTTTTGTGGAAGTACTACTGGAAGTGAAGGCCAGTAGACAGAGAGTCATATCCCAAGGCATAGGTTAGTTTAAGTCCTTGTATGGCTTTGTTCTTTGGTCTGATGTTGCATATATTTTTGGAAATGAAGCTAAAAGACTAGATGGGTTTCAGAATGTCATTTGTAAAAGTTTAGCTCATGAGGGATTCGCATTGTACTGAAATATTTGTGGTTAATACATAAGGCACACCTAATGTTTTTCAAAAACTGACTTTTTGTCTTTCGTGGGTTATTAGTGCTCTAAAGGGGAGATTCTATATATATTTCGTACAGAATTATTTATTTGTCCTAGATTGTTATACAAACTTATCATTACATATTTTTGAAACGGTATTTCTTTGCATGATAAAAAAAAATAAAGATTGAGATGTACCTATTGGTATTACAATTTTCATATATTTTTGCCTCATTTTTATAATCAGTAATCTAGTAATGTTCACACTGAAGCTTTGAGTGAGCAATATCAGAATTGCTGGTAGTAGTAGCAGCAATACTCATGATCCCTGTCATGTTATACTGTTGGTTTGTTGTTTGATATGTAAACAGTGCAGTAATGAAGCTGGTGAAGTAATAATTTCAGGGTTGTTGATAAGCTTACAATATTCTTTATTTACAAAACCATGCGTTTAAAGGACATTTCATTTATGAAGTATGGTTATATAGAGCAGGGGTTCCCAAACGTTTCAGCCCGCGACCCCCAAAATAGAGGTGCCAAAGACTCGTGACCCCCACTGTCCCTCAAAGTTAATTAATGTGGCTTCATTTAGATGGTCTGCAGAAAATTACCCTACCTACAGTATATGAGCATTTGGCTGTTTCCTGTGCCATTATGAATTAACCTGCTGCTACTGATGCTTTTGATAATTCACTGTTCACTAACCCTAAACTTAGTAGTCATCTGGCAAAAAGAAAGGCAGAAAACTCATTACATTTTCTATTTTCAAAGTTTTATTTCAAGTCGAGCTACTACTTTTGTCGATATTTTTTACTATAATGGGTAAGATGTCCTATTTTTAGATAACTTTGTCATTCAACTTTTTTATTGCATGTTTTCAGTATTTCTTTGTTCACCACAAGTTAACAAATTACATATAAGTTATACAAAACCAACATAGAGAAGAAAAAATAAATACAAAAATTACAATAAAATAATGATAATAAAGAAAGAATAATAATAAACAGTACAAAAAAATGGGAAAATAAACATGAGCAAACTCAAGTACTTCATGGAGTGCCCAATTTTGACATAATCTGAGGCGACTTTGAAGCTACAGTTGAGAGCTGTGGAGTGGCCTTGTTTAAACTAAGCAGGTGTATAAAGACCTTTAGTGAATACACATACACAGTGGGGTCTGCATTGAGTGCACCATTTTTAATGTAGTAATCATCTTTTTTTAATCGATTTGCTGTTTTCCTTCCTTTTAAGTTAAACAAATTACATAAATTAAAGAAAGAATTACATTTTTAGCAGAATTAATTTCATGTTGGTAGATTTCTGTTATCTGATTTTTAATTCTGTGATGTCTTTATTAAACTTTAGTAATGGGCTTCTAATTATTGTTAAATTCTTAATGGTAAAACAACCCTTAGAAGTAGTACGTTTAATATTTTTCATTGATTTATTGTAGAGCTTCATTGCTCTTAATGAAACTCGTTCCTGTAGGACACCACATGTAACAGCCAGTAGGCAGTAGTGCACAAAGTTTGCTCTGAATACATATATGATTTTTAATAAATCAGCCTTAAACGAAGGTAAATTGAAAAATTAATTAAAAAAAGATATATATTTTTAGATAACTAAAAGTTATGGTCTCCCCCACACTTTGGTAACCCCTGATATAGAGAGTGCATTTCTAGCGTGGCTGTGTGGAGTGCAGAGGAGCCGACGCAGAAAGTGGCGCGTCAGACTGCGCAGCCGCAGCAGAACAGGCGCAGACAGACTCAGCAGCAGCAGACATGGCAGACGAAAAACCCAAGGTGAGGAGATGTTTTTGTAACAGGGTCCAATGTGTGGGTTTCTCTATGGATGGCAGTCAAAAAGCCACGCGTGCAACCAATCCAATAACTAACATTTGCATGCAAAGAAGACTGCAGCTGAAACTATATAGCCACAGTGTTAGCTCGCACGCTAACGAAGCGGGTGAAGTTAGCATAATAAGCTAACGTGGCTAACTTAGCCGATTCCCTTATGGTATGGAATAAACGAATTATCTGATTATAGTTATGTACACGTGAGGAAATGAATCTCAGTTGGGGATTTTACTTGTACTGATGTACGTCCACCCCTCAGCGATGAAGTGATCGTGCCCAGGCAGCGTTAGCAGAACCAAATAAAGTCCATAACGTTAGCAACAGAGGTTTTCCAAGTAGAGCCAAGTGAGGAGCTTGAGCTAAAACAGTCATCGGATCAAATATATGTATTTTTTTTATTATGCACATTAGAAACACATCCCAAAATGTAAGAGGCCAATAGATTTTGTTGTTGTTATGAGCTTGTTATAACTTGCATTCTGACCAGGCCGTCGGGCATTATCAGTTGTAGGCCATTGATAAGCTTGCTAATGCTAACGCTAATGATGAAGTGGTTGTGTTGCTTGTCTGAGTTCTGTAACCACAGCTCACCTTAAATTCATTTTCAGCGTGCAAAGATGAGAAAAATGTCAAATAAGAATCAGCTTTTTAAAAAAAGGACCAACACAAGTGATGTTTCAAAGTAATTTTGTATTGAAGTTCTGAGTTGTTTTAACATAAAAACATTTTGTACATCAATTTTCAGAATCAGAATAATAAGAATAAGACATACAAATAATAATAATAAAAAATAACAATAACATCAGCTATAAATACAAAAGAACAACAAATAGGCATGACTAATATGTACAGGCTAAAATAATAAGATAAAAGTGCAGTGGTGAGGAGCAGATTTTACAATGACTTAGGGGAAAACTCGGTTATGCATTATAAATGCTGAAAGTCTTTTTGAATCTCTGTGTGTTTTCAGTCTTTGAACGCATCTTGACTTTATGCAAACTTTGATTTGTTTTCCTTACAGGAGGGAGTGAAGACGGAAAATAATGAGCACATCAACCTGAAGGTGGCAGGGCAGGATGGCTCAGTGGTGCAGTTCAAGATTAAAAGGCACACTCCTCTCAGCAAACTGATGAAAGCTTATTGTGAACGGCAGGTGAGACTGCGTCACAAGTACTACTTCGACTCAAAAAGAGCCATCTCTGAGTTTAGTACAGTGGTGGTAGATTGAACATGTACATGTTAAACTGAAGACCAGAGGATCAGCTGAGGGGTCCAGGGTGTTCCAACCAAATATGTAATAGACCACTATTACTTGTGAATACTCATGTAATTGAATCTTTTATCGTGTAAATTAAGTCATCAGGGTGTCTTGTAATGTTAACACATAATATTCCTCTCTCTGTCCAGGGGCTGACAATGAGGCAAATACGGTTTCGATTTGACGGTCAGCCCATCAATGAAACAGACACACCCTCACAGGTAAGATTGCAACCTCTTGTTTAATCTGTATCAGCCCTTACACTGCTGGATCACCCTTCAGTCTGGTCAATGATCAAATGATAATGATCATCCAAATTATCTTAAAATAGGGTTCAGATCAAAGGTCTTGAGCTTGCTGTGTTCCAAGTGGCTAATTTACTAGCTATATTACAACATTTGCTTCAACAATAAATAATCTTGCAAAGTCAGCTGGTCAACTCAGAGAGACACTGTGGACTGTTTTAAATGGCAGAGTTTTGAGGAAAAGGAAGAGAAGATCCAGTCAGCAGTTTGATTTAGGACACAAGCAAAATAAATTTGCACTCCCCTCCACTCGACTACTGCCAGGTCTCAAAAACAGACAGGCACATAGGAAATTGTTGCAAGTTTCAACTTGTTTGATTACAAATGTCCTCTCTGAAATGCATTTTACCATATTCCAACAGCAATCAGGAAATCAAATGATTTGACCAAAAAAAGACACCAGTTTTTTGTTCCTAAGGCAGAGCTGTCCAATCTCTCCCGACTGAGTGGCAATATTAGATTAGATGGCTTTCCTTCTTGTCTACTAACCTACCTACCTCTGCCATAAACACTGCCAGTGATCTCACTGCCTTTCACAAATGTGAAGCAAACAAGCTAGTCACATTAGAGTGGCAAAGAAAGGTTGTTGGACTCTAGTGGCAGTGTCATCAGCTCCCTGTGTAAAAACATTTCAATGTTTGTGATAACTTGCCTCTAGTATTTAACTTATAATAAACCACAATTAAGCATGCATTCAATATTGAAGATATGATTCTAAACATTTCACCATCATCTAAATTTGATTTAAGAATTGGTCTTTAACCAATTAAACTGTTGAAATAAAGCACAGCTCACCTTACACTTGCTGTGAGGCTACTCCTTATCTGAGAGTCTTGTGTGATTGGACACTTTACGATGTTATTTGATCAGTACATGTGCAAAGATTAAGCACAGGTATTATAAACATCAGAGTGGTTAAAAACAGCTCAAAGTCTGAGCTGCAGCTGAGCTGTTTTTGTATGTTGAACAGATACGTTTACAATTTTGTTTAGAGCAGAAACTCTCCACTTTTGAAACCTGTATCTTTACCTTTATAGAGCTCCATTTTATGTTTTTTGTGCTCAGATTATGTCTGATTTCTGATGCACTCTTCACTACCATACTTTTCAAAAGAGCTATGAAATGAGGTTAGCCCCCTTTGAACCAAATTCGAGACAAATGTATTCTATAAAAGCGAGAAAATTAATTATTAGAGTACTGCTCAACAAACCAATTCAACCACTATCCAGGCAGATTCTTATTTAACATTTGAACTTTTTCTTACAGCTGGAAATGGAGGACGAAGATACGATTGATGTGTTTCAACAGCAAACTGGAGGCTCTTTTCTTTAAAGACTGTTTCCCTACGAACATCCCTACCTCCCCTTTTCCTCCCTGAACATCTCTTGTGTCCACTCTTCAAATGCTCATCACCAGTGTTCATACCATCCAGTGGAATACTTTTACAGAATGCTCAAATGCAGCAGTACAGTTGGTGTAGATAGATATAATCACACTGTCTTTTGTATGTTAATGTGTCTGAGCTGTGCTGTGTAGACAGCATGTAAGCTTCAGTGACTGATGTGTAGAAGAAATTAAAAGCTTATCTTGATTTTTTTCTTTTTCCCAGAAGCTTTGGAGAAAACTCCTTGGTCCATGTATTTGTTTTTATACTGATGTCAACAAAGTTTTGATTTAGGTGGAGTTTTGTTGTTGTTGTCTAGTAAGCCTGCATTTTAAATTCACATCAGTTGTTATGAAATGTACCATTGGAATAAATTGAGTCTTTTTTTAACACATGTCTCTGATGTTTTATTTTTTTACATAAACTTAAGAAAAGGTAGTAGGTAATTTGGTAAATTGGGCGGCAGTAGCTCAGTCCATAGGGACTTGACTTGGGAACCGAAGGGTCGCTGGTTTGAGTCCCAGTATGGACGAAGTTTGGCAAGTGGACTGGTGGCTGGAGAGGTGCTGGTTCACTTGCCAGGGCACTGCCGAGGTGCCCTTGAGCAAGGCACTGAACCCCCAACTACTTGGGGTGGGCTGGTTAATGGCAGCATCCTCACTCTGATTAAGACATCTCTCCCTAAGTGCATGTCCACTGCATCTGTGTGCATTGTATGTATATACCAAACAGTGCGTGTAGCATGAGCGAAAAGGGAAAAAATTGAATTTCCCCCTGGGGATAAATAAAGTGCGTTCTTCTTCTTCTTCTTCTTAATGCCAACTAAAACTGTCCTCTGTGATTTAGTCAGCAGGAGGAAACATCTTAACCAGATGTGTCTGCAAGAACAAATTATAGAATAAGATACAAAAAATGACCTGTTTGAACACATAGTAGAAACTTGTCTTAGACTTTTGAAGAGAGTGTATGCTTAAAATATATTATATCACGGACTGGCTTTAAGTGGCTGGGTAAAATTACAGATTCTGACCTATGGAAGGAAATGTTGAAAGAAGCCCTCCTGCAGCCGCAGTACTGTGTAAAGACCATGGACCTTTCCGGAAGAAAAAAAAAAACATACACAAACCGGAAATGGCTGTTTTTGTTTTTCAAATTTTATTTTTAAAAAATCAAACTTTTTTGTTACAATGTCAGATCATTGTGAAAACATTTTAACTAAAATTCACAAATAAATCAAAAGTAATGAGGTAGGATTTGTATCAAATCTGATGACGGAAAACATAGATTTTTTGACAATTGTAATGTTTTATTCTGAAAGTAACCGGAAGTACAACACCTTCTTGTGTCCAGTTTCCCAAAGATCCACTCAGACTCGAGGCAGGTTGACTATTAGGAACAACCGGCAGCGATAGACAATGATGAGACGGTGAAGTGCTGCTTTTTAAAGTGTTTATCGTGTATTGCTTGTGAGGCTAAAAAATACTCCACGACTTTTAGAATCAAATGACGACGACCACGACATTTCAAGGAATGGAGCCTGGTTCAAAAAGCAGTTCAAGGTAAAAGGCGTCGTTCAGAGCCCTCCATAAACCCTTACTAGCCCCCCTTTGCATCCAGAAAGAACCTCAAAGCTTCATAGTGTTTAATTTAAGACCATTTCCTGACCCCTGCCCGGGTTGAGTTAACTGATGCCTTATGGTTGCAAGGTGCTGGATGCTGCAAGAGGATGCTAAGATTAGCCCAGTACCACACCTTCTCTGTTTGTCTGGTAGGGATGGACCATTCCCATCTTTACGTTAGCTAGCAAGATAGCACACATGTACCCTCCCTTTTGTAGGGAGGCTGCCTCGCTAGCCCTCTCGACACGAAACGATGCGGTTACATTTAGGCCGTGTACACTGGCAGAGTTCATATTTACTCCTTTCTTTGTATTCTGTTTGTTTTGACAAAGAATCATTTATCATGTCTGTCAATTTCAGCTGGGTGCGGCCCACGCGGATTTCAAGATCGACCTGATCAATATGTTATATTAAGACATCTCTTACCACCCTGTCCTGCAGATAACCTCATTGAGATAAGAGCTATGTTGCAGCTGGTTACACCCGATAATGATTTAGAATCGCTGATGTTCTTGTATTTTAAAAATTGAAAAAATAATATCAGAAAATATTTACCACTATAAGGGAGTTAATCTCATGTTTTATCCTACTGAAGGATATTTTCTTTAACAAACAAACAAATAAAAAATGTATTCAGTTCAAAAATCACAAAAATTTAATGACAGCCTTTCTGTTTTTCTCATCTTTTGTCTAATTTTTTTTTGCATTTCACAGTTTTCCTTACGATGTATGCATTTAATTTAATTATAAAGTGCCAATGTATTCTGAAAAAGAAAGTTTCTGTTTGGGTGTGTAAAAACAGACAGATCTGAGCCTGTGAATGTATAGGAGCTAAAAAGGCTACAAAAGCTGGGTGTTTCTCCCAATTTAATCAATGCGTGAAACGTGGTTTAATTAATATTGAAAGGTTATTTTTTTTCAATTTCTATAATTTATTTTTTTCTTATTTTACAAATGATCTGAAGACCTGAATGGCTGTTTATTTATTTTTATTTAACCTTTATTTAACCAGGTGAGTTAATTGAGAACCAATTCTCATTTGCAATAATGACCTGGGCGAGAAGGGAACACAGGTGGCATGACAATAAATAAAAGACAAAACAAAAAAACAGAGAGGACATGCAGAGAGACCTAGAGACAGAACACTACAATACAAAAATATGACAGCAGTGAACAACTTAAAAGCAATTAAGGAAGTGCAGTGATGTTGCATTATGGGGTGTATTAGGTTTTTGAAAGTGGCGAGTGGAGTGAGAGAGGTCAGCTTTAGGGATTGTTGCAGGTGATTCCAGTCAATTGCAGCAGAAAACTGGAAGGAGGTGCGACCAAAGGAGGTCCAGGCTTTGGGTGGAATTAGTTAGCTAATTGGATGCAGATACATTCTTCTCATTGGCCCAGAGGAGGGTATTATATTTTTCACAACAAAATTAAATGTGAAGAAGATAAAAAATATTTCTCTAAATGTGATAAAAAAAAAGTGAGTTTTAAAAATTCACTCTACATTTTTATGACATTTTGGAGCTAAATGTGGAGAAATGTTGCTGTTTTTTCAGTGTGCACCATATAAAACTCCCTCTGAAATAACCACTCTTTATTTTCCTTGATTTAGAGGCAGACTGTTTAAGTTTGAAAAGCCAGGCTTGCTGTTTTATTGTGATTCCAGTCGTCCTGCTGAGCTAAGCTAAGCCCAGCTAACTGGCTGTTATCTATAGCCATATTTTGAGAGAAAGATATTAAGATTCCTCCAATAACCTTCAACTTGAAGAACATGGCTATGAGATTTATTCACTTGAAGCATGTTTCATAATTTGGTGCATCCCTATAAGTAAGTTATGCAAAATACAACAAAATGAATTCAAACCACATGTTTCAGTTTTACCTTTCAACTGAAGAAAAAAATACAAAATCTGTCTGGATATGTAACAGCATAAATATGCAAAAAGATAATCTTCAATGCAGATTTATCAGGTGCACCTTGCTCAAAGTAATGCAGTCCAATACAACAGTACTGCTGTTTATGCTACCATCTTAAAGGGCATATTAGATGCTGTAGCCTGTGGTCCTCTGGAACGGCACATACTGAGTTGTGTTCTCCATATTCAGTGTGAAAAATAACAGAAAACCTGTGATAATAGGACACTTCTTTTATAACAAGTTATACCATTGTAACTTAACTTTTTTGACACAACCAATATTGTGCACAAACAATAAATTCTTATTGATTTAATCTGTATATGTCTTACTTTGAGTAAATGACTTTCTAAAGGCCATTAGACACTGCAGAAAAATCAGCCACAATAATCGATTTTTCAGTGATAACGCCCATTGTCTTTCTTTTCCAGGGTTTTGCGCCCACCCGGTGGCGGTTCAAACATTTCATTTGGGACAGACGAGGAGAAGCCCCCCGCCCGGAAAAACAAGATGGCCTCCAGTGTTTTTGCTGAGCCAGAGGACCCCTATGCTAATCGAAGGAACAACCCACCAGGTACCTTCTCTAACTGATTGCTAGTTTTACATTTTATATACTCAGCAGGTAACTCCAACTTGAATGGAAGATATTACTTAAAATCAGAACCAGAGCATAAATCTAGTGACAGGGAGGGAGTTTGAGAATGTTTTTTTTCTCTTGCTGTTGGATCTACCCATCCGCCCCTCTATATCTCCCCAGGCTATTATAAAAACTCTGACTGCTGAATACATAAGAATAACAAGTTTAGATTTATTGATTTCTCTCTCTCGGGCATGTCATTATAGTCAACCTCTCATGTTGCTCTTCTAATCAGGATCTTTCCAAGCATGCATAAATGTGAATTTTCATGTTGAACTGAGCTGCCTCTAGTCCTCATCACATCATAGTTTATCTCACATTTGAAAGCATAGTTTAGAAGAAAAAAGAAGAGGAAAAGGAACTTCATACACAGTACTTAGGCCGATACTCTGCTTCTTGTTGGGAATTATGATCCCTGTTCATGTGTAACACACACCAATATTAAAAAGTAGAACTGAAACCTGAAATGAAGCAAAGGTGAGAGTGGATTTGCAGTCACTTTGACTCAGCAGTTGTGGATTTTTTCATGTCTGGTTTCAGACATATATGTACAAATACATATATATATATATATACATATATGTCTTTTAATTCTGTTGTTTTATTTCCATTAGAAAGTCAAATTGCTCATGTCTAGTTTCAACAATGTGAAAGAAAAAAATGAATATCAATGAAGTGTATAAAGAATACACACATATATTGTGAAGAAACAACAAATTATGGGAACATTTTAAGGCAACCTTGGATCACCACCTGTAAGTAGGTTTAGGGCAACTGTGGCTCAGTGGGTAGAGTCCGTCGTCCAGGTTGGCGGTTCAATCCCAGCTCAGGCAGTCACATGCCGAAGTGTCCTTGAGCAAGACACTGAACCCCAAAGTGCTCCTGCTGTTGTTCAGCAGTGTGTGAATGTGTATGAATGAGATTATCTAATACTGATGGTCCCTACTATACAGTATAGCAGCATCTACCACCAGTGAGTGAATGGGTGTGAATCATAGACCGTATCATTAATGGACGTAGTATCTGTGATGTCACCCATCTGTTTTGAAGCCAAAGAGACGGGCTTTGAGCCTCCTAGCCAACAGCTACAACTCGGGGTGCAACGGATCAAAAAACTCACGGTTCGGATTGGATCACGGTTTTGAGTCACGGATTGGATCATTTTTCGGATCAGCACAAAAAAAAAAAAGACAAGACAAATATAACTTTGTCCTCCATTTATTTTGTAAACTTTTTCCCATTAAATAAAAACAAGATATAACTCATAATTTACTGCTTGTGCAAAGCACCCCACATGTGGGCCCAGTCCTGCCTCATTCACTGCATTTCATGGCATGGCAAGTGAAGGAGCAGAGGAACTTCAAAAGTTTCACTCCATTCTTCTTTCATTTGCTGATTTTCACCGTCCACTTTTCTTTGAGCTGCAAACTTGGAACAGACCGTTTTCGTGCATTCTAGGGTCCTACAGCTGGCAAAGTGCCAATATGCGAACTGCTCCAGAAACGAAAGTGAAAGTTAAAAATTGCACTGGCAGCAGTGGACTCTAAGTGACCCAGTAACAGCCTGTCTGCGTATCGTTGACATGGAGACAAGTCATGCTAGACACTCAGTGACCCGACCAAAACACAGAGTGAAGGAATAACAGTTCAGGGGCCACAAAGAGGCGGCCGAATGCGGGCCGCGTATTGACGGAATTTCATAACGTGTCTCAAGCACATTCAGCATTCACTGTATTTCACAGGGAAACCAAAATACTCCCATACATGTGACTTAAAAGATGCAGGAGGGTTTTCAAGTTCCTCTGCTCCTTCACTTGCCATGACTACCGCTGCCCTTGACGAGTGAGTGTGGATTGAACATGCGGTCATCACGTGAACATGCGCAACTTTTTTCATCAACCGATCCGCGGTCCACGTCTGTGCCGAACCGTGGAGAGGCATCCGTACGGATCACGGATCGACGATGATCTGTTGCACCACTAGCTACAACGTTCCCACCTGTCAATCAAGTCAGCTGTGCCTCTCATAAAGGAAAACTCGTAATCTTAATATCTTCGAAATTGCCACATTAGGAAAAAATTCACCCCCCGTACAGTGTGCCGATCAAGAAAGGAGCTATCCAGACTACACTCGTTTTTTGTACCAGGCTGTAAACATGTTTATTTCTGCTGTACATATCGTCTTTTTTGAATTTGTGTGTATGTGGTTTCTGGTACTTCCAGAGCCAGCCTCAAGCGGACACTCGAGAAACTGCAATTTTTAGCACTTCCGCATTGGCTTCAATTCTCGCGGCCAGAGGTTGCCGCTTGCTGTGAAAGGGTGAATGTGACGTCAAGTAGTGTAAAAGCGCTTTGAATGGTCAGAAATACTAGAAAAGCGCTATATAAGTACAAGTCCATTTACCATTTAATTAATGGAGGAAAACTTGTAGTTGATAATATATTGGGGGGCTTGTACGGTCTGTTTGACCCTGTCATCTTTTTTTTGAAGTGGTACTATGGTGGTGAACTTACATTAAAAGTCTTTACTTTGTGTCATTTGAGGAGACGTCTGAAAGCCTGGGGATTAGAGTATGCCGGGAACGCAACAGCACAAATTGCAGGTTTTCGAGAGCCTTAAGCCTACGTGTTGCTTTTACAGAATCTTATCAGAGCACCAACAGCTTATCAGTCCCATTAGCTTCTTCATCACCCTCATATCCAAAGCTCAATGATAGTGTTACAACATCAACCTAGATTCTATAACACTAAAGGGCTCATATGTCAGTCATCATCGTCATTTGTTATTCATCTACAAATCAAGGAGTGTTGAGTTCGTTAAAGTAGCCAGTTGATGGATGTTTGTTACAGCATGAAAAAAACTTTCAACATAAACTTGTACCTCAAGATTTACACCTATATGAAGGTGTTAACAAAAGGGTAACACAATTAAAGCTGGATGTAGCAGCCTTCTTTGAAAAGACATTTTGGGTCATTTATGCAATCATATGAACTCTCACACATGGATAAAAATATCTTGAACTGTTTCTTGAGACAAAGAAGTGAGTTAAAGCATCACTGAGCTGCCAAAAACAGAAATACAATCCTACAAAGTATCTTCTTTTGGTCTTTGATACATCAAAACAACACCATCTAGAGAGGATATTTAAAGACTGTTGTTGTCTGAATGCTTGCTGAAGTTTTCACACATTCTTCCTTGAACATTTCCTTTGTCCTCCTTTCACTTCTCACAAATGTCTGATTAAAAATGACCCTGACCTATCTTTTGAACCTTGTTTTAATAGAGTCTGAATGGCCGTCTACTCGTGGATAACTTATTTTAAATCTCAACCTGCAGTTTCCTCATTGAGTTAAACAGTGCCTGCGTCTGATGTGCACAGTCATGTATTTACCAAAGCAACTGGACCTGAACCACACTACGGGGGGTCTTAGTAACTACATTTTTTTTAAATGTGGCGTCCTTCCAAATAGCTGTGATTTATAAAATTATTTTAAAAAAACACAGAGGGAAAATGTGTGGACTTATACATAAGCTCTGACACATGCATGTGAACATCTTGGTGTTGGCACAAACTGGCAATGCAGCTGAAAAGTAGCTGAAGCAAAGCCAAATTGTGTAATGATACCTCTCAAATGTCTAATCTCGCCTTATATGACTCATTAGGTAAAGATCCATGTTTCTGCTAAAATACAAACACGTAATTATGTGTTCCTGTCCATACACTGTATAATATATGGATATAATCTTAGTGAGGTCAAACTTCATGGATTGATGAGATCATTTTGGCGTAGTTTGTTATAGTTACTGGATTGTTGTAAACGTGCGTGAGTGTGTGTGTGAAGTTGCAAGATGCAAGAGAACGTAATAAATAGGAGGTGTGGAGGAAATTACTTTTCAGAGCACAATAAGGTTGGATCAGAGCGTTTTGAGTTTTTGCAAATAAATCACCTCCTTCACCAAAAGCTAAACAAAGACATCAATGATCGAGTCAGTGGTCTGACAAAAAAGAAGTATTTCTCAGAGTAACCTTTCTTATTCAGACAATAGGAGATTGTAAATGAAACACTATATTACATTGTTGGAGTTTGGATAAAAAGGCCTACCCAGCAGCACATAACAGCATAACTTGGGTTGTAAATGACCAATATGATTGTACTAATGACCTTCAAAATGAAAATAAAAATACCAAGATTGGAAATTTCCCCCAAGACACAGCAGGAAACGTGGGAAGTGTGTGGGAGAATCTTGCTTACACCAAAAACTGCTGCAAAATGAGGGTCTCACGAGGAAGTGATCGCAACTGTGAGGTCTGTTTGAGATTGGACTTTCCCTTGCTGCCTTCCTTTTTCATTGGCATGACCGAGATACAATACCCCAAGTTATGTTTATCTGTTTGAAAATTGTTTGCACAATTGTTAGTTTTCACAGTTTCTTAATTTAATTCTTGGATGAAACTGAGTGCTCTCAGTTTGCACTTTGAGCAATTAAGATTCTAGCCAATGAAAACAAACAGTGTTTCCTGTGATTATCTGAGTGCCAAAGTCATCACCCTATTGCCAATGAAAACATGAAAACAAACAGTGTATTGGAGCTTAGTCTGGTACTAAAGCTGCCAGTGTGTTTTGATATCTCCCGGGAATGACTTGGCTGACACGTTGTACTGTCATAAGTTTGTCCATATAATACCTTTTGCTGTAGTTGTTGAAATAACAATTCTCAGGCGTAACTCTGGTTTGCAGCGCAAAACAATCCATTTATTTGCATCACCGTACGAAGTCTTATACAGCGTCCACAAGTTTCCCATTCATTGAACGAACAAACATTTTGAGACACGGTTCTCCATGCCGCCTGCCGATGCAGCGTCGTAGCGTCACAGCATCCAACGTGACAACGTAACAACGTGACAACACGACAATGATCAAAAACCAACTGCCCTTCCGGGTCAAGACACACATCTGATACCTAGGTGGTGACGTACTTTTATACTTGTGCCCTTAATCAGCAAAACGATGACACCCAGTGGCATATGGCTCTTACACAGTGTTTCCTGTGATCACCTGAGTGCCAAAGTCATCATCATATTGATGCAGTGAAAGCACTGTTGGTGTTGTCTTCCTTTAAGAGGAGTTGTTTGAGGCAGTTAGTAATAGAAAGTGTATGAGCCAGAAGATGCCGGTCGTCTCGGCTCTTTTGTTGAGAACTGGCATCGAAGCTAGGCTTCCATTTGTGTCTGACCCAAATATTATTGTAGTTGTGTATGTGACATTTTCAGCGCTTTCCTTTGCCATCAGGATTTCCGTTTGTTTTAACACCCAGGAACATGTATTTATTTTCTCCCTTCAATAGCGCCATATTAATACAATTAAATAAAAATGACACAGTCCCTTCCTGCATCCTCAATATAGCAACACACCACAGCTACACAAGACCACACCTTATGTGTGGCTTGTATATTGTTCTATGGTTATGCTTAATGTCTGTAAAGAATGAAGTAGGGAGAATTGTGTTGCATGATGGTTAATACAGAATATGAAGCCTTTTCTGCATTGGCACAATTTTCCAAGCCGACTTCCCTAAATTGGTTTAGTCTCCAATTGTCTCATACTGTTTATTGTTGACATGCTGTTGCCAAAGGATGGCAATGTTCGTCCGTCAACCTGTCATTCTACCTCTTTAGCACAGACGGAACCAGTTTAACAACTATTGGATGGGAAGACATGGACTGTGCTTCAGGTGTCTTTGTGGTGCCTAAAAGATGGACCCTGTCATTTAAGTGACTTTGGTGAATGAATGTGTTGTGTGATTTGAGAAAATAAGGTTAACTTAATCCCTAACCTCAGCTGAGAACACATTTATTCTGTCTGCATTGATTTTTTGATTGGATTGTGTCTCTGAACCATGAGTTTGAAGGCCCGTAAATCTGAGCTGTTATGTTCGCTTGTTTCTACAGGTGGCAGTGCCACAGGCGTGCTGTGTGGTGAGCCATCGGCCCCCTTGAGAAGAGGAGGGAATCAAACCACCAACAACTCTCCAGACGCCCCCACCACGGTAAGGTCAGGCCTCACATGAGCAGTGGTCAGAAGTCATAAGGTGAAATCATACAGCAGACAAAGACTGTGAGGAAGCAGCTAAATACCATGTTATTATTATAATTATCATGTTTCACTTCAGTCTTTTCTCACAGTGGTAGACTGTGTATCATGTATGAAAGAAATAAGCATCGCCCAGTGACATTAACGTACAACTCAAGAGTTCATCATTCAGTAAATACATGTATGTGCTTTACCTCCAAGACTTTGATGTAATAGAGAATTTCCCGTTTGATTTGTGAAGACTGATATATATACATAATCACTGCCTCTTTTCTGCTCTTTTTTTAGGATGTAGAAAATTGTGTGCACAATAATGGTGAGTATGTGTTCTTTTTCTGGTTACACTCATTAGTTTTTTAATATTTGGATAGCTTAGAGAGGTTTGAGCATTCATTTTAAATGTATCAGTTTAACACCAGCCCTTAAAGGAAATAAGGGGTAAGAATGTGAAAAACACACATATCAGCGTTAAAAGCCGTAATATTAAATCAGTGGTCACAGTGTTGTGTGTCTTCTAGCAGGTTTTTCTTGTCATGAAAAGCTTCAACATTTACAGCCTAACATTATTTTAAACTGCTGATCCTTGGTCATGGAGGTAGACAAAAGCAGCTTGTTATGTCTATTTTTACAAAGTGAAATGACAACTGTTGCTTATAGATTTTAAAAGCAAGAATTTGCATCCATATACTTAATATAGGGCCATATTGTTCAGTAAAACAGCTTAATCTGCTTGTTTCAGGCAAAACGTCAACATCCTCCTTACATGTCGGTGATCCAAATAAAAGGAAATGAGGAAATGCATTTTTTTGTATTGCAGAGTACAAAGGTAGTCCTTGTATTAACAGTATGATAAGCATATGGATTACAAGACTAGTTGGATTCTGAGTTTGTTTGCAGCAATGATACCAGTGTAGCTTAAAAGTAATAGAGAATCAGATACATCTGAATCTGTAATCGTTTAATAACAACAAGGCTTGAGGGGAAGAAAACTGGAATTATTAGTAGATTAGTGGTGCATTCAATGACCAAATTAGTTTTCAACAACTGTAAATGAAATGTTGATAATTGGTCAGTTATGTCGCCACACTTGTTTTTCACGTTTTGAGGCGACAACATTTTCACAAAGCTTAGGTGCTGAGGAGTGAGCCGTCTCACATCCTTACTACCTGCAGAGAGCAGTGCAAGCCAAACACTGACTTTGAAGCAACAGGTAAACAGAACATTGCAAAGTGTTGGCGCTGATTAAACGCCATCACGCCCTAAAACTTTAACATTCAGGAGTAAGGAACATTTTATGTCTTCCTATGAAACATAAAATGTCATTCATTTCAACAGTCCAAAGTTAAAGTCACGCTGGTTAATTTTCAACATTTTCAGTTCCTCACCTCAAAACCTTCCCCCTAGAACACTTCAACCTTTTCTGTCCTTCTCATCTCTTTTTCTTCCTCCTCTCCTCACGCTATACAGTGAAGCAAACTAACCATGAAGTAACCACTCTACATGAAAAAACGGAATCATCTGCAAACGCTAGTTCTGTTTAAAGTTACGCTTATAAGCTAATTGACGAATAAGAGCCATGAAGTGATGGTGCAATTCGTTTTCCATAAGTTGATTAATCCTTTTAAAAAATCAGTGAGTATTTGATGTCAAAAAGTGATTAGTTGGAGACCTTTTGTAGTTGATATGTCTGTTACTGATGGAGTGCAAACATGTTGACAGTCCCATATTAAGTGGATAAATGTGTGTGCGAAAAGACAATGTGCGTCATTAATAAAAGGGTTCAGTTGAAACTGGCACACACTGGACAGGTCAAACCTGTTGACAAAATAACAGTGATCTGATGTTGATTGCTCCCTGTCACTATTTCCCCCTTTGTGCTCAGACATCAGTGCTGCTGAGCCTGAAGCGGCCCCAGCTCAGCAAGATGAAGCACCTCCAGCTGATGATTCGGCTCCAGGTTTACCCTCTGGCCGCAGGAATCCCCCAGGAGGCAAGTCCAGCCTCATCCTGGGTTAAATCCCAGTCATCTGCTCTCCTTACATCCACTCATGTCTGAATTCATCTTTTTTTTGTAACCAAGAAACCCCAGCCCATTTGTGTGTACAGCAGGTACTCTATCTGACGTCTACCAGACAGCAGTCTCCTCCAAGTGCATTGTTTTGATACCTCTTTTTTGAAAACTGTTTGTACTGTTTTTATTATTTGTTTCTTTTTGACAGAAGCACTTTATGTAATTTTAATTACATGGTTCAAAGTCTACCTTATACCCTTGTAATGCATTAAAACTGCCAGAAAGGGTACAAGGATCATGTCTCATATCAACTAGTGGAATATCACCCCTAACTTTGTTGCGACAGCACACAGCCTGTATGTGATTATACTGTAAGAGCAGTTATTAGAACACAAGCAAAGAAAAAGCTGTTTCTTTTGCACTGTGTTCAGTTTTGACCCATCTTGCATGCATGTCTGATCTGAATGTGAAAGGAAACATAACTGTGAATTTTACTTTTTTTCTATTTTAACCTGTTATTAATTTTTTTGTGGAAAAATTGTTGTATCGTTGTTGCATGAAGTTGGAAACTTTCTACTGATTAGACTCATATTGTCCACATAGGAGCCACATAAATTACTGTTATTGTGATCTGAAGGATGCAAACCTTTGTCTTCAGATGATTACTGTAGGTCCCGTGTCAGATAACTGAATTGGAACAAGCCTTTTTTGTATTGTACTCACCAAACTTAGGTTATTGTAACCCCAGTGCCAATTTTGAGTGCCCTGTGTTTTTATAGGTAAAATTTACTCTGAAATAAAGTGTGCCTGTTTGTGTGTTAGGCTACAACATCAAACAAGGTTGGGTTTTTCCAGTTGCATCCTACCAGTGTTACCATGGCACAGGAATGTGGTTGGTCCTGATACTGAAGTGTTTACTGCTAAACCCATCCTAGATTTGACAAGTGACCTTATGACAGCTCAGCCTTTTTTTGTATAGTTTGCCCGCAAATTCATTTTTTTATTACCCCTCTGGCTAACTGGAAATATAATGCAGTCTTTTATGTACATTTCATGTTACATTATTTGAAACAAAATTCAGATCCATTCTTACTCTGGTTCTGTTAAGTCACGTGTGTCTATGACTGCTGTGTCAGCCAGCCGTCACGCGACAAAACCTACATTTCAGGTTCATGAGATGTAGTTCATGTGGTGTATACTTTTCATATGTGTTACAATGCAAGACATTACTGTTTGCACCCTCTGTTGATTCCTGTTGCTGGATGTAAGACACTGCGGAAATTTGAAATCAAGAAATGGCACAAATGGAAATGAAAATTAAAAATCAATTTTGACCATGGCTTGTATTTGCAGTGTGTGTTTTATCTGTGTTTTATGTGTAGCTCAGGGTTCCCACACGTCCTGGAAAACCTGGAAAACAGTTGCGGGTTTTCCAGTACTGGAAAACACCTGGAAAATGGGAGAAAATGTCAAATGTCACGGAAAATCACAGATTGTCCTGGAAAATTATTCCAACATGACTGCGTGCAACCTGAAAAGGTTAAAAAAAACACATCCCCATTCAACATTTGTGGCCATTTTTGTCATTCAGTTCTATTTAGGTCAATTTATGCACTGATCCTTTAATTATTATTATTATTTATTTGTTTCAGTAAGGCAGCTTCCAGAGTCCTTTGCTGGCTCTTTTGTTTTTTACTTAGCAAATTTTATATTTTTTGAGAAAAGAGAAAGCTGAGATGAGAGTTGGCCATCATTGTTACTTGGTTGCACTAATAAAGTGCTTTACATCTGTGGTTGCATTGTTCAATTAATTTGCCATCATTTTGAAGAACTTTCATAGATAGCCATAGACTGCACGTCTTTCAATGTAGACTTCCACTGAGAGGAATATATTAGACTATTTAAGAACTAAATTAGGAACTCAATTTAGACTGTCATACCAGCTTGATCATCACTGAAAATGTCCTGGAAATGTCCTGGAAAATTATCTCTGGAAAAGAGTGGGAACCCTGGTAGCTGTTACATTCCCCCCTCATTATAACGAAAGTGAAACACAAAGCTGAAATTTCTGATAATGAAAGTGCAATATAAAATCATGGCCAGCATGCACAGGAGGTTTTAAAGCAAGAAAAACAATATGAAGACGAACTGTGTCCTGTAAATATTTAAGGGAAAACAGAAAAGAAAGTGTGTAATGCTGGTTGATATGTTCTGCATTCTTGGGACACATTATGTACTGATTTTAATATCACATGAGAGGGTGAAATATAACCCTTCCGTGCAGGGGCGTCGCCAGACCCCCTTTACTGGGGCATGTGCCCCAGTATAAATGAGCTGTGCCCCAGTATCAGGGGCTGACTGGCCATCGGAAGTAAAGGAAAAGACTTTAAGCGCAGTTGTTAATATGTTGCATCCACCGCAGTGTTTCCCATACATTCATTAATTCCTAAACAAGTGAAGTCCCACTATACCCAGCACTGCTTTGGGTTAAAAAAAAAAACATCATTAAATTCACAATGGTTTGAAAGCTTTCCCTGGTTATAATATTCTGAAAATAGAGATGCAGCTTTTTGTTTCTCATGTATGATGTTTGGTAAACACATGAAACATGACACATTTGTGAGCACTGGTTTCACTAACTGGAAAAAAAGCTCTGGATCTCTTTAGAGGGCACAAGAAAACACCTGCCCATAAAAGTGTGTGTGTGTGTGTGTGTGTGTGTGTGTGTGTGTGTGTGTGTGTGTGTCAGAAAGGGGAAATAGTAGGGGGCCTGTGCCCCAGTAGAGCTTTATGCCTAACAATGCCCCTGGGTACTAGGATTTGTAACTCCATCACTGACAATGAAAGTGCAATATAAAATCATGGCCAGCATGCACAGGAGGTTTTAAAGCAAGTAAAACAATATGAAGACGAACTGTGTCCTGTAAATATTAAAGGGAAAACAGAACGATCGAACGAACAAAAAAAAAATCCCCGCCTCCTAAGTTTAGTCATAACGAAAGTGAAAGTAAGAATGAGGTTAACCGGAGGGTTCAGTGTCTACAGCAGTCAGTTGACGTTTCATACATCCAGAGACGTCGTGGATTCCCTTTAGAGGAGCGTGTACGGTGAGTTTCGTATAGTACTATTGTTGTGATGACGGTGAACTCTTATTACATGTACGCTTGGTGGATATGATTTTCGACGTGTGAGGTTAGACTGTAGGCACAGCGGTTTGACGATCGACTTTTAACATCTTTTTAATTCAACCAACACATGTTCATGGGTTTAACTTATGTGTATATGTGTTTTATGTTATAGTTTAAATTACTGTAATGGGAGTTTTAGGCTTGACTACGTGTCTGAGTCATTTCTCAGCCAGTCCACACGAGGGAACGGTTAGACCTGATTCACCGATCTTGAATGCAGCTCCTTCCCCCAAACATGTCCCCACAAAATTTGTCGGTTATTGTTCCACAATGGTTTGAATGCACGTGGATTAAAACCCTTTGTGTTCACCTTGGCCCAGACATAAACCTGCAGAAATGACCAGGTGTACTTAACAAAGCTGATGCAAAAAAGAGACAGTCTGTGAAGTAGGGCGACTGCTTTATGAATATCCTGTGTCTATGATTTGAAAAGGCGGCATTCAATGTAAGGAGCAAATAAAATGTATTATCCTGACATAGAAAGCCTACCTTTTGCGTTATTTTTGTCTTTGCAAGGACCTATTTTTTTATTCAACAGGCCTTCTATATTCTGCAAAAATCAATAGCATCTATGTGAGAACCTCTATTTAACCTAATGAAAATAATCTAGGTTAATAAGCTAAATTCGGCTTGCAGAAAGTACTTTAAAGCTGCTGTGAGGAACTTTTGATTTATATCAATTTTGGTGCCGCATTCTGGACAAAGTGATACCTCTTATCTCTTGTTCTGTACATGCAAAAGTAGTGTTTTCATCAAAAACCTCACCCTGCTGTCTTTTAACAGTCAGATTTATCACTCAATGTGATTATTTGCCATGAAAACAGCCGAAAAAGGATGATTCTAAAGCCAAATGTCAATCATGTGGTCTGACACCTACCCCCTCTGAGTGGTTTAAGGCATTAAAAATGACAACAGAGAAGGTATCAGTGTTGTTGTCTATGGTTTTGTTTGCTTTTGAAGGTCATAAAGAGGCATCAGTGTTGGTTTGAGTCTCTTTCTCAGCTGGTGAAAAACTCCTCATAGTGCCTTTAACTAAACTTATTTTCAGCATCTGATTCCCGACACTGTCAGCCAGAGCACGCAAAATATTGATGTTGATGTTACATTTTTATATGAGCATAACACTCACAAAAAAGTAATTATTGTCAATTAATATTTTTTGCTCTGGCTTCCCTAAACAGTGCTCATACAAAATGTGGCCTTATAGGGAAATCATCCAAGTAAAAATTAGAACGCAGGACAGCAAATTATGCATGAGTAAAGTAGAGTAAAAACATGTGATGTATAAAAAGACTTAAGAAAATATGTGGCAAACATGTAAACAATGTTTCCTGAGTGCCAAATTAAGTGTCTTTGAAACTTTATTGGTCACCTGAGCTTACCTCGTGCTGTGATGGCAATAATTCTTATGCAGAATAGGGAACAATAAAAGCCCAAATGCAGTCTACAAGCAATGAGTATATTGTGCAATATGTATTCCATTCTCCTTTAATGCATTAAACAAAATAACTGTCTGCATCATTTTATTTATAAAAAATCTCAAAAAAGAGAGTTTCACCTGTCAAAAGAAGAATATCAGCAAATATTTTAAATGGAAATGCATGCCGTGTTAGAGTTTCAGTGTCAACTGCCAACTCAGCCCTTCCTCAGAGCTCCTCCGTCTTGTTTATTTTAAGGAGCTCTGTATAAGAGGAGCTGTTAGGATGTTCGCACACAGCTGTTGTGCAGACAGGAAGAGTGCTATCAGCCCACCAGGGCCTGAAGTCTGTCCTCTTTAATGGAAAAAAGAATCAGGATGCAACGGCTCCTGGGTGACAACTAAGTTTCAGACGATACATGTGCAGTTAAATGTGACCTGTTCCATATTGTGGTGCAAGTCTGTAATGGTTTGACCAGCAGTCTCAGTGGACATTTGAGGCTTGTTCTGCATATGTTCAGTACATAGGTGTCACAATAGATTTATAGTGAAGTCCTTGCTTGGTAGCTTGGGGAGTGCAGATGTTTCACATTCATCTTCAAGAATTTCAGACAGGAAATCACAAACTCACAGCTGCAGTAGTTAGTTGATCGTGTTGGGAAAACACTGAGACACACGTGTGTATTATTTGTTCAAACTGGCTTAAGTTCAACGATTCTCTATTGTAAGATCCTGATCGCGCCCACTGACATAGGTCTCTGCCCTTCTGTTGATGTATAATAGGGGTCAATTCTTGTTTTCAGTTCCTGCAATGTGGCAGGACTTTAGAATGCATGCACGAAAAGATCACATCCTAGAACTAGACCAGGATTGTGTATTTGGAAATGTTAACAAAGGCAAAAAGTGGAACAGCTTACATGAGAAAGAAGTAAACATATGATGCAGAGCAAGCAAACAATTCACAAAAAGGCTTGTAGCAACACCTTCTAGATTTCAAATCAAGCAGCAATATAAAGTGAGCAGGTTTATTTATCATGACCCTGAAGAGAAAACAAAACTACAGAGACGCATTTGGCAGAGAACTGGTCAACTGTCATGCATTGTTACTATTTTATTTGAAGTGAGGAGGATATTGTGTCATGTTTGGCAGTTAAACTCAGTGTGGTATGAGATAAACATCTTAGGGGGACTTTCTCTTTCATTATGAACCCTTGTCCGTTTAATGTGCAGTGAAAAGTGACTTTTTGAGTGGTTGGTATACACAGTAAAGTGAGAGCGCAGCCGGTCAAACAGGTTTCTAAAGCAGCCCTGACCTCATGTTAAACTTTGTAGAAGCAAAACGCAAGCTTGTAGAAAAGTGGGAAAGTTTTTGTTGTGTTTTTGTTTTACTTCTACAGCTCTGAATACATACTGGAGTACTTGTTTCAATCCTAGTGCCTTGTTAGTAAACTGGCAGTATTGACCTCATTCCTTATAGGCAGTTCCTTAAATTGCTTCTTAAGAAACAAAACTTGATGATGAACACGTCTGACTATGACGAACATTGACAGCTGTGAGTACTACGTAATCATAAAAAAATCCCATACTGACCAAAGCACCAGCACCAGGTTTTTAACACAAATTAAAACAAAATTGAATTACTGGATAACGAAGCAGCACAGCAAAATATAACGTTAGGATCATTATCCTTCTTTCACCTCTTCTCGAGCACTTTTAGAGCCGCATCCTGTCTTTCCCTTCCATTTATTGAATGAAGAGGTATGCATGCAAGGTATCTTCCCACATGGCTCTCTCCCTGAAGGCCTGATACAGTCGAGTTACAAGAAATGCTAAACAAAAGTGAAAACAGAGACCAAGAGATGGAGATCCGATTAAAAGAGATGGCAAGGGTTCAGGGTCCACAAAGTTGATCTACCAAATGTATTACTAAATCAAGTCAGATTAAAACATAACTGCTATTCGAGCATATTTAATAATTAATAAGCGCAGGCCTTGATGCATCACCAGAGCCTGTAATGACAGTATTGTGTTTTCGTTTCAGTATCTTAACTGGGTGTACAAGATCTATTCTGCAGTAATTCTTTTCAAAGAAACTATTTCCCCTTTGTTTGGAACAGGACAGGTTTTTTCATGCTGGATTATGAGCTGTTCTTTGTTCAGTCATTAATTCAGGTCATCGGTCATGGCACAAGGAAAAAGAGTGCTTTGATACAGACCAGCAACAAACAATCTCAGTGAGAGTTCACTTGGTTCTTTACTGGGTTTTTTAAATTTATTTTTATTTTTATTTTTAATTTAATTTTATTGATTGTTTTCAGGCATTATACCGTAAATATACTGTCAGTATTTTAATGCTGGACCCACCTTCCACAAAAACATACCACACAACTGTGAGTCACTTGATTTAATAACTCCTTCACATTTGTCTTCTTTGAGCCTAAAGGCCCAAATGCAACTCTGTCAACTACCAGTGTTACAGTATTAAGAGTGACCCTGTAAACTGGTGACTTTAAGCAGAATGTGTCAGTGGTTGTCGAGTTTATAACAGCTGTTGAAACACAGAAGGAGTCCTCAGGAATGCATCCGAGTTTAGTTTTTAGTAAAATATCAAATGTTTTCATCAGATAAGTATTAAATGCAAATCTAAAACCATTTCAGAGGAACGCATCCATCAGATACTCGCCAATCAACAGGGTCGCTCTTCAAACAAAACCACCGGTCGGTCTCTGCTATGGCTTCTAAAATCCATTTTCTTGCTTTAGGTCAAGCTTCTAAGGCATTTCGAATCTGCTTAGCACTTGTCTTCGTCCAGGTGTTGTTCCAAGTCCATTTTTCACTGCAATAAAGCATGATTAAAAACAGTACAAGCTGAATCTCCTCCATGCTACCAGCCTAACTTTAATGTCATCTTTGCTGTATGGCTGCCTTCCTCCTGGTCTGGCAGTGTAGTGCAATTACTTGTATTGCTTTTCCTTACATCACTGGCCTGATTTGCACAATCTTCAAGGGACTTCAAAAAACAATAGGCCACAGGAACCATTTCTTTCCTAGAGGAGAAGTTCCTGAAACTAAAAGTTCCTGGTACATCTGGTCAAAAAGCCCCTTTTGAGCTACAAGCTTTTTCATTTCCTTCAGAGAATAGGATGGAAATGATATTGCCAATGTAAAGACACATCCAACCAGCCATTCTGAAGCCTGGGCTGAGTAGGCCAGACATTTCTCCCTCTGTTTCACTAGGTCCTCACTAGTGCTCCCTGGAAGATCTTCCCGGCACATAGGCAGTTAGTTCTTTTCTCTGTCTGCCAAGGTAAATCTCTGGTACCAGGCTACGCCATTAAGTTTTGCACCCTAGCAGCTGACAGTGTCTGGAATATCCTCTTGCTGCTGGAGGCTTTCTACACCAGCCAGTCTGACGCCCTTTAATACCACGCCAGGCATTCAACAGAAATGAAATTCTTGCGTATAAGATGTGTATCAGATGCAGAGGTCTCGGGCCTACTGGATCTAATACGGAACCAGAAAGCAATGGAGCAGAGCTAGTGGAAATAAACACATTGACTAGAATGGAAAGCTATAAGATGCCGTGATGGAGCGGAGATGGACCACACACGGATCTAGTGGAATTTCCTTGTTTGTTTTTTTTATTGGAATATCCATGGAGTCTGTCACTTCGTCTTTTCAAACCTGTTAGACATTATATCGTAATCTAAATGTTAAACTGCTGAGACGTTATTCTGTCTCATGTGATTGAGTAGGGTCATGTCTGTTAAAATATAACTTTAGTTGGCACTAAAATTGCATGTTGTTGTGATGAGAGATAACAATTTGTTCAAGAAAATGATCCGAGAGTAACCTGTTTATACAATAAAGCAATAAATAACAAACTATAAATTCACTTTGTGAGAAGAGTGCAGCTTCACAAGATGATAACAGGAACATATTGACCTCTTGGTAAGACAGTCTACAGGGAAAGGGTTGTAATCAAAGACTTTCATCAGTTTTATAGCAACCTTGTATCCCATATTTCTTATATACCTCTCTTGCTTTATCAGCACTGTTTGCGTCTCATTTCACTGTAAACAGACCGACATCAATATCTATATGAGGAATATCAAGAGTTGACCTTTTCCCTGAAAGCAGTTTAAATGCTCTCACATATTGCCAGTTCAAGGAAGATATTTGCACTTCCTTAGTGGAATGTAGTAAAAGAGGCGCAAAAGGGTGGTATTGTGTTTCATCAGAGGTGGCAGGGCAGAAATGCACTGTGTGTATGTGGATCTCCTGCTGTGGTTTTACACACCGTGCCTCTTGTGTTTCTGCGACGTCATGATTGAGTGTGAAGTTACACACTGGGGCACCAATATTACACAACTGAGTTTGTGGAAGGAGTTTTTAAGTATAAAGATGTAGTGACAGCGGAACGTCTTCATGGTAATGTTGCAGAATTGCAGTGTGTAAGTGGCTTAAGAGCCAAAGGGAATTCTTTTTGGCAGAAGATACAACATCAATAACATCCTTTCCAAGTCAATATTGTGCATCAAAATATTAATTTATTTTGGAAATAGAGGTGTTAAAACTGGATAATGAACAGTTAGCAGGTTGTTACAGGGAATAAAAACCTGAATCAAAACAAAGAGGAGGACTTATATCTCAGTCTGAAGAGGTTTCATAGAAGGTTGTTTCCCCACTTGGCCTTTGGTTTTTCAGCCACAGAAGATAAATCGTTCATTCAGTGCACTGGCATGAAGTACCTGAATGTCCTTTGCACCCTGAAGTCTGATCCTTGTGTATAGACCCTGCTTAAGATTAAATATGCTGGTTATATTACAAATGAACCTGTTCCAAAATAAAGAATGTTTTTTCATTTCAGGTAAAGAACATGGCCTCCACTAGTGTCCTGCTCTTTATCATTGTCATCTTCATCAGGGAAGCGAAAAGCAATTGTAAGTTTCACCATAATCTCATAATATGAAGTATGTGATGCTGCCTGGTATTGACGTAATATTTTCTTTACAGCTTTTGTGAAAGTTAACTGCACGAAGGAAATCATCGGAGGATATGATCATCAGTCACTGCTCAACTGTGTAATCCAAACCTCGGAGGTTGTAAAAGATCCCGAAATCCGGGGGGTCACCTGGGGGAAAAAGGGGAATGACAAACCCGTACTAGTCTTTGATGGAGATAACATAAAACCGCTTTCTCGCTATTCGTTTGCTGAACCATCCTGGAACAAAAAGAACATGAACATATCCCTGCTTATCCACAAAACTGCTGTAGAGGACGAGGGAGTTTACACCTGTATGGTGTATACAAACAGTGGTACAAGTTACATTGAGACCAGCCTGAAAGTCAACGGTGAGAGCTTTGAGCCATTGTATACCACTAAACCTTTTTCACTGTGATTTGGCACACAGAGGTCATTTTGATTATCACAGAAACAGTTTCTGTTTGTGTAGAATTTTTAAAATATAGTTAAAGACAAAAAGATTTCAGGAAAGATTTAATTGAAGACTTGATGGAATTAAGTTTATGTAAAGGTGGGGACTTTCCTTACCCATCAGACTGGTAATCCCCTTCATCAGAGTCATTTCCTTGTCTGTCCAGTGCATGTGGCAAACAATACCATTAAAGTATCTGCTCTTATGGAAACTACAATATTTGTCTGGCTTGCCATGTATCATTACATTTTATAGTCATTAAATATTATTGTGCTACTTTACTAATGTCATTTCATTGAAGTTAATGTGCAAAGTCCAGCTTGACTGTTTATCCTCTATTTTGTCTTTGCAGCCAGATACACCGTACCAACTTTTCAGTCAGATCCTAAGACCATTAATTTGGATACAGGTGGTACTCTGACTTGTCATTCCACTGGCTACCCAAAGGGCCAACTGCGCTGGTTTGACAAGGACAACAAAGAATGGATCAAGATCCCTGAGACAGAGGTGACGCAGACAGGAAGTGGTCTGTTCAGTCTCTCAAGCACGATGACTTTAGTGCCAAGATCCATTTTCACCAAGTATATCTGCAAAGTGTTCAATGCCGGAGGAAACATTGAGGCTGAGAACACTTTTGAAGTGAAAGATCCGCCAAGCACTGGAGGTAATTTCTTGTTTTACACCACACTTGATACCTTTTAGGACTTAAGGCTTAATCCTGCTACAAACTTTTCATTCCATGTGGGGACTTTTAGTGACAGGGACGTGTTGCATCATGCTGAAATTTGAAGCAACAGGGATGTTGTTACATAAACACACCTTCTACTAGGATTGCTCAACTAGCAAGTGCTCGAACCCAGAGGCATCATAAAGGGAGAAAGCCAGCATGATCCCTCAGAAATACATAGAAAATTAAGCACCTGAGGAAACGATTTCCTATTAAAAAGTTTGAATTGTGGTGAGTGTAATATACTGTATATTTCTTGCTATATTTCCCCAGGTAGCCTTCTTTATCACACCCATCAGTACAAAAGTGTCTTTAAAGTGTCCACCGAGCGCTTTTCATAAACAAACAAAAAATGTCAAAACCAGACTAAAACTTTCAGACATGGTAGACCAGGCAGAGGAGAGCTGAAAGAAAGACCACAGGGTGACAAGTCCCCTTGTAGTGTCCATTAAAAAATTCAACACAGCCATGTCCACATTTTTAATAATATCCTGGCTTAATGTTCAATCAAGACATAAAGACGCTGCAGAGCAATGACCATAATGTTTAAATTTTAGCTTCAAGACACTCCATAGATCAACATCATTAAATTCCAACACTATCTATGTTTGTCACTTCTTCCCCGTCATATTATTATAAAGAAACGTCAGTCCTTCCTCATCCAATCAACAGCTCAGTAGTGGGAGAAGGTTTGCAGTATTCATCTCATAGGAGCTGAGTATTTCTTGCAATATCTACTCAAAATAATCCATTTTTAAAAACTTTTCTCTTTTTCCAAAATTCAAGGAGTTTTTTGTTGCTGCAGTGTCATATCTGGGATCCCAACATAATATCCCTTGATAGGATCCAAAACCTTTGGCCTGTATAAACCACAAGCTGTCTCTCGCTGAATTGACTGACGGTAACACAATGAAAATTCTTCAGGAGCTTGTTGATCTCATGATCTCTTGGCAGCTCAGAATGACCTTGTAATAATGAAATCACAAAAAGGCAGAGGCTTCCTTTGATATCCTTCCAGAAAAGACAAAGGTTTGTGGGAACAACTTCTCCCCCTCGTGTTGCTTCAGTACTTTTTGTTTTGCAAACTGTGAAGCCGCTGTGGCCGAGCTGTTATCAGAGTTTCTTCAGCTGCTGCGTATAGTGAAAGGCTGCTTATCAACTTTTCTGTAGATCAGTCACTCGTCACGCTCATGTAACAGAAGTGCTGCCATGTTTACTTTCTACCTTGTCTGGGAGGGTTGTGTCTGAACTCAGAGCTGATGTCTAAATCCTGCTGACCCCTCAGGGAGAGAAAGAGAAAGTGAACGTATGAAGCTATCAGAGGGGGAATTTCCAACCATTGCATGCCTATCTTACATTTTCATTCTTACTGATGATTGTTTGAAGCATTAGAGGATTACATTTTTAATCTGCTATTGGATTTATTCAGAACAACGTGGGCCGGGGAGCGATGCCTCCGCTTTAGCCACCAAAATCGGCGCCCCTGTGGTGGTTATCGGATCTCTGATCGTTGGATTGCTGCTGATTTTGCTTGTGATGCACAGAAGAAGATCTCTTCGTGAGTACTATTAAATACAAATCTATACATGTTATGACAGTTTAAGTCCAGAAGACTCACAATGTGGAAAATTTTACTTTCATTTGATCTCTTTTTTACTGTGAATAATACCATTGTGAAACACAAACTGGTCATATACCAATTCAGTGTTATTGATATTATGAACACTAACAGTTCTGCACCAAAAGAGGATGTTGAATTTTGTCATTCATTGTATGCAAGTACATTATGGCTTAGATCTTTAAGTAGCCAAAATGAGCAGTAGGAATGGCAACACAATATTTATCAGTCTGACAGAGTCTGACTTCAAGATCTAACAGTATATGAATACAATAGATGAAGGTGTAATGGTGAAACAACAGAAGGTGGAAAAACCGGACCAACCGTTGGAACACAGCCATGTTATTTACAGTGGGAAAGTACGCTCTCTTTTGTTGTTGGGTTGGGTTTAATGATGAGGCGACAACTGATTTTTTTTCTCAGTCTTAAACCGTAGCGTGAGAACATTAGCATTGTTTGAGAAAAGGTTTCACAATGACCAGTGAAGATGGTTTGAGTAGATGTCTTTAATGTATGAGCATTCACTCTCATTTTCATTCCTACATCATTTTCTTGACAGAGGCCCGGAGGCACTCAGCAACACCACTTATAAGTATGTCCATCTTTGGACAAAGTATTTTTCCTCTCCTTTCGAACTGGAAATTAAGGGCTAAAAATCAGTGTGTCTTTGGTGGTTTAGAAGAATAAATAATCTTTTGATTATTCTATCACTGACGGATCAGTGAGTGGTGTTTGACGATTCAGTTACATTTAACTGGTTCAACAAAGGTGCTAAACTTTTGGGTTTGTCTGTTCCTTCCAGTTTTGTCAATATCATGGAGATTTATCGGAGATATTATCTAAATACCTTCATCAAAATTTAAAATCAAGCCCGAATGTGGTTTGGACTCATTGAATAGCCGGTGAGACTTTGGTGGTGAAAGATCATTTTTGAACACAACTCCAGACATCTATACATTTTAAACAAATATCCTGAAGGAGAAAATAATGAAGTCACAACATTTCTTACCCTAAATGTCAAAAGTCAACTTATCTGTGACATCAAAATTGTTTGTGAATACCTAAAGGAAATATTTTACACAAATTTCCTGTAATTTCAAAGTATGATTTATGAGATTTTGGTGGCCAAAGGTCAAAGGTAACTTAAGGTAACTTTGATTCATTTATTCATCCAACCTACATTCAATCTTGAGAAATCTGTAAGGGCATTCCCACATTTTCAGTGATGTGGAGAGAAATTAAAATGGAATAGCTGCATCATGATCATGTCTTCAAATTAACACTATTGAGGATACCATTTCTGACAGAAGAATTCCAGACAGAGTTTTATAGATAAATAGTGACCAATATCAGTGTCTGTCCCATCTGACTGTGAATAATGGCCAACCAACTTTTTCATGAAGGCTGCAATGATGGGTGGAAAAGCTGTCAGCAGTGATCAATCTGTCACATTCATACTATCATGTACCCTACTCTTGTGTACCTGTTTGTTTCGCTGTCATGAGCCTTAAGATCATAAGTTTAAAATATTGACTCAGAGACAGAGAGATATGATCTCTAGTATCATTTCTCCTCTGATAAATAAGTGTTGTACAACCTCTCCTTATTAATGCAGTCCTGCTTCCAGGACTCAATTACACCATCATTATGTGGGAAACCACTGGGTGGATGCAAAATGCAACGTGACAACTTGACAAAGACTTACAACCTGAGGCTGTTCTAGTCTTTTTTTTTTTCCTCTCTTTTTTTCTGGTGGATATAATTTAAAGTGGCGGCATTGGGGCCTCTTAGACTACATGTTTTGAGACAGCTTGTAACCAAATAGCCAACCACAAACAGGTTTCAGATCTCATTCCAAACTTGTTCAAGCATGTACTCTTGATGTGTTGTGAACCGTTGTTAACTTCTGTGCAATCACATGTGGATGTGAATGACCTAAAAACACAGACAGCCTTGTGCTGAAAGGTCTCCTAATATCTAATCTGCTCACTTTGTTTACCTGACTTTAAGGTGTCCTGGTATGTAGACTTGTATGTACTAATCATGACATAGGTTTTATCTTTTTTCAAAGGCTTGTGTAAAACGAGCTAGGCTGTCAGTAACTCGCCTGTGGATAATTTTATAACTAACAATAATCATACTCACTTGTATGGTGATGGTTTTACTGTTACCGTCATTGCAACCCACAATAAAATTATTCATTTTTTCCAGGTGGCCAACGAGCCGTTCCAGTACAAGACTGTGAAGAAGGTGAGGCTCTTTAACAGTCTTCTTTATCTGATGATGAACTCAATATAAAACTTATTTCCGCCTTTAACAGTCACCTCTCTTGCAGATTGTTCTCTGGAAACAATTGCCATGACAGCCTGATTTCAGGTGATTATAATGCTCAAAATAGAGAGAATTCGATCATTCAAAACAGTGTCAAATATGTGAACCTCCCTCCTCTTCTTTCTTTCCCTCCCTCTGTGCAGGAGAAACTGCGTCATGACACAGTGTGCAAACTTACTGGCAACCTCTGAAATCAACACATCCTTGTTTGCTTAACTCCACTCAGTGTATGTACTTTTCCTCCTGCAGACAACTGTGCGTGTCACCAGGTAAAACTTTTATCACTGTGATTTGATAGAGACACTGTAAGTTCTACTTTCACCTAAACTTACCTTGTAAACATGCTTAAATCAAGAGTAAATGTTCAGACAGACTGTTTTATGTACTGAGGACAAAACACCAGTGGGGGCCTGCTCAGGCTGTTTTTCTATAAAGCAACCACGCGGGGAACCATTTCAACACCAGGGAATCTCAGATATAATTATTTTTTAAGGAAATCCTTGTTTTATTTGATGATTAAGCCCATGCACTAACTGTAGCCTTAGGCAGCTCAGCAGCCTTCTCTTACTTCCTCTTTTCATGCTACTTCAATGCAAAAGAGAAAGAGGATGTTGAATCATGTTTCAGGATAGGAGGAACGGGTTAAGATAATATGTATGTATGTGTGTGGATTTCTTTTGAAGTGAATGCAATGATGCTAGTTCAGTGAAAAGAAATCCTCTTTTTTTATTGATCTTATTGCCAACAAATGTCATAAAAGCACGAAAGGCCGGCATGATACCCCCTGACCCAACTCAGCAGGCAAAACTGAATCATGAGTAACACCATGTGGGTGTGATTCATGTGGATTAATCTGTGTAGCATTTTACAATGTCTGGAGCAAATAAATTGATAAGGAGGTGGCCATTTATTGTGGTAAAACCATAAACACAAATGGAGGTCTATAGCAAAAACTATATTTGTATTAGCATACAGTGAGCAGACTTGTTAGCTCATTAAGTCATTGGGCCTCATTCACCAACAGCGCGTCAAACGAATACGTGCTTAAACTGTGCGTAGCACACGTTTGAAGCACAAATCTGGGATCCATCAATATATTCTTACTTGAATTTGTTCTTACACTACGAACAAATTTAGAACCTCCTCAGACCATGCGTACGCACAAATGATGAAGACAAACTTTCTCAGAAAATGTAAACACATACTCTTTTAACTAAATGCATGACATATTTAAACTACTTTCAGTAAAAGAAAAAAGGCAGATGAGTCATATAGCCATCTGGCAAAAAGAAAGGCAGAAAACTCATCCTATTTTCTATTTTCAAGGTTTTATTTCAAGGTTAGCTACTATTTTTGTCGATATTTTTTTTACTATAATGGGTAAAATGTACTATTTTTAGATAACTTAGATAAATTCTGGAAGACATCTCACAACCCCCCATTTGTGTCTCGCGACCCCCACTTTGAGAATCCCTGCTCTAAGAAACGGATGGCTAGTTGGTGAGCAAATTTTTTGTTTTATTTAGATTAAGTCTCTAGTGTGTTTACGACAGTCCCTGAATGCACCTCGCAGTGACAGCGAGGCACTTGACAGACAGTCGGTTCACGGCACTCTGAAATGCATCTGCATCTTTGTTGACTAGGAGTTGATCAAAACTTACTAAATGGTGTCTGATGTTTCACCAAACTGGAATAAAATCAAGCTGTAGATGCGGAGCTTTTTACGGTAATGGCGGCAGAAATGTCAAACCTCAAATAGTAAACGGACGTCCCCAGGTTATGACTTTTTCACTAACGCACACCGGGGGTAAAAATCCTCAATGAAGATGAGACAGATGCATGGAGGCGGGGAGAGCTGGATCACACAGCACACCTGCTGCAGGTAGGTGACCAAGCTAACACTGTGCCCCTCAAATAATAACTCTAGTATCTATAAATAACAACGTTGTCATCTTCACTTGTCCTGCCTGCTATCCTCGCTTTTCACCCGTTCTCCGTGCGTGTTTTGCTGTTGAAAAGTGCCGATCAAGTGAGGACTTACGTTTATGTTCCAAGGAAGTGAAATTGATTACGAAACCGATGACGTACAGGGGCTGAGGTTAAGATAATTGGTCAAATTTGCGGGAAAGTTGCGGTGATTGTATAAAATTGCAAGGCCGCGCAAAAATCGCGCTGATTGGTTGAATTTACGTTGATAGTTGTGATCACGAAGTCGCAACTTCCTGGAGGGACTGTTATATGGATGAATTGGAGCGTGGCAGTATGCTGATAGCAGGTTGCGGGCACGCGCCTGTCAATTTAGAATGATTCTGACTCACTAATATACGCAAGGTGGTGAGAACAAAATTGGCTGGTACGCACGGTGATTTCGCGTAAGCACTTATTTTATGCGCAGAGTAAGAACACTTCTACACATTTATTAGTGAATGAGGCCCAATGTCAGTTTTTGTCTTTTCATGGAATTCATAGTGTAAGAAAGAATACGGAACTGTGTATGCTTCATCCTGTAACAGTGCTTTTTAAGAAGATTTTGTTAAGTTCAGAACATTGGAGTTATTTTCTGCTCGGAGACACATGATGAGGTCAACTGGTTTGACTTTTAGTCCAATGTCAGCCCTTGCATATTTCACATCCTTTTTCTTACCACAGAGAAAGCTTACCACAAAGTGGAACTGTCTCCACTTGATCTCCACTTGATCACTATTGCAAAATGGGTTGTTTTAAAGCCAAAAAAAATTTGTTCCTCTAACTGTCATTTGAGAGACTTTGCTTATGTAACTTTTGGCAGCAGAGTGAAACTTAACCATCAAACTCACTGTTATCTTCGCAATCTCGGACAGGTTCTTAGTTTCTCTCTTCATATTTTCTCTGTCAGAGAAGCAGGCTCACACGCTTTCAAAGTCTTCGGATCGTGACTTCTGTTTGAATACCTGCATGGTTATGGAGCTGCCCAGACAAAATATCATGTGCTTAAAAGTAATCATTCCAACCAAAACAAAGCCAGGATCATAAAATGAAACACCTACACAACATCTGTAAAAGTAAATGATTGATCGTGTTCTGCAACACTGAGTTAATCATTGACTAAGAAAGAGAACATTTATACTACTTTTAAATGTAAATTTGTTACTGAATCATTGAAATGGAAATGCAAATATACTTCTGCACTCCACATAAAGAGGTTCCTTGTCTAACATTTTTAAATCAATGTGAATTCAGATTATGTGTGTCGTGGTAATACAGTTAATATGTCATTCCAAAATAAACAATGCAACCGGACTTCAGACCCTGACGTCCTGACCTTTTTTATTGTTTGTTTTTTTTACTATTATTTTAATCATACTGTACAAACTGTAAACAGGTTTTGTTTTTTTTCACTGAATAAAATATACTTTAAATGATAAAAAAAAAAAGTGTCATCATTTTTGTCATGTTGTATTTTGAAAATGGTAGTTCCTGCTGATCCATACAGGCAGTACACATGTATAGACATCATCAAAACATCATTTTCTTGGGCATTGCGTTTTGTGTAAACAAATCTTTATTGCAAAACATGTTAAAGCTAACATTAAGTTGTTTTAACTTTCTTTTAATTCCCCACACTCATATAGGTTCTGTTTTTTAACACATTAACATCTCCACTCCCAATACAGATATTTTGTGTCATCACTCCTCTCCCAGCTGCTGGCTGTTTTGTTGATTTCACCTTGTGCGTGTTACCATTTTTTCTTCCTCCTGATAAGCTCATCAGATAACACGGCAGATGACATGACCTTATTTATCCTCCTCCAATGAAAAAAAGTCATTCTACTTCCTTTTTCTCGTCACTTCCTTTTTACTGAAAAACTGTCATATGTATATAAAAGCATAAAATCCTCACTTTTTGCCCTTTCTTTCTCTGTTTATGGAAGTTTATGTGTTTAGATAAGAGATTCCTGATACATATAAACTGAGACTATCTGAGGTTTATTTTACTATTTCTAATATCATAATAAGGAGGATTATTTTGTTTTTTATACAGGTAAAACATACATAAATCATGATATATAATTCTCACCTAGATTCAACTTAAATGAAGACTTAAATTCTGCCACCTACTGGACAAATCCCTCTACAGCAAGCCGGTTGATGTTGCAGAACAAATTTAGAAGAGCAGATTTATTTATTGGGGCTATTATGCCTTTATTTGGAGAGGATTGGACAGTGGATAGAGCAGGAAACCGGGAGAGAGGGGAGGGAGTTGGGGAAATGGGTCGCAGGCTGGAATCAAAGCTGGACCGTCCGACCCATTCATGACTAAATTTAGCCTGTTACATCTAAACATCTGTTTGTTGATGGACACACTATGCTTGTTGTGGAGACTGAAAAAACATGTGATTACAGAAAACAAAAATAACACTTTGATATTCTACAGTTATCATGCCATAAAAAGAAAACACACAAATTAGTAAAACCCTAAATTAGTATGTGAATGATCCAATACACACTGAAATCATTGTACATGAGTCTGTTTAAGTTTTTCTGAATCAACGGGTTTGATAGGACAAATGTGGCAAAACCCAACCTGCAATTAAACTTTAAATTGTGTCAAGTGTTTTCTGTTGACTTTTCTAATGCAAGAGTCAACAGTTTCAACATCCACTGTACAATACTCTTGAGAATGAGAGAAGTGTTTCCATTGTCTTTGTAGTCAGGGCATGCACATGAAACCAGCCTGAAGAACAAGTTTGATAAGCCCCTATTCACTGCAGTCAGAAGGAAACAAATTCTGTTTTGGCTGCCCCTATAGATAAGTCAGATAAGTTCTTTTGTGAATTAAAAGAAATGCAGTCCACTTTCCGATAAAGAACTCTTGAGTGCATATAAGTTTCACTATACTTAAAAGAAAGCAGAAATCTTGACTTGACCGAGCAGGAAAAGTGCAGGTCAAACAAAAGTCATTAACAACAGCCCCAGTTTCACAAAGTGTTGAGGTAAGTCACACCTGTAAGGACCCCAAAATTATAGCGTACCCTGGCTGTAATCAACTGTAGAAATGACATTTCAGGTTACAGGGAGGCAGGTAAGAACAATCAGGAAAGCCACTTGGTTGGAGCAAAATTACAAAGCCCCAGTTTAAGTTTTGCACACAAAATTTGATCTTGTGCACAAA
Source organism: Notolabrus celidotus (assembly GCF_009762535.1). Taxonomy (NCBI): domain Eukaryota; kingdom Metazoa; phylum Chordata; class Actinopteri; order Labriformes; family Labridae; genus Notolabrus; species Notolabrus celidotus. The sequence continues at coordinate 16,990,233 of NC_048278.1, forward strand.
AGTTATTTAGTTGTGTGCACATGATATAAGTTGTTTGGGAAGCAGCTCTCTTTGGCCTTGGTGGTGATCCTGGCATGCACTTTTGGCTCTAACATGCTATTTATTTTGAAAACAACAGGAGCATATAAGTTCAGTCAGACAATGGCACCCTTTAATAGTACTTAGCTAAAAAATAATGCTTGATAAAATACAGTAATAATTAAGTGGACCATGTCTTAGCTCAACATTGCTAAGCAGAAGGCTTTTCACACTAAAAACTAGTCATAGTGGCACTTTTAGAATTATAAGAATATATAATAGAATAGAATAAAAGTGGCACAAAATAGTGGTGCCAAATGTTGGCAAATGATGGAAAATAATTACCACTGCTGCATTAGCACAGGTTAATAACTTGTGTTAACAAGACAATTTAAATGCTTGTACAAGATAATGAAATTGTCCCCAAAAGACAAATATCTTGTATGCACAAGATAATAACTCAGAATCTATTTTGAGTTTTATCAGGTAAACACCAAGTGAGGAGTTTGATTAGGGACAAACTTGGTGCTGTAAACTAGCTGAAGTGAAAATAAGTGGATCAAGTGTTGTTTGCTGTGTATCAGATACATTAATGAAGAAAGCAATGGCATTAAAGAACATCTATTTTACACAAAGTTGCAATCCTACCATCCTGGACGTGTGCATAATGTCACCTAGATTGAAGATGGCCATTTAAATGTCAAGTACATCTGAACTTTCTTATAATGACATCAGTGTTAGGATGGGATGACTGGTTTGAAAAACGAGAGGACCACTAGTGGGGATGATCTGAAATTAAAGAACAAAGTTGAGGGGAAAAAGGGAAGAAAAGGCATTTTATTTCTGTGAGCGCAGCAGCTCATAGATGATAGCAAGGCCATTTCACTGCAGTCATAATAACTCATTAGAGAGAAAAAACTAGGGTGCCTCTCCTTTTAGGAGTTGGGTGTGCTGTTTTGGAGAGAGTTTGTCGTTATATGTGGACTGAACACCTAAGAGGACAGACTGGAGTGTACTAACCCCCCCTTCTGGTGGATGGCCCTTTCCTTTACTAAGTACAGGGTCAGGGCTAAGTAAACACCTAGTACACACAGAACTGACAGAGATGAGATATTCCCAGGATGTAAAAAAAAAAGAGAGAGAAAAAACATTTGACTTGAATCACATAACCCACCTTTAAAGCTGGGGTTGGTAATCAGATTTAGATACACTTTTTGTCATACTGGTTAAAATTATCTTTATGTCCTGATGGCAATCAATACATGATGTGTTCCTAAAAAAGAGTGAAAAAAACTGCTATCTACAGCCAGAGTAAACCTGGGAAAACACCAACCAATCACCGTTTTTTGGCTCCCCAAATTTTAAACCAATCAAATCCCGTCCTGCCGTTCTGCCCTCCTCCTGCGCGTACATTTCCCCGGCGTGCACTCCTCTGAGTCCCCTTCTCCTGCCTCTACTTCCCCTGACTCTATTTACTGCCCCTCTCGCTCGTCCTTGGGCCTGTCCCCTCTGACCTGATGAGGTGCTTTGCTCAGGACTGTAGTCCGGATTAGAGTCTAAAAAGCTCTCACCAACAAGCAGAATAATTAATGACGTTCAGTAAGTCCTACAGAAAATATATATTTATTGTAGCGTCCGTCCGGACGCTGTAGTGATGACGAGCCGATTCGTGAACACGTTGAGCTTTAATAACCTGTCACTGTCGGCCGTGATCACGCCAACCAACAAAGCAACAATCAATGTTTGAATGAATGAAAAACTTCTCCTCTCCTCTCTCCCACTCGCACACTCTACACCTCTCCTGATGCCTTCACTGACCGTCAACACTGTGGGAATTAAGAACATCTACACTGAACACGTTTAACAAACAGTAGAGCTGTTACAGTATTATATGTGTTATAGCTTTTCTCCTGATATCGTGTCACTGGTACAACTGGATAATGCTAGCATGATAGTTGTGAGTACTAACAGCAGCCATGTTTGTTTGTGTTTTTAACTTTCACTATGATAATGTTTTGGTGAGGACCGGTTTTGAATCAGTTACGATCATATGGTCGAGAATCAGCGGCGCTCTTGTATGTGAGCGGGGGGGCGTCGTTTTGGAGGAGCTCCGAGGGAGGAGGGGAGGGGTTAGACGGAGTCATGAGGAAAAGCTACATTCAAATTCATGCTGGTTTTCCGAGACTACCAACCCTAGCTTTAACTATGGCCCTTTTTCAGTTGACGAACTGAGCCAGCAAAATGGAATATACTGTTTTATTATTTACACTCCTAGTTTTCTAATCAGGACTTTTGAAAATGTCGTCAATGAGATTCAATTAATGATGCAGTTTACTGGGTGGAAGAGTGCTTGAATGTAGTTTTAAAACTCTTAATATGGTTGTTTATATTGGTTGTATATACTCACTCATATGCCTTTTATTTATTCATGAAATTATTTACATTAAAAACAACCTCACTGCATCGTATGTAGTTTTCTTCTTACATAAAAAATTTGCAAAACAGTGTTATTTGCTTATATAAATACGTTCCCTAAAGAGTTGAAAGTAGCATGAGAAAAAGTGAGGTGTGTTGAGGATATGTGAGGACACCTGGTGGACATCTTAAGGATAACAGGTCTGTGGTTGAGGAGGAGAGTCCAGGTCTGAGAGAGGTAAGAAGGGGCACACTGCAGAGGTTTGGACTGAAACATTGGGTAAAGATAGAGGACTAGGTTTAGGGGTTTAGGCCCAAGTGTAGTATGAAGTGAGCTTAATGAGTTCAATATTGTCAATCTGACTGTGGCAGTGTAAAACGAACTAACACAAACCCTTTAAAAAAGATACTGATGTCATAGCAAGAAAAAAACCCGCATGTGTTTCTTATTACATTCACTGATTAGAGTTCGTAATGAATGCTCCAAAAACAAGCTGACACTTTACTGTCATTTCCTTGGTGTTATTGAATCCACCAGAACTTCGTATTCTGCTACAACCAGTGAGATGTCCTCGGTGTAGTTCAATGTTAATTTGATTTCTTTCTTTTTTCTGGATGGCCACGGAGGGACGTGTAGCTGCGACAGCCTCACTTATGGCCAGAGGAGGGCAGCATTGGACAGGCGTGTTACTGCAACATAGACTTCAACTTCCTAATTGTGGACTGATGATAGCACTCAGCTCATCCAATCGGCTACTAAACTGTTTTCAAACAGATTTGACTTTTGAATACACAGTTTCGTTTCAGTCCGCAAATAAGCGGTTTAAAAGAGATGAGAAGCGACGGCTGTAGATGTCAGACAGATTTCAATCATAGGAGTAATACAGAGACGCTCTGCTTAGGGAGAATTTAAGCATTTTTTATCTGCAACATACTTAAGTGAGGACAACAGTGTAAAATATCCAAAACAATAACCCAGACCTCAAGGTGACATCCTCACTGTTTGTTTTGTGTAGCCAATAGTCCAAATTAAAACACATTTAAAAGATTACATGTATCTAGATTATTAATAAAAAAAACAAATCGTTTGATTTTTGAAAGTGGAGCTAATAAAAGATGTGTGCCAATGAACTGAATTGAAGTTAAAATATGTAAATAAAATAAGTCAAATTAATAAATTGGCTCGTTTCAGCTCGTAAATGGATATAAGGAAACATCCGAGTGTTGAAAAAGAATAAGAAATGTTCTCAGATACTGTATTTGATCATATTTACTTAGATTACACTAAAACCTGGAAAGTTGCTGTATTACATCTAAACAGGATTCATGCGTAAAAGCGCGTCAGTGGAACTCCCCCCTCCTCGTGCGTTCACATCTCTTCCAACATGCTCGTGCGGTCTCTCAGAATCTCAGCGTCCCACTAAAGAGCAAATCATCGAGCTCAGCTGATCACACGGCATTTTTACATCCGCGCTGCACGCAGCCACACAGTGTCATCACGCAGTGGGAGCGAGCTGCACAAGAACAAGTGCAGGAGAGCTGAGACAACAAAGTACACTCCGGTATTTTTGACGGACAGTCCCCAGGTTTCCTCTGAGGACCGAGTCACTACTTTCTCAGAAGACTGATTGAAGTAGACAAGCAGCAAACACAGAGCATGAAGAAGACTCCAAATTCAGGTACAGATATTTTTTGTTCAAAATGAATGCTGGTTTACTCTTTGATGCATTTCAAAAGCGTGGTGTTTTAACTAACTCAGTCCAAAGTCACATGATCCGAAAATTATTTCACTTATGAATTATGAATTGAGTGTGACCTACATTTGTCAAAAGCTTGGGAATCATGTATTAAATACTTTTGATGTTTTGAGTTGTACCACACAAGCTGTGTATGAACTTGTCGGAAATATTTCTAACTCATGTATTGTATAGATATCTCTGCATTTTTTAATTTCCAAAAAGACTTCCTGTGTAATAAATAAATAGGTAAATAAATGAATAATAATAATACAAATAATAGTAATAATAAGCAAGACAGCAAGCACTGAATTTTCTTTGGAAAAGCTCTCTCTAGAGCACTGTTGTACTGAATATCAGCACAGTAAACTGCCAAAGATAATCACTGGATGCTGATATTCAATATCAAAGCACAACCTCCAGTGTGGTATTATCTTTATACAAAGTTCTATGAGCATCATATTTAAAAAAAAATATAATACAAAAAAATGAAAGATTAAAGAACAATATTCAGAACACCTGCATGGGAGTAATACATGTAGCAAAAAGTCCCTGCGCTGTTGTTCTTCAATATAAGCACACAGGCAATGCCTCTTGCCCAATCATATTACTTAGTCAGAAGTAACTGCGTATGATTCCTTTCATCTTGCATTTCTTTTTATCCATTTCAAACTTGACAAACTCTTTCACTAAGTGTTCACCCACTTTCTGGTTTTAGCCAGTTTGTTTTGCAGCTGAGTGTACAGCCCCCATGGGAGCACCTCGGGGTCCCCTGGCTATTAAAGTCTGATGTGCATCATCATCTGTCGTTCTCAGCCTGACCCTCTGTATGGATGCACTGGCCCCTTCAGGCTGCACTCTCTTCATGGACTCATAGCGCTGTTTGTGTGTGAGTGAGAGTGTGTGTTTGTGTGTGTGAGAGTGTGTTTTTGTGTGTGTGATAGTGTGTTTGGCTTTCAAAAACATTTTAGACATTTGCTTGCTCATGATGTCTGTGTACACGCTTTTGTGTATGCTTGCTCATGTGTGCGTCTGTATTGTAAATGCGTGGCACAATATGGTGCGTGATTAAGTTTGTGTATTTGTGTTACACAGCACCTCTCTGGCATTGCCCAGGCCCCATCTGTGCGTCCCCACTCTTTTTGAACATTTAGACAGACTTACTCTTCTCTTGGGAGAAAATTAGAGTGCTCTGGATGAAACAGACCCAGAAATGTGGTACAAGCTGGTTCCAGAGAGACTTGTGTTGAAAACAGGCTACTTTAAAAATTTGAAAGAAAAAAGGTGCAATGTATATTCATGCTGTAACTGATACAAGTGTTTTAAACAGAATTGCTGATGTTTGAGTTTGAGATTTATGAGCAAGTTGCAGTGGTCTTTTGTTTATTACTTCAGATAACATGCAATACACTTTTAAATGTGTAATTATGTGTGTAATGTAGGTGCCTTGCTGTAATGAGGAGCTGCAGCTTAATATGTCTTATCTGGTAGAATGTTGATTAGTTTGCTCAAAATTAGGTTTCACATCCAAAACTCATGAGCTCACCTAACATTCTGTAATCTTCCAGTATTTCTCAGTAAATCCAGAATATTAACGAATGTGCATGGTAACTATCACAAACACAGCAACAGTCTGGAGCATTTAGGAATCAACACTTGACCCTTTTAAGGAACAGAAATGTGGGAAGGTTAACCCTAGAGGTGAGAGATGGACTTGTTTAAAGAGTCTTATCACTAACTGTCACTTTGTATCTCTGGAGATCCTCAAAGCTGCACCTGCACTGACACTCCACCACTATGCAAGCGCCCTCAGACTATTTACTGTTGTCTTTAGCCTTTTGGAGGATTGGTAGCTTTTAAGGGATCACAGGACTGCTGAGACGGCTGGCAGAGAGTATCGACAGAGGTATAATGCTTTAGATGTGGGATAATGACAGTTTACAGATGTTGTTTCGTTGCATTTTCTCACTTTTCTGATAAAATATGCAAAGTCCAGCATTTTGTATCAGGGTATGATTGTCTTACAATTCATCAAATAAGGCAGAATCACTGCATAAGATACTATTGTTATGGTGGGCAATGTTTCAGGTATCATGTTGTATCACATTGCAATGCCCCGTAACTTATCATATCCTATAATTTCATATATCATCATATCATATCTTATTGCTTTGTATCGTATCGTATCGTACTGTATTGTATCATCAGTTACCCTGCAGTTCCAACCTAAATGTAATAATGTAGTGCAATATCATATTGCACTGCACTGCATTGCATCCAGTTGCATGGTATGGTGGTGTGATATTGTATTGTGTATTGTATCATGACATGTCATGTTGTGTTGTGTTGCGCTCCGTTGTGTCGTATCGTATTATATCATATTGTATTGTAGCGTATCACTAATTACCCTAGCCTAAGTCCAAATATAATTAGCTATCCAAGATGCCTATAAGTGAATTGTCTGTCAGCGTTATCTGAATAATGTCAAGTGCTCTAACTCAAGGGCTTGATTCACTTTGATCCCTGGATTAATTTGTTCTTCGATATCTCTTCAGGAAAACACAAACCATGAGTCCAGGCAACTTTGTCTCCTCTTCATTTCAAGGCTCATACATAGAATCTCTGGCACCTTCTCCATGCAGCATCTTGACCTGAAGGTGTCAAATTCTCTTCTGGCAGGAGTATTTCATGGCTGAACTGAGAGGGAACCCAATTAGCACATTCAAAAAAAGAGACTTGTAAAGGCAGTATTTTTAGTCTTTCCTCTTCCCCTTATCTTACATTAAAGTTTCTCTTATTTGAACAGGAGTGTGATAAAACTGTCGAAAGCAGAGTTTTGAAGTTGTGCAGATGTGTAAAAACAACAGTTATCTGTTTAACTGATGGATAAAGACAAATTACACTGGTACTTTGAAACACCCTTTTTTTATTAAACTTTCTTGTAGCTGGTGTTTTAGTTTTGTATCCTGTAATCTATATTTGTATTTAAAAATAGATAATAAAAGTATTTACTGTCTAGAAATATGTCTAAAAACTTTTTGAATACAACTCCAAAGTTCTGCATTGAAAACCATGCTTTTTTTTTTACATAGTTTTTGAGAAGAGTGCATTAGATCTATCCTCTCTCCAGTGATTCCTGCTTAATTTTGCCCTGGGAGCACCTTGTTGTCCCTTGGCTCCCATTTAGAGAGTCCAGTGAGACGTGGAGCTTGTTTTTGGGGCTTAATGAACTGGATGTACCCACGTTGTTCTGTAGTTTTAAAGTAAAGTGACCCTGAATGAACAGAGAGACCCAGTGGAGTAAATGCACCATTATCCCTTTTTTTCTGTCCATCTCCCTACGCATGAGAGATCCCAGTCAGCTGTGCCGTATATTCTCATGAGTGCATGTTTTTATTTTTGCAAAAGGGCTCGTCCTCAGCTTGAATAAATGGCTTTGTGTTGAACATTTGCTTCAAGCTGGTTGTTTGGATTTGTTAAAATCTTCATCCTTAATATTCATTTTTTTTCTAAACTGACACATGTGATGCAAGCAAAGATGACATATTTTTCTTCATCTTTTATTTTTACATTTCATAAGGTAGCTCAAGGTTATCATGCTAGAATCAAAGACTTCATAAAGATCATACACTGAGTACCACATTGCTGGATGTCTCATTGGAACATTCTCATCACTGCCAATTTTAAAAAGGAAATGACTAATTACTAAAATGACTCAACATCTCAATGCTATGTGCAGCAAATAAAGGAGGGATAGCCAGGATTAAGCCTGACAGATTAGATGTAGTGGGAGCTGTGCAGACTTTGGCCCACACACGACAAAACTTGACTCAGCTGAATTTTGCTCTAGGTTGGGATGTAACAATGATATGAGGTTATTGCCATAATAGAAGGTCATCTGCTTAAAAAAAAACAATAATTACTTTCAGTTAGACCTTAGAGATGCCTCATTATTCAGTAAACTGTTGAGTGTCCATCAGAGATTTTCAGTGGAACTGCATTGGTATGATACAAAAGTGTCAAAGTATTAATCAAAATAATTCAGATTTCCCTGATAGCAGTTCTAGATGACACGTTATAATATTGTGAGCTGCCAAGATCAGTTATTATAACAATGTATTGAGTAACAATGGGACAGTGTCAAAGGGGTTACTGGAGGGAATACCTCTATAGGAAATAGGCACCTCAGTTTGTAGCTCTCCCTGGTTTACAGAGCTGTACGATGAAGCTCATGGTTCAGCTGTTAACTCTGCAAATTTCCTCTTCATCATCAATCAATCTGAACATTCTTATATTGTCTTTGGCTGCAGCAGCCAGATACTATAGGCTCTTTACCATCAATACACTGTGACTGTGCACCAGATAACACAGTCACAGTTAGTGAGTATAGTCGAGTGTTGAAAAGACAGTTGGGTATATCTCAAGAGTTAGTAGAGACCAAAAACAGCTGAATTAGAGAGAATATTGGATATCTATTTGTGTGTGTGTGTGTGTGTGTGTGTGTGTGTGTGTACTCCGCTCACTGCCAATGAAACTTAAACCATCACAAGCTGAGGTCAAACTGGTCAAAGATAAGAGCAGTCAGGCGTCGGTTCAGCTCAGTGGTTAATCATGCGGCCCATTGAAAGAGTGTGCCTACAGCTGGCTCGGGTTCAAATCCAACCTGGGGCCCTTTGTCGCCTGTCATCCCCCATTCTCTCTTCTCAGTTTCCTACTTCATCCACTGTCCTCTAAAAAAACAGGAAAAGCCAAAAATCAAAAGATGAGAGTAGTAAATCATTCTTCTAAATGTGTCAACAAATCAAGCTCTGGCGATTCAAAGGGCCTGGCAACTTTCTTGTTTGGTTAAACTAGTTCTTAAAAAGGCCACAGCACTGAAAACTGCAGAATCTATCATGTCATCCATACTCCCACTTAAACACACCAGTAGATCCCAAAGAGAACCAGCAGATGAGGGGAGTCAATACAGCTCTTTATTTCTCTTCAACAATGGTTCCTCAGTGACAGATGAGCTGGAGTCCCTTCAGTCTGACTCATTTATTGGCCTGGACTGTCACCACACTCACTACTGCTCCCTGTGATATTAAAGCTGTCTTTATCACTTTAGTAATCATCTAATTCACTACCTAAGAGTCAGGCTGCCAAGTTCTTCAGTATAATCCTTATCTTTATAAAGCAGCTGCTTGCCTCCGTGAGTATTAGACTGTCTCTACCAGAAGTATAAAAGTTCCAGCTTTAGAAAATGAGGATTTAAGAAAAGTTCCCCTCAGTGGAGGGACTGAACTTTTCCCCTCAGACAAACTTTCCCTCAGCTATTAGCCTGATCCTTTTCCTCCCACTACAGGAAGTGACACGTGGTCTTTTTCTTCCTCTCATGGTTTCATCCTTGAGTTTTTCTCTAATCACAGCTGTAATTCCTATCTGATTAAACTGTGGGATCCGATGTGCTGACCCATCCTTCAACAATGAATTCCTACATGACGGAGACCTCGATCCATGCTGAATAGACCCATAGCCTCGTGAGCACATCCATGCACTAATGCAACTATGACATCATCTGCCAGTGTGTCAGAGTAAGGCTATAAATAGAGTTGGTGCACGATGACGTTTCAGCTTAACAAAGCCCCCCCTTGTGAATAACATAAGGACGAAAAGAGGCCATGTCACTGCTGCTTATCGTGATGAGCAGCCAGTCAGTCGTAAAATGATTCTGCCGCATGTTCATTAAAGAAACACCTGATGTTACAAGCAGCTGCCATTAGGAAAGCGTAGACTGTTAAAGAATCATTGTTATTTTGCAGTGATTGTTTTTGGGTCGTATTAATTCTAATGACGTGCTAAATGCTTACACATATCCTATTTCAAGTATAAGGTTAGATGAAAAACAGTCATACATGTCACTGTTACCTTATCAATAATCATACTAGAGTTGTATTAAATTCTTTATTTTCTCCTTAAGTCCATCAGATAAGAGCTGTCCTAATGATTTTATGTCCACAGCTGAGATTTCGCCAAAGGTCAAAGGTCAAAGGTCTTGATCTTTTTCAGATCAAGCTCTGGAGACAAGGAATAAAAGCACATATGAGTCATAAATACTGAGTTGTGAAGGGTATCAAATGACATAACATAAAATGTGTATTCATGGAGAGAGCTCTCAAATACTCTGAACACGTCCATGTCATAATGGATTAATGGTAAAGGGTCAATGGACTTTGTTTATATAACGCTTTCTCTAGTCTTCTGACCACTGAAAGCGCTTTTTACATTACAAATCACATTCACACCACCATACACTATTAGTAGAGATCAGCAGCACCGGGGGCAGTTCGGGGTTAAGTTTCTTGCCAAAGGACACTTCGGCATGTGGAAAGCGGGACCTGGGATCGTACCCCTGACCTTCTTATTGAAGGTAGGGGGTAGATATTTTCCTGATTATTTCTTTGTCTAATAAAACAGAAAGGGAATCTTACCTTTACTTTTGACTGAGTGGCAAAAATAACAGTTTAAAAGCATATTAGGGTCAAATTTGAGAAGCTTGAACCAACAAATAGTAGGCATCTTAGCTTTTGAACAAATATCAAAATGATTTATTTGTTACAACAATGAAGAGCAACTTCAAAAATGACAACACTGTGGGTAGGTGTGAGCAAACATGTTAGCCACACTTGAAATGCAAATATGTATGTTTGCGACAAGGTCAGTGGTGTTCGCCTCATTTTACTCTCCAGGGCCTTTTAATTGGCTTATGTTAGCTTTTCCAACTTTCTCAAATCTCTGTAACTTAATCGTAAAATCAGAAAACTCAGACGCTAATGAATTAAACACGTCAACTACTGTTACTGCACGCCTAGTCATTTCTTTTTTATTAGGGACCTACTTTATCGCCAAAGTCCACATGAGCAGAGATAACCACAGAGCTCATATATCAGTAGCTTTCTGTGTGTTTGTGTGTGAGAGTATGTGTCTAGGTATATCTGTGTATGCGTGTGTGTGTAGAGTATGTGTAGACCGTCTGGGTCCGAGTTGTGGATTTAGACATCAGGAGCTTGGCATGTTGATTACAGAGGTCTCAAGCCACAGGGAACCACAGTAACTCTCTCTCTCTCTCTCTCTCTGTCTCTCTCTCTCTCTCTCTCTCTCTCTCTCTCGCTCACTTACTCTTCCTCTAACTCTGCAGCATCAGGCTAATTTGTAGAGATGGAGGTGAAAGGAGCGGGCCTCAAATCACATAGCTCTGCTCCTCTCATCCATAATCTATCTAAATATCTTTACTCAATTAACTTACACTCTGTTATATTACTCTTAAATTACACACTGCAGTTCACACTAAGCACTACTGACAGACTGTTATTGTTCCAGTTTGACTCATTTCACACGGATTTGTGAAGCCAACATTTCAGGCTGGTTGTCTTGCTGAAGTGCCACTCACAACCACAAGAAGAGTTCTTAGAAACTCCTGCAGGCTGAATGAAAGGTGCCGAGACTTCTACACTTGCTTCCAATATTTCTGCAATATCCACACACTGACCAATCGCTACAACAGACTCTTTCTTTCCTGCGGCAGATCTGGAAATTTGAGGATATCCCATTTTACGTAACCTGCTGCTGCCAGCTCCCTCTCACATCTAATGATTACCTTATGTTGAGGGGAAATAGCCGGCAGTGTTACCACAGCTATCCTGGGGCAGACAGACTGCACTACGAGCACTTTTACAGCTGACAGTCCCAATGACCTGAGAGTGGGATTAGGATTGTCAGTGAATTGGAAGGAAGGAGCCTCCATGAGTTACATGTGCATGTTATAAATGGAGGTTTAGGTGAACTGGATTTGACTGTGTGAACAGTGTGTGAGTGCACTTGGATTATTTGTAACAGGGTCATGTCTTGGCTATCATCATGGCTTTTGCTGGATGGTAGGATTTATAGGATTGGTTGAGCACTGGCTGGAAGTTGTGTCAGCTGCTGGCCAACAGCAAAAATTTTGACCCTGAGATTTTTCACTTTCTTTTGATGACTGAATGTGTGAGTTGTGAAACATCTTCAGCATTTGGGAATTTGTAATGGACTGGACTGTACAGAGTTCAGGGATTCTTTGTATATTTTGTATTTTTAAGGAGTATTTAATGTGCTGGACGACATTTAGCTTGTTGCAGATGTTGTTTTAAAGCTATGACTCTGTGGATGTTGGTTGGTTGGCCAGTGTTTTATCTCTTCCAGAGAAAACACGAGTGTGGTAGCAAATGAGGATGAGAAGAGGGTAAATCTTGATGCTGTCAAATGATAGTTTATTTTAATCCCAATGGCATGATTGTCCATAGTTAACTTGCAACTAACCTAAATGTTCCTGAAAAGGTGTTTCTCAAGTATTTAACACTTTAATCAACATGGAAGTAGACAAATATGCTTGCCTTTTTACTTTACCTGTCATCAGTAGTTTTAATGATGCATTTTAAGCTCATTAGAGTTCATGTTAGGAAGTGAAACTGAATGTAATTACTTCTGTAATGTGTTTTATATTAGGTTACTACAAAACAAATATCTCCTTCAAAAAACTGTATTATTCAAGTTTGTCACCAAAACATGAATTTTCATATTTTCAATGTGACATTTGAACATCATGAAAGCATTTTATTGACCTTCGCCAAACAGTCATTTTTCTGACCCGACTTTGAACATCTCCTAATGTAAACCTATGTTACCAGTTAGCTCACTAGCCTCCATCTTGCCGATTTTAATGTGGATGTCAGCATTGGATTAATATTTTTTATTCCTGGGACTTTCTACAAAGTTTGGATGAGATACCATTACTGCTTTGAATGGAAGAGGAGGATGACTTTGCAGCAAGAGTAGAAGTTTACCTGCTCGTGCATCAAAAGAAAAGCATTGATTCGTTATTTTCTCGTTAACTTAGAAAGTTCTAGTAAATCTCAGTTCAACTTTAATCTTTACTTAATTGTCTTGTGATCAGCTTTAGCTTTAAATAGCTGTTAGCAGATAGCTACACCAATGGGTCTGGTTCTGTTCAAGGTTTCTGACCTTTAAATGGAAAAGTTTTCTGACTGAGTTGTTAGATGATCCACATGTGCTTTTTTCAATCTCTAAAGGGGTATCATGAAAACAATTTATAAATTGAGTACAAATGATGTGTTTTTAATTCTCAGACAATCACTCATACCTTTTATTGAATCCAGACTCACTTGGTTCACTAAACCTGACAGATCAGCGGCTTTGAATCTCTACACTCACATGGAAATACCACACATTTTAAGTGGTAGCAGATTAAAGGATACAGCTTTCATTGTTGGCATGTTCATATTTGATGCAATTAAAAAAGAGAGACCAGAGTAACTTAGATTTTATTAGATAACCACAGCTGGCCTTTTCTCTTCTACAGTAGGTCACATTTAGTGGAAATATTTTTTCGGCTGCCATCATTTCAGGCTGGGATGTCTGTGTGGAAAATAAGACGCAATCAGATCGCCTCAGTCCCACATTTCTCTTACGACGTGTACTTACTGTCTCACGGTGACTGAATAACTACTAGACTTATTTAACAGTATTTTTTGTGTAAGAGGACAGCTTGTCAAAAAAGTTCCAGCTTTAGAACTTAACCTCCCAGTGTAGAAAAACACTGAAAACCATCATCACCACCATGGCTCTGAGAACCATTCAAAGGATCACTCTTAGCTGTATTTAGAAGATGAGTTCTTTATTGTTCTGGTATTCCCCTGCTGCATTACAAGAGCTGCTACAAAATGAAAGGGAAACATTTCTGGAGCATGCGACTGGAGAACTTTGTGTTTACAAAAATGTACATCCTCACGGTTAAATTTGGCTTGTGCGGATGAGTGATGTGAAGCATTGTGTCGTCCCTACACATGCCCCAGGTTGATTGTGTGGGCCTACATCAGCAGCAGGAGAAAGGGACACAATTGAGGAGGACAGACCTCCCCCCCTTACACACACATGCATGTGTGTGACGGAGACAAGGCACGGGGAGGATGAGTGCCGCGTAGCGCTCTGGTGAAGTCATCAGACTGTGGCTAGCAGCACCACATCACGCTGTTTTCTCTTCGTCATTCTCCACCATCTCATCGGTACAGACAGGGTTATTGAACCTCTGCTGTAATGAGAGAAAGGAGGTATTGTTGAGGGAATAGAGAGCAAGTTTAAGGCTAGCTTATTCTGTCAACCTTTCAAAACATCTTTAGTGTAGAGCCACAATATGCTTAAAGAGGGGAAAATACATCAGTGTCAAATTAGTATGAACAGCTGAAAACTGACAGTATAGTAAAGTTCCACACAGATATGCACATAATTCCAAATGTGTATGATTTTACTTCCCTCTCAAACAACTGTGTGTTTTACAACCACAAACACACAAGCTATTTTCTCTCCCCTCCCCTTTCCTCACCCTACCTCCTTTCTTCTTCCCCTCCATTTACCTCTTTTACCTCTACCCCTCCTCCCCCTCCTCTCCCTACTTCTCCTTTTATCTTTTATCGTCTTCCCACTCTTCATTTCTTTCCCCTTCATTGTGCACAGCTGCCCCGCAGGCATCCCTTTAGTATTGGCTGGCATGCTGGTGAGTTTTTTGCTCCACTGTTATATAACTAAATTTAGCATGTTTGAGTCACGCGTTTGGCCATAGGTAGCGTTCCAAAGTGACGTCTTACATTAATGTGCACCCCAAGGCTCACCATCCACCCTTAGTCAATGTGTGATACACAGCTATTTTTTTTTCTTTTTTGGGTTGTGTGAATTTGTCTTACATGAGTGAACAAGCGCACGTGCCAGTCTGTGCCTCATGACCATCTGCCTCGTCGGGGGCAAATATAGGCTGTATGTTTTTTTATAAGTATGTGTAAATTAGGAAAATATAGTCTGAGAGTGTGTCTCTGTATGTGTGTGAGTGTGTTCTTGTGTATGTTTACAGGCTGGACCGTCATGCGAGAGGAATCTGCTCAGATAACCCTTTGAGTTTGTCTATGTGTGTGTGTGTGAGTGTGTGTGTGTGTAGTGTAGTGTAGTGGGAGGGTCTGGCTGTGTCTTCCCAGCAGGATGAGATGATGGAGAGTGGAGGTGGTGAAAGGTATGAGTGAAAGAGGCCCTCTCTGCTCTCTTTAAATTATGTTTGTCTGAGCTATGTCCGTAAAACAGCAGTGACCAGCATCCAGTAGAACATGAGAAAAAATATTTGTAATGACAAATCAAAAGAAATAAAAAAATTTTTAAAGCTCAGACTATTAGTAATGTGTAGCTATAAATCCCCTAACATTAATCTTAGTTAACAGGCAGTCCTAAGTAAATGGTATACTCTTTTTAAAGCTCCTGTGAGGATTTTTTTGGTAGATTTTGAAACTGACTGAAATTAAAAATCTTACATTTCTATGAGCTACAAAAGCATATGAGTTCATAATTTACAAGATATTGTGTTTCTTTTGTTTTGTTTTTAATGCCTGAAACTGTTTTAGTGTCCCTGAGGTAGGCGTCAGATGCAACGATAAACTTCATGCTACCCAAACAGTCTTTATACATTTTCAACAGCAATAATTCTTGATGATTTGACTGTTTAAAAAAAAGCAGCATTAATTGTTTTGTTTAGGAAACACAGCTTACAGATAACACAAATACTGCTGAGGCCAGATTGCACAATCTTTTTGTCTTAAGGTCACCATCTCAGATAGGCGATCACAGCACCCTACATTTGTGCTGTGACTTCACCAAAAGACACAGACCACACTGTGGTACCTGACCAATCATCACAAACAATGTGATGATGTTGGAAGGAGGAGGGAATGGCTGGATGGAGACCAAAAATGCAAAGTGTTGTTTCTGGACAACATTTCTTTTATTTCACTGTGTAGTGGTCGTCCTTCGATGTCACATATCTTAAAAGCAGGGATGTTGTTATCAGAGCTCGAAAAACTTTCCCCTATGTCTGATAAATAATTCAATCTTGCAGCACCGTCTTCATCATCCTTCTTTTCCTTAACCATATTCTTTGTTTACACTTGTGACTTTTGCTTGTGCAGTGTGCTCTTTGCTCTCATTGGTCAACGTCACTGACACTACGGAACACATTGTAGAAGGTAGACATAATAATCAAAACTTCTAAACTGTCAGAGTCTGTCTAGGCCTTGATTGGTAGTCACTGTGACACATTACACTGGATAAAACATTCAATTTTCAGGCCTGACAGGTCCCAACACTCCGCTGGATTGGGCTATGACCATGCTCATAATGCGCAAGAGGTACCACTTTGTCTGCATGGAGCACCAACATTGACACAAACCAAATATTCCTCACAGAAGCTTTCAGTCTTATTTCATGTTTGTTTGATTTAAACAATATTTCAATAGATTAAACTGAAAGGTCAGTGTCACTTTAGAAGATGATACTTCAGAACCCTGGAGAGAGCACTCTAACAGGGAACAGCAGACAAGCTGGCCCTCCAAGTGTAGGTCAAGCAAGTATTAAAAAATTAGTGACAGTTAAATGTACATATTAATGACATGAGCATCCATAATCAAAATTGCAGTTATTGTTAGTGTGGGTTTTCAGTCATTCATCCCAAGTCATGAACTTTAGCTAAATGTATGTAATGGGTATTTATACTGTATGTGTTCATGCAAGCCTGGGGTGAATGGAGGCGCTGAAGGCAAGTGTGACAAAAAATCTGAACACAAAAACATGACTTCATGTATTTCCTCGAAAAATCACTCAATTGTTTTGTTTTTTTTGTAATATGCTTATAAAAGAGTTTCACTGGAACATGTATGACTCTAAAATCTCTGACAATCGTCTCAATTTTTTAAAAAATAACCACTTTTTTTCTCTGTGTGTGTGAGTATAATACAATGCCTTGTGGCTGCATTCAAAAACCCAAAACAGAGAAGGAATCTTGGATTAACGTACAACTTTAATTGCATTATAAAACAGTAGCAGTACTGCATGTTTCACATTGGCTTTCATGTGTTTTCATGTATGTTGGACTTTGCGTTTCAGTCTATTGTGCACATGAGAGTGAATCAACAAATGCATAAGCACATGTTGTGTTTCATGTGTTTTTTGTTGACCCTGTGATTAAGTGCAGCTTTTCAGTCTGGAAAATGATCACGAGACAGAAAGAGCCAACAGGCAAAAGAGAGAAACGTCTCTATTTTTAAAACCACACGTCTTTCAGAGCAACAGCGACCTGCTTTCCATATTGAATCACAACCAAATGGCCAATTTAGAAATTCTCTGCTTTTGTTCTGATTTCTGCTTTATTTTATCACCTTTTTTTGGTCTTCCTGTGTGCACATGTTGACTTCAGCTGAATTCTGAACAAATTTCAAAGGAGGCATCTGATTTTATTTTTCAAAATAAGACAAAAGCTCTCTCGTTCCACTTTGCGCAATATCAAAAGTGTTGCATTTTGACTCACTTTAGAATCCCTTCTCACCAAAAGTTCTAGATTCCAAGTTAAAGCGTCCAGACGTGGATAAATCAGACTAAATAGGCTTATATAAATCATGCTCTTCTTTAGGATTAGTCAGAAGGCCTTACTGCACTTAAATCTACTCACAGAGCAGCTACACTTGAATATCCCTAATCTGCCTCCTCTGCTCTGCTTCTCCTCACTCCTCTACTGCAGATGTCAGAAAAGGCCCCAGGATGGCAGCAGGGTGGGGGCTCAGTGTGTTAAGAGTCCTGATTTACTTAAAAGACCATTCAGGTTCATTTGATAAATATGCATTCTAAAATGTAAAATAATCACAAATATATCCTGCATTGAAATCCCTTCTGAAATAACCATTCAGCCAATAAGATTGAAGTGTGAATGCTCTGTATCAGAGCAGGCCAGAAGAGAGAAGAGAGGTATTTCTCATCACTGCATGCCACAAGAACTAACAGCTCATGACATTGCTTCACCTCCCAAAAAATCTACATTTGTGTCTTAACTGTGTGTATGTTCTGTGCACAGTGTCATGCATGATTAAGTTTGTAAAAGTGCATGCATGTGGGTGTGGGAACGTAAGTTCGGGGCCTTATCTATGCCCACTGTCAAAGCTTGTGTTGTTATGTGTGAATGTGGAAGATATGGTTAAAGGAGGGATG
This sequence comes from Notolabrus celidotus, assembly GCF_009762535.1. Lineage (NCBI taxonomy): Eukaryota > Metazoa > Chordata > Actinopteri > Labriformes > Labridae > Notolabrus > Notolabrus celidotus. The sequence continues at coordinate 17,008,505 of NC_048278.1, forward strand.
TAAAAAAAGAGGAAGAGGAAACGAGCAAAAACAAAACAGAAGATGGGTGTATGTGCAATTGTGTGTGTTGTATTTTTTCTGGAGCTTCTCACTAAGGCGGTGGCTCGATGAGTGGCCTCCTGACCTTGTTGAGCTGCCTTAGTTTGAACATGACACATTAAGCTCTGCTTAGACCTGGGATTTGTTTTGGGGCCGTAAATACAAAGACTCTCTCTGAATAATGATTCAATCAGACGTCGAGGACCAAACTGAGGAGGAGAGACACTTGTGCAGGGGGTCAACAGGCTTTTACACTTAGATCTTCGTAATACTGATGATTACCTGGATTTAAACAAGTCTTATTGAGGAGCACTTTTTACAAGAGGGCCCTGGACTGAAGTTTCTCTAGAGGAGGACTGTTGTAAATACTCTCCAATCCACTCAGAGAACAATCAGCATTTGTTTGGAAGACGGCTTTTGAGTTTTTCCAGTACAAGTGGTGATGATGACATAGTGAGTGTAAATAGTGCAGGATAGTGCAGAATTTCCTAGAGTGTCCCTCTGTAACACGTGGGCTGAGTTTATTTTCTGATTGGGACCTTTGGTCAAAGTTGCTGAAGGATCAGTTTCAAAGATACAAGAAGGAAATAAAAGAAAAATGGGGAAAAGGAAAGGAGGAAAATGCCTGCTTGTACACATCATGGATCATGTTTGTGTCTGAGAGAGTAAAGACAGCAGCAGAGAGAGTGATTCCATATGAGTCGCACATGGCTGCGGACGTCTGCTCCATTCACTTGTTATCCTGACAGACTGAGGACATTAAAAGTTGGAGGAAGTAAGAGCAACAGAGTCAGAGGGGGAGGAAAAGGAGGGAGGAGAGAGAGACAGAGAGAGAGAAAATGAGAGAGAGAGAGAGAGGGAGGGTTGAAAGAGGGGGACAGGGTGACTGAGTCAGGAGAAAGGGGAAGTCTTCATGAAGAAAAAAGGGAAGAGAAGGAGGGAGAGGAGAGAAGAAGGAGAGAGGTTACATGTGGCTATTTGAGGTAGCCGTTGAGTTATGGAGCGAGACAGAATAGCCGGTAAGTTCTGACTTATCTTGATTCTTTGAGAAAGTTTTCTTTCAGAGGGACTTTCTTTTTTCTCTTCACTCTATGAGACGGCAGAGGAGGCAAAGTTTAAGAAGTGGCAGCAGTCTGGTAGAAACCACCCTGGTTGTGTTTGCTTTGCTTGGTCAGTTGAGGTGAAAGCAGCCGTTTGAAGGTTGTGTCAGTCTGTGTTGCTGTGTGAAATTTCTCCTCTTACTCACATTGGATAAACAGCATACACAAAGCACTCTGTGAAGTGCAAACAGCAAGTCTGAATAGCTTGCATATGAACAGCAGCAGGGAGTAAACTATGTGATGGGCTGTCAAAAGACGACTTTGAATCAGGAAATGCAATCTTTCAGTGGAAAGTTGCTACCGTACTGTTACTGGCAGGACTTACAGCTGACCCACATACATAAGAGAGCTCCGACAATAGATGCTCAAAGTTAAATCTTCATGCCTTCATCACATGATTAGATTTCAAGCTGAGGAGTCCGGTTAAGATTAATTCTGACTGATGCAGACGGTTTATTTTAAGTTGTGGGGAGCAGAAGCAGGGCTCGTATGTCAGCTAATGTGATTTGGTTTTTAAACAGACAGCAGATTTGATTGAGGAATCCATCAGAGTCTGTATTTTGAATATCCTGCATCTGTGGGGTTACAATTCTCTTCTACTCTGTAGCTTCCTCCTTTTAGATTCCTTTTATCAGCTGGGTGGATTTTAATGTCTACTTTGTTTATAGTGCTAATGTAGATTCAGTTGAACTCCTGTTCAGACACATATGTGTTCAGTCTGGACTGAAGGATAAGACTAATCCAACATCCTACAGTGATTAAGTGGACATCCAGCTGAGGGACACTCTGCGAATTAGCCTTTAATTCGATCCTCAACAACAGGGCTAAGCTCAGTGAGCCATATGATGCATACAGACACACTACAACACATATTTTTGTCACCACTTGGTGGCAGTGCTGCAGTGTCACTTTATTCTCTCTGTTCAGCTACAATTTCCCCAAGATCTGTGAAATGTTCCATGGGGATGATTCATATTTTGCAGTTGGAGGGATTTTTTAATGCTAGGTTGAGAAAGACAGACCCCAGCCTGCACAGAGACTGTTTTGTGCAGAGGTGAGGTTGTGGAGCATTAATTTCCCACCCCAAAAAAAAAAAACTTCCACCCTCACTCCAAGTGAGGAATTTATGCACAGGCTAAGCAAGTTCCTTGTTTTCAACCTGTGCTGTGTCGCTCTGTTTTGACCCGTTGTCATGACTGCAGCAATCGTCCCCAACCCATCAACTTCAGATCCCCTTTAGGCTTTGTTTTGACATTCGTAGGAGCAGAGGCTTTGCTGCATAAGATGGCATTTTCAACGTCTTAATTTTGGTTCATCGCCCATTACTCCATCTTAACCTGGAGTGCCTCCTACTGTCCCTTTTTGAGACCTGTTCAGGATTAAAAAAATGTGTTGAGCATGACATGTCATCTAAAACAACTGAACCGTATGGTGACCACATTTGGCTTGTTGTAATAGCTAATTGGTGACACACCATCAATAAAAGATAACACATGGATAAAACAATGGATCATGTCTAGAAATCAGAAAATAGTTGCGTCATGTTGCCTGATGGTCTGCCAATTAAACAGGAAGGGTGATTAGTTTCATAGTATGTTGAGGTGACTTTAATTGCATCCAGCTGAAATCAATTAAAGCAGAAGTTGAAAGATTTTAGGGTTACAAATGAGGGCATTATATCCTACATTGATTTCCTTTTTACTGCAAGAGATTAAAACACCCCTGCTTATGTTATAGAGGAGTCAAGGCCAGGAGTAATCTTTTTCTCTTTCTCAAATTTACTTATAGGACAAAAAAAGTATATTATTAAACTATATTGTCCTGGCAGTACATTTTCCTTTTAGAATGTGAGTTTTGATATTGAATTATTCTACGTCTGTATCCTATTTTTTTTTTTTAAATGTACAAATATAGGGAACCTGACAAGCTTCTTACCATATAATTGCTTCCAAATTGATCAGAAACAGAAAAGACGATGGATCGTAAAACTCAACCATATTTAGAACAAAACCCAGTATAGTTACCAACAGCTAAGTCAAAACAGTAATAATAGCACTAGGGATGTAAATTTCAAGAATTTTCTGTTATCGATCTTTGGAAAACTAACGATCAATTATTGATTAATCATTGAAAAAAACGTGAAGGTTTTCCATGTAAAAAAAATTTGCCAAATGCTTTTTTTCCCTTAAATCAAATTTTCCTTCATGACACAATTTGTAGAACTGACGGTATTAAATAGCTACGGATCATAAAAATAACCTGCACGAACATACAGTCATAAAGTGAAGACTATGTGGATTTACTGCAACAAGGGAACTGAACCGAAACATATTTTAGACTCAGTGTCCAGTTCTGTCTACTTGTTCTTATTGATAAGAATAAGCATGTATATGCAGTCAGGTGTCAGCCAGGAGTGCAACCGGGTCATAATCAGTCCAGCGGCGGAGGAAAAAAAGCGCATGTGGAGACCTGTCACTCAGCCACAGTCCCCAGCTGAGCGTCTCGGCTGTGTGCAACACCTTTAGTCAGCTGATTAACATCGAAACATGCTTTAAACTTAAAACACCTCCCTGATAGCTGAACAAAGTATGAGACCACATGATGTTTGTTCCACGTGATATAAAATCGAAACAAAAAAAGTTTTTCAGAAAGTTCTTAACAATTAATCAACATAATAGGTAGCTGAAAACACATTACAACCACAGTCATAACATAGGATTCATAGACCTAATGGAACTTGTGCTACCTACAGTGGTACGATGTAGAAAAAATGCGCAGTCCATAGCCTTCAAGGCGATTATTATTGATTTGTTTGTGAATTATGTAGCAGTGTAACTTTACGGGCATACGTTGCGCATGGTTGTGGTTTGCACACCGAAGCTTAAAGTGTTTCATGGGCCCATCTTTAAACGTAAGATAAATAATCTTGAATGGTCATGCCATATGCCTTCTCAGGTGTGTTAGTTTGTAAATGGATTTCTGGGGATTATTAACTGAATGACAATGGGATGTTGCTTAAATTGAAAATAGATGGATGTGTGTGAATTTTTTCTAATTACAACACAGACTGTGGACAGGGACAGACATCCACTGTTCCGGTCCTGTCAAAAAAGTAGTTCAGTAGGGGCCCCCTACTGAACGTGGACCCTGGGGTGGCCGCACCCTCTGCCCTTGTGGTTGCTCCGCTTATGATGCCAATGTTAGCAATTTTCATTATTTATTGTCATTACGTTGCTAATATTGGATTCAACCAATTCCTAGCTGACATTAGCATAGTATTAACATGCAAAGTTCATAGTTGCCATTAGCTTAGTAACAGTGTCATTAGCTCAAAATGTGTGTAGAAGTATAAGCCAAACTTATAAATGATAAAAAAAAAAGTTACTTTTTTTGTGATGTGGCCCAGTGTTTATTTGACTCTACTTTAATGTACATGAATTCACAGTCTGCTATCCTAGTTTGATTCTTTCTCTGTTTTCACATGCTAATTTTCAGTTTCAGAAGTCCTAATGTATCCTAATGTATCCACCCAGAGCCTTACTTACCCTCACCCTGAAATACATGTGCAGAAAAACCTCTCCTACTTCCACAGACACATATGACCTAGAGTTAAAGGAACTGACGGAAATCACTGGGCTCAACATGTTCCATAAAAGTGTACAGGATATCCTCTATAAGTGAACGCCTCGCAGCTCTCCTCCCACCACCCTCCCAGTATCTCACCTCATATTGTTTCTTTTTTAGATTATTATTAAGTTATGATAAGAGAAGGAGCCATGAGTGCAGCCAGCACAAGGAGTTCAGGAAACTGACTGGGAAGCCCCACCTTTAGACCTCCTGAGGGAAGATCTCTGGCAGGTGAAATTATTCAACATGATGGAAACATAGGTCGAGTTGGGGCTGATACAACAGAAATAGATTAACCTCAAGTGAGCTCATGAGATAGCTAATGAAAGCTGTACCTGTGGACAGCAGGGTGCAGAGAGGAAGCCTCATGGTGTGAACATGTTTGTGTAGAAACAAGCTGAGGAAAATGTGTAAAGCAGTTTTACTTTTCAGCAACAACTTTAATTTCCTCAACTTTTCTTAAGTTCACTTATAAAACAACTTTACACTTCATGTTATTTCTTCTATGTCAAATTAAAATGACTGTTAACACTTGCTTGTCAGGTTTGCAAGAGAGTTCACTCATGTGACACAGCATAACAGTTCCCTGCACAGCGAGTGTCTTCAAAGTCTTAAAACCAGCAGCAGTTTTCTGCCAGCGTAAATTGTCCGCTCAGCTTGTAGTCCAGTTTAAAAAAGATTACCATGAAAGAGTCAAGGGCTTGAGTTCCTCCAAAGAACTGTCATACTAATAAATATTAATAAACATAAGCATGTAGTGTTTAAGTAGAGGGACAGATATAATTAAGTTCAAGCAAGGTATTTTACCAGTGAACTTATCCTATCCCCTGGTCTTACTGCTCTGTCCTAAAATGATCTATTCTTTATATTTTTCACACAGCAATCCTTTGGATTTCAGTAGCAGTTTTACTACCACGTTTGATTGCACACAGTATTTTTACAGTGACAACATGTTATTAAGGCTCTACTACAATAAGTGATAGTATTTCACTAACATTCAGTAGTGTAATCTGGTAATTCTTGGATAAAAAGTTCAACTTTAAAAGCTTTTGTGTGTATAAACTCTTAAACCACAGACATTTCGGCACCCCAAGTCACACTCGCATAAGGAGTTTTGTGCAACTTCCTGCTAATACGTGTTTGTCACTCTGTTAACTTTCTGTTCGTCTTAAACAACGTGAGATATATCACAATGTCTCCCATATAAACTTATTAGCATTTCAACTTAAAAAACATTACTTTTACAAGTTTGCAGCATTTAATTTAACATGAATTGTTATGTTTTCCGATTGCCTCAATAATATTGCGTGTTAGAGATATGTTAAACAAATTTAAAAGTAACCACAGAGACCAGAATTAACAAAGCTTCAGTTATTGAGGCATCAATCAACTTGACAATTTGTGAAATAAAGTAAAATTAAGTTAAAAAAGCTACAAAGTGCACAACTAACAAAGATAAATTCTGCTTGAATCATTTAATCTGACATCCTCCTTAGTAAATACTTTCACACCCTGTGTTTCAGTAAGGAGACTACATACTTTTACACCCATAATTAGTGTTATTAACCAAGTACAAAACTAGCATATCTCCCTCAGCACCACAGACATACAGGGCCGAATGGCTTTGGTTAAGCAGATTTATCCCTCCATATGCACATGCCTCTGTGTACGCTGCTATTTCAGGAGCACCGAGACACACAAACACACCCGTGTCTGAAGTTGCATAGAGAAACCACACCAGCACGTATGCACATATTCACATACTGTTAGTCAAACTGCAAATACACACACACACACACACACACATCTATCCAGATGTTACTTGGAGCTCACCCTTACATTGTCGCTGAGCCAGCCCAGTGTGCGTATCCATGTTTAGATAAATACACACTGGCTGGTAGAGGTGTGTTCTTGACACACTGTGTGTTTTGCTTTAATTGAGTACTACACAGACTTGGTGGTTTACAGTGTAGCCCAGATGGCCCTGCATGAGCATTGTCGGGCCACACACTTTGTTACATATAGTACAGTACACACACTGTATATATTTAGGTCTACTATGTAAATGTCCAGTAGGGGAAATCACAGTAAATCATGCACATACAGACTGTTGTCTCATGCATGCATTAACAATAACATGCATGCATGGCCAAACCAACACAATATCTATACATGACACATTTCTCAGAATATGTGATGTAAATAATGTCAGCTGCTTCTAAATGTAGTCTAAGCATAACTGCACAGCATATGACAGACAGACCTGTTCTCTGGAGAACATCTATCATTGATGGGTTACTGACAATTCAAATACCATGTGTACACAAACCTTTATGTGCCATACTCTGTTCTTTATCCTATGACACCTTAGCAGCAGATGTGTAAAATAACCAGATTGCACCATAAACACACTGTGTAATTCTGTGTTACATCAACCTCTCAGGTGTTAGGGTTAGGGGCCACTGGGTGGGCTTGGCATCCATGGTGCCCCTCAGAATGGAGCCTTTCATTCAAAAGGGATTTCCCCCACTTCCTATGAGCCATAAAATGCCAGGCATGAGTGTTGTTACAGTTTATCTACACAAAGAGCAAAACCTTAATGTGATTTATTATATCTGATGTGTGGCAGTATCTCTTTAAGAAGTGGAAATGGGAACTTTTTCTGGCTCTTGGTTTAGTTTTTAGTTCTTCAGGATGATTCATCATAAATGTAATTAGCAGATTATTGTGGCACCAAACAGGATGCCACGGAAAGTCACTCACTCAAGACCAAACAGTGCTTACAGGGATGTTATCGCTAATGTTTGTTTGTGTGGGAGATTCACAGATAAGAAAAGTTGTGTCATATCCCACAGGGAGAAAGTGGATTGGGCAATCTTTGATATTTTAGTACTTGAGATTGTTTTATGAACACCTTTTCAGTAGCCTTTCTATTCAGCCTCAAAGAACTGTCTCTAAGTTGGCTCCAGCAGCTTCAAGGGCAAGAAATGTAACAGGACCCGACACATCAAAAGCTGGCTTGTCATCAGTGTCCCTCGCAAAAGACACACACTAGCTCTAGATTACCTGGTCAGATGTGTCCATCAAGCTTGAATTCCTGATTAAGTAGTGTAAAAGAGGGCGGGTTGGTGCACGAATCACACTCTGATCCCCTAGAGGCGCCGTTGTATAACCCTAATGTCAACTTTCACCAGGAAGTCCATCAGTTTTTTCTGTCAGCAGCAACTACAGAAGTGACTGCACTTTAATTAACATGCCAGCTTGTAGAGGCTGTTTACTCAAAACGGAAATCTCATTTAAACTGCAGTCTCTGTGCAACTGACAGAGTGAAACATGCCAATGAAAGAGACACAGGGGATCATGTCTGATTGCAGGTTAACATGGTTTAAATGAGCATGTGACATTTCGTCCACTTTCACTGTCAGGGAATAAGACCTGAGGGCCACTTTGGTTGAAAGCGCTCCTGGGGAATGACAGGGTCTGTTGTCTGCGTGAATGCCTGCGTGTGCATGTACGAGTGTGTCGGGGGCAGGAGAAACACATACACATACACCCAAACAGAGGACATGAGGGAGAAAGGGGGGTGTGTGTTTCTGGGAGGGGAGGAGAAGGGAGGAGGCTCGTCTTTTTGCTCTGGCTCTCTGAAGTCTGAATGCAGCGTATTATAGAAGGTAGTGGGTCGTCAGAGAAAAATAAGTTGCCCCTTTAAAGGGAGAGTTGTAGGCTAGTTTCTCATTTAGGCTGTTTTGGAATTTGTTCAGATTTCAGATCAGGGAGCTGCTGGAAAGCTGAAAGAAAGAGGAGTTTGTTACATTAATGCCTGGGAAAATGTCTGAATCTGCAGTCAATCCACACTTGGAGGGAATTATTTCAGATTTTGAAGGTTTGTCATTGATTTTCTGCTTTTGTTTCATCTCCTTATAATCATATTTACACTTTATTGTAAGCAGCAGCATCTTTCAGAATCATGCTGATTGAGAACAGTACTAAAAATTGTCCAGTGTCTTCCCTCTTTATGTGTGTATGCCTGTGAAGTATCTTGATATGCAGGCTAAGTTTTTTGTGTACTGTTTGTGTGGGTGTGTTCCTTGTTAAAACAGGGTGGTAGGCATATGCTAGCTAATCCCTTGTAGCCTATAGTCTGTTATTGATTATAGCTAGCTTACGTCAATAATAGAAACAAACACAGCACTGACACCATGCTATTCCAGCACCGGAAAGCCCTCTGCTGAAAGCACTGAGGGGAAAACCTCAGCTTTAAGAACTAACATCTGTCCAACCACTCGCTCACCAGTCACAACTTTGTCACTTCTTTGTTTGCGAAGCCACAGTGGAGCTGGCATTAATATCCTTTGTCTTCTTCTTCCTCTAACCACTCGGTCTGTCTTCCTTCCTCACTTTTTTCCTGTTGCTGCTCACATCAGAGTGTGTTCCTCCAGCTGGTGTTTGGCCTAAGTCACTTTTAGAAGATGTGGGCTGATGCTGAGAGCAGAAGCCGGAAAAGTACAAGTCCTGCATGTCGTGTCATCCTTATTTCTAAAGAACGTTCTTTATGGTCATACCTCGCCTTATCTGTTTTGACGTGGACTACATCATAAGAAAATACATGTTTGTATTTGTATTATGTGAACAGGTGACAGTTCCTGTACAAATTTTCCCTTTGATTATGGTTAATCCTATGGTTTCACGGGTCAGGGAAGGTCAAAGGGTCAGTAGGTCTCAAAACAGATGCATGTTACATTGTGTTGGACATAATTTGTTCAGATTGGTGGGCCTATGGTTAAATTGTGGGACAATTTTTTAAATGATCTGAAACCAATGACACATCAACTTCCTTTAGTGTTTGGCCAGGTGGTCAAAGGAAGAGAATTTTGCTCATGTCATCTTATTACCACAACTACTTTTACCACCTTTGATGTGCTGCTGACCGGTGTTGTGGTAGAGTCACCAAACCTTGAGTATGCGTCACATCTCGAGTCCCTAGTGTTCAAGTCCCAGTCAACATAAAATAATCCAGGTCCAGTATTACATATTATCCTGTATGAACCTAAGCTGACTCATTACTTCCTCTGCAGTGGTATCACTGCAGGTGTCTAATACACTCAGAAACAGAATTTGAACTGATCAAACATCTTGGACCCAAAGGTGTAGCCCCTTAAGTTGCTTAAATTTTTTTTTAATAAAATCATTGAGATTAAGAATTCTCTTTCAAGAGTTTTCCTGACGAAGATAGACAACTGCACAGTTTACAGAGTTTCTTACAGAAAATGAATAGAACATATATACAATCATAATACCAAGTTAACCTCTATAATACCTTACAATACATGACATAACAGAATGAAATGGCAAACGTCTGTCCAAATTCTAAGTACATCTAGTAGAACATCTACATGCAGATGTGACAATGTAAACAATAAAGTATGTGAACACGCACACAGGTGAACGCACATGCCAACTCTTGCATGAACCCGAATAATATTATTAGGGCCTTACACGAAAAACTAACATAAACTATAAACTTGTCTTTATCAGTATGTTAGTCCAGGTCCTCCTCTATATCTTTTGAGTCCAAGTTTGAGTCAGCAGTCCTTTAGTCCAAGTTGAGTCACAGTGTGCATCCTCACAAGAGGGACTTCTTCAGAGTGACATAAGAGGGCAAGAATCAAAATTTTAATTGGTAAACTCCAATGTTACAGAAGTGTTAATACTAGGTCCCTTCCTTCTCTCTTTCAATGTATTGTCAAAGATAGTAACCAGCGTGTATTAAGTTGTCACACACACACAAAGCACACAGTAGAAAGCATTTGCTGTATCCAGACCAAAGTCATGATCATTATGATCTGCTTGTAAAGAAACCAGAATCACCACTTACCATTAATGTGTTTCCATCTGGGAGATGGATAGCTATAAAGAGAGGAGCACTGCAAACACTTCACTGAGTAAATCCCCATTTTAACCCCGATTGTTACAGTTTCCACTACATTACACTGCACTGTACCACACAATGAGGACAGAGGGAAAAGTAGTGTAATGGGTGAGCACACTAAAGATGTAATAATGTCTCTTGGTTTTAGACCATAACTTGAAATGTATGATAGAAACCACCATAACAGTGACACACTGAAACAATATTATGATCTACTGAAAGCTAGAAAACGTCTCTGTTCAATCTAAACTAATGAGTCACTGGAGAATCAGCCCAGAATAAGACCAGATTTGTATACTCAGAGAGTTAGGAGTCATGCATAGAGCTCCTGCTGTGTTTGCCAACCTAAACTGAGCTTTGAGTCCAATCCTAATGTATTTTGTCCTGGTTATGTGCTCTAAGGGGGAATGTTGGTGCTCCAGAGTGGCATATGGACACAGAGCGGAAATTAACATTGAAATGGAGAGAGTACAGCTGTGTGTGTGTGGCACAATCTGAGACCTGGCAGAGAGGCCAGTGTGTTAATAAGGTGGTTGTAGTGTGTAAATAAAACACCTTTTCAACAGTTCTCAGTGGTACAGTTCACTCTTCAAGGTATATTAAACTGCAGGTGGCAGACAGCACATGTAAGGTTAGAACAAATAACATTTCTAGAAGTTCTTTTTTTTTTTTTGGGTGAAAAGACCATTTTACCTAAAAGATTTTTGAATAACCTGTCTCTGTTTCTATACAAAGACTTCTATACTCTATCTGCGAATAATGTCATTTAAACTATAAATTGTGTTTACAGGCATTAGGTGGAATGCAGTGTCTTCACCTTCATTTGTCACTGATGTCGATCTGTTCATGGAGAGGATAGTAAACTAGGGCTTGATCAAAGGAGCAGTTTTACAGCAGTGTCACCTGTCAAAGGTTGAGGCCTAAAGAGCCTGAAGCCAAGAAACAGGACAACTATTCAACAGCTGCTTTAAATGCTTTGAGAGTGTTTGTGCGTGCTTGCTCTTTCAATTCTTCAACCAGATCAGAACTCTTCGTTCTGATTAGAATTCAGATCCTACTTTGAGAAATCTGCCACTTCATAATAACTAAATCTAGCTAGAGGATCTCTAGAGGATTAAAACCCAATTTCGGTACCAGCTAACCTCTTCTATCATACATCCTTCTTTTATACACCTCCGACACTCCTAGAATTCCTTTGTGCTCAACTCAGGGTGTCGGCCAGACCAGGAGAGAACCACGCAGTAAATCTGACACAGTGAACTTTCCTGCCGCTGGTCAGCATTAGTAAACCCAACACCATCAGTGGGCAGTGAAAGGAAGTGTGTGTTTGACAGCGTAGCATTAAGGTTTCGTCTGACCAAGCAGAATACCAGAGTGTGAAATAGTATCGTTGGTTGTTTGGCCTTGTCTTGTCAAAAAGATGTTGACCACAAGGACTTGTATTCTGCAGCTACTGACATCGGATAAACTCCACTGTGCGTTAACTGTTGTTTTATGACCAGTGCTTGACAGTGACTCACTTTCTTAATCACTTGACTTATTGTTTGGGGCTAGAATTACAAGACAAAGTAGGAGTTCAAGGTTGTGTTCAGTTCACTATATCATTTATTAATTTAAATAATGGTGCAGCGGCTTCTTGTTGTTGTAACTTTACTGCATGACTGCATTTCATGTTCAGGGTTCTCTAAACAGTTAGAGATTTATGAGACCAAAATATCGCCCCGATGGGCGCTGACATATTGCTTTGGTGATGTGTTTGGAGCCGGAGCATGCACAGAAGCAATCTGGCTGGAGGAGCTGCACAATTGACGCTACACCCCTTATTTTCCTGTGTGATAATTTTCTTGATATTCATCTTACATTTTCTCTGGCAAAAGTTTGCAGTATAGGTTTTTTGTCTGTGAATCCACCCCAAAACATGTGACCATTTGGAGAAATAGGGATGGGCATCCCTGACAAACATAGCAAACACATGGTTTAGATGTGCAACAATGGAAGTTCAGTTTGGTTTGGGCTCTGGACGACATGGTCAGAGTTAGGAATAACACTTATCATAATCTACTTATAAAGATAGCCTATATGTATGTATGTATTTTTTGTCCTTTTGTGCACCAGTGTATTTTTTTACCTGCTCTTGCTAGTTCAGCAATGCAGGTAAGTCAACACCAAGCACAGTTCTTTCACATTAAAAGTCTTCCAGTGGCTCAGAGTCACTTTTTTTGCCCATCATCACAATATAGAGAACTTTTGTTGTGACATACTAATAGTAGAAAATGTTGTCAGTGCTGAAAAACAGCTTACATTAAATATTATAATAAATGAATCAGTTTTTAATTTACATAAAGTTTAGTAACCAAAGGAGGTCTATAGTATGACTATATTGCTGTCTGTGAATGAAGATTGTGTGCAGTTTACTGGTCTTTAATTTTCAATTCTATAGATGAGGCCCTTTTTTTTTAATAAACGCTCAAGGTGTTAAAATCAGAAGATACCTCTTCATTGTAACCCCTGAAAGCTGTCCTCTAGCTGATGGCAGTAAGTTGCAACAGATGAGTCAAAAGAGACATGTGAAGTGGCTGATTTACATCCTCAAATGCCCTGAAAGTCAAAATAACTGAGTCAGAAAAGGTAGTCAAAAAAAGCTCCAGAGAAGGTTAGAGTTTGATGCAGTAAAAGTATTATCTTTGAACGAGCGAACACCTCAGACAAATCTGGATAAACTGAGACAGCCCTGAAGCAGATTGAGGATTTGAAAAAAATAGTTTGCACAGGTCCACATCAGTGCAGATGTCACTCTCAAATGCTTAATATATATACAAAAGAGTAATTCTTAAAATACTTTGTGCTGTAATGTACGAGTACTTTGGTGTGAAGTATTTGTATGAGAATATTTGACTTTCTTGATATAGTCTATCCAGGAGGAGAAACAAAACACAGGAGTGGTTGGTAGGAGCTTTTTTTTGACAGCTGTCAGGCTCTACACATATTAGTGAGAGAAAAAACAGTGTGCAAGAACTTAGTCTTAACCTGGTTTAACCTCCTCATTTCTCCTCCAGCACCCTCCTCTCCTCTCCTCTCGGTCTGCAGTCTCTACCCCTTCATTCCTATCTGTTATGTTGTCTGTTTTTCTGCCTCTGACTCTCCACTATCTCATATTTGAGCATCTGTGCTGAGATGATACTAGATGTTTGTGTGCACTGGTTGGGATGTCCTTGAGAGAAAAGTGATGACACTGATGATAAGACACAGCCTGGGCTGAACACCTGGGCTGTATTAGGACAAATGACCGTGAACCAGAGTGAGGATACAGCTGCCATCTTTGTTGCACTGTTTTATACTGTCTGTGCTGCATTATCTTCACACAGGAGACTGTGTGAGTTACTGGACACTGGGCGGTGATAGGTAGTGAAGGGACGTGGGGGAGACGAGACTCCTGGCTGCTGTTAATGAGGCTCCTCTGAGGTAGACTGGACCTCTGGTTTCCAGCTCATAGTCTGGGAATGCTGTTTCACTGGGAACCATACTCCTTCATCCATCTGTCAGTCCCACAAAGACCTAAAGCTCCATGATCCTGTATGTATGATATGCAAAGAATATCCAGATGGATTAAAAAACTTTAGATTCAGCTGAAGAAGAAGACGACCCAGGAGTCTGAAGAAAGTCGCAAAAACAAAGTAGTTGAGTGATCATCTTAGTGAAAGATGCCCTGAATGCCTTTTTCCATTTCAATCCATGTTCCCGAACAACATTACAGTACAGAATGATTCGACTTCATTTCTGCTCTCAAATTATGTTCACTTGGCTGCAGAGTCTCTAAATACAAACAAATGGCTTCAGGGGAAAGCACTCAAGTCCTCTGCTGCAGCCCCATGCTTGAAGGCATATAATCACAAAGTAGCCAAGAACAGAAACACTAATCTAGGATCACTTAACAGGTCACAGGCTGAACAACCTCTTAATTCAGCTCTTATTATGGCAAAATTTAGGATTATTAATCCTGATATCCCTCCCATATTCAGCTGTAATTGTCACATTTGCAGCTCTTAAACATAGAACAAAATCTACAGCATGTGTCGGGAAATGTTAGACTGTGCATCGTTTTCTTGTTCACTACACAATACTTGCCTAAAGCGTGCATCACAACCTTCAGTGCCTGCATGAAATCTGCAGAGCAATTTTGGCAGACCAACTTATTCTCTGGCTGGAGTTGAAAGTAGCCACAGCCTTGGCTTCCCACTCAGTAATCATAAAACACAAGACAGAGAAAAAGCAGTGGTAAAAAGGACACAGACCAGTGGCAGTATTGGTTCGGACACCACTTACAAACTGTAATTTTATTATGTGTAATTTTTTTAAATCTATGTATAACTATCAAACGTGGATTTTAAAGCGGTTTTATGATGCTTTAGAGAATAATGAACTCAATGAACAGAACTCAACAGAAATTTTGCACAAAAAAGTAAACACTGTGAGAAAATGTGTACAGGTGGATGTAGTTCTAAGACCAATAATCTGTTTTTTAGCTTAATAAATCGCATATCAAGAGACAGGGTTGTGTCCAAGTGGAATAACTTGGATGGGTGTTCAAGTGGAATAACTTAGATGGCAGAAGCCCCACCTTATATCTGAATGGCTCGCCCATTAATTCTAAACTAAGACTGCCTCACTGCCCCGGCAGAAGCATTGCTTAAGTTCAAAGTAACATACTGTTACCACAGGCTGCTAGTAGCTTTTGTAACATGAGTATACCTACTTTCTGTACAACACAGTGTGAGATTGGAGGAAGCATCGTCCTCTTCCAATGAGTGGCAAACTAATATCAGATTGTTCTGAGCAAAGTATCAAACCAATGTCTGTTGTGCTTTTCCCCTTTAGATTTGACAATCCATTTATTTACAGCATCACCTTGTATTCTCACAAACATATTGTCTCTAACTCTATACTACGACGTTCCATTCACTACAACCACAATAAGAGGAAAGACAAAGACACAAAGAGGATAAACTCAGGATGAACTCATGGTAATTCTCTGCATTATAGTGCAGTCAAAAAATCTTTCACACCTCACTGCATCACGTGAAGCTTGGTGTAATGCATGCTTTAAATCAGGTGTCCATTCTGTGTTCTATGTAGAGACTACAAACTAATACCTATCACTGTCTTATGCAAAGTAAAAAAAAATAGAAAACACTTAATGAGGAAAACAAGACCTTCATGGTATGATGAGTTAATAAAAGCAGTCAAAGTTGATATGATTGGAGACAGAAATGGTAAACAAATGCTAACCCGAAATTTGTTGTGGTTCGCATTCAAACCTCCAGCCACCCCTGCTTAAGTCAGAGTCCTAGGATGTCCAACCCTGTCAAAAATGTTTGGGCTTGCCCCTCATTGGATGTACTGTATAACAAACTGCAGAGGCTAAAGCTTGTTTACAGCTTTATCGACATTTGTAAAACTAGATGGGGAAAAATACCTCGTTTACAGTCCAAATAAATTGTGCACAAGTAGTGATTGCAGGGTTGAGAGGATTTGTGACAAAAATCACCATGACAAGAGTAAGGATCCCTCCTGGTGTGCAAGATCATTCTCAGTGTCTGACTGATATGAAAAGACCTTGTGGCTCTGCCCTGACTCTTTGACAGGGGGTAAATTGTATCAAATGTCACCATTGTTGGAGTGAAGCAGCTTCAAGCTGTAAATTAGATTAACGGTGTTGGCTGAAATGTGTGGGGAGGTGGCTTTGATGTGATTGTGTTTAATTCTGCATCCCCTAACAGAGTTTTGGCTTTCCATAAAGAGCACCGAGGCTGGGGCATGTTCCCCTCCCTGTGGGTTTAGCCTCTTAAAAATAAGCATGTATGCATTCCCGGAGCTTGCTCATTTTTACTTTGAACAAAATCTACATCCAGTTACATAAAGACAAATGCACACTCAGACACACCACAAGCCACAAACAGATCAAATGATCACCACTGTGTTTGAGATTGGAGGAAACGAGATGTTCTTCAGGGGGTGCGTGAGCGGACCAGACTAACTAGTATGTCATTATGATACCAGCTCCTGGCCTTTGGCTTGGCAACAGCAAATCTATGATGGGAGTCAAATTCAAGTTGACTTTGAGCCAGTGCACTTATCCCAGGGGCTGATTCCATCCCTCAGTATCCTCATCTTGGACAGTGCCGAGATTTTCTCACGTAACAACTAACCAAGGGGGAGGATGTGCCTCTATCTCTGTGCTTGTGTTGTTCATAAACAGAGTCTTGGGACTTTTTCCCTTAACGCCTTGCAGTGAATTATGCTTGGCTGACTGCATGCAGTGAAACATTTCAAGTGACTCAGTGTAAAACTTAACTTTATAGTGTAACACAGATATAGCATCCAAGTCGTGACTGAACAACACATTGACTATAACGTGATATAAAATAAATTTAAACCTGCTGCTTGTGACGGGAACATAATTTAATTAAAAGTGTATGCTTTTATGATGTTTACTTTATGTTGCCAACAACATTGCCCCAAAAGGCAACTCCATCCTCAATCATCAGACCCTTTACTTCTTGGATAATCTTCATACAATCATACAGAAAATAATTTACTGCTCTGTTAAGCTGTGTGACTTTTCAGATTACATTTATGATATTCTACCAACTTGCTCACACATTTTTTGTTAATTAATAACATTATAAAATTGTTGTTATCTGACATTGATTAATCAATGAATCCTGAAATTGTTTTAACCATAAATGACTCAGCATATTTGTTGTGTTTTTCTCTCACATGCAGCTCTGAAGAGGTCCTTCGAGGTAGAGGATGTGGACACTTCCTCTCACCTCTCCCCTGGCTCCCGCCGGACAACCAGCTCCCCTCACCGCAACGCCATGTCTCCCACCAGTATCTACTACCGGGATCTGGGCTCTGCCACCACGGCAACCAACAACAACAACCTCAACTACACCCAACCTCGCTCAATCATGGGCGGAGGAGGCTCCAAGACTCCGGAGCCTGTGTCACGCCGATCTGAACTCTCCATCGATATCTCATCTTCTTCTAACAAGCAGGTGGATAACGCCACCAGCCCTTCCTCCACGCGCTTCGCCACTGGCAGTGCCCTGAAACGCCCTGAAGTCCTGGGTCACTCCAAGACCCCTGAGATGAGCCACAAGAGGGAGGTGACTTTCGCCAAAACTCCCAATGACTCCCCGGTGATACGTCGTAACGAGGGCAACAACAACAACAACGGCACCAGCAAGACCCCCGAGCAGAATCACACTCGCAAGTTTGAGCCTCCAAGTCCTGGCGACATTCGTAAACCTGACATCAGCATCACCAGAGCTCCGCCGGAAAACAACGGACACCACCCAGCAGTGCACCACCCTCATCATCCCAACCCTCACCACAACACCATTGTTACCACCTTCCGCTGCTCCTCGCCCAATCACGCCGGACGGAAATCACCCAACTATGGTAAGTCTTTCTCATTCTAATACTCAACTAACTCCAAACAATAATCAATCCACCTTTATCCTTTACTACTGCTGTACTCCTTCCTGGAAGAGCATGAAACCATTGGTGGTCATGTGTACTGCATCTCTCACATCTGCAATAGTGTTGTTATACCCGTGCACAAGGTAAACACACTTACAGAAAACAAAGTGCATCAAGACTGAGGTTAAAAACTCCCCTAAAAACCTTTGAATGGTAAGTGAGTTTTACATCTAATCTTGCTTCAGTGCTGTAGAAGTGTTCCTTGAGAGGTTTCAGTATGCAGTGATTTCACTAATGATTTAATGAGTCCACCTCTGATAACTGGCAGTTTTCTTTTCCTTTTTTTTTCCAATTTGAGCTTAATGATTTTTTTACACATGGTGGTTCTGTAACCAACCAAGTTTCAAAATTGACCAAAAAGTGGACCAGCAGAAACGAGATTATTTTTCTTTTAATCTATTATTGGTTAATTGGAAAAAGATGCTGTTACAGTTTTTGTTCTCAGAAACATTACCCTTGAAAATAGGAAACAGAACTCTTTCTAGGTCATCATTACAGAGACGTCTGTCATGTACGTCTGTCAGTTTCTAATTCCCTTTTTCCCATTTAATACTGAGTACGTCATTACTTCGACCTAGTTTTTATTTTTGTACTTTTACACATCACTTCAGGGTTTAAGTGTGTTGTAGACAGTGGCCTTTCAGTTTGTCCTTCGCTCAGTATCCATAAAAGGAGTTGTATGTTTATGCATCTAAGTTGTCTGTGTCCACAAATCTTTTAGTGTTACCATTTGGTGTTTAGCTGACTGGCCTCTATAAGGCTGCAGGACAGACATCCAGTCATCAGTG
The DNA here is from genome assembly GCF_009762535.1 of Notolabrus celidotus. Lineage (NCBI taxonomy): Eukaryota > Metazoa > Chordata > Actinopteri > Labriformes > Labridae > Notolabrus > Notolabrus celidotus. Next base: position 17,027,533 of record NC_048278.1, read on the forward strand.
GAAAAAATCTATTCATGGTAAAAGGCTGTAAAAGTTAGTGTCTTAAAATAATTCAAAAACAAAATTTGATCTTTTGTTTGGAGGAAAAGGGAACTTTTGACTCTTGGCTGTAATGTATTTCACACTCAAACCCAGCTGTAATAAAAAAGTCACAGTTTCTAGTTAACATTTTATTGTACGTTTTTCTTGTGGTTTCACATCTTTGTTCTCCTTCTTCATTCACATTGAGGTAACAAACAAACCCAAATGCTCTCCCTTTAATTTGGAAAAAATAATTGAGGAGAAGCTTCTTTGATTTGTCTGATCCATGCATTTCTGTCAGTAAAATAAGTAATCACGTCCTTGGAGGCCCGTTGTTTCAGAAGACTGAATGTCTGTATTTGTGGTCTGTTATTAATGCTGCATCGGAGCCAGGTTGTTTTTTTGTTATGTGATAGAAGCCTAACCTTGGGATCACCAGACCAGCACCCTGATTGTCTTATAGTAACCAGCGTTAAAAAATGCAGTTAAATAGAGCAACATAGAAGGAGCCAAAATATTTACATTAGCTTCTCTGATGCCGCCCCTGACATAAAACAACCACATAAAAACTTTTAATTCAAGTTTTTTTTCAGTTGGAGGTCAATATATAAGATGAAATGAGAAGAACCATGTGCTTTTTTTATTTTCTGTATGATTGTGGTTTTCTTTTAATTCCTTCTTCTAAGGAGTAAGTTTGTTTACCAAGCCAACCTAGATATCTATTGTTGTGCGGGGAATACAATACGATGTTTTTAACATTACTAGGTGTTGCATTGTTGTGATGTTTAAGCCTTAATATAGAATGACACTCCAAGACCGAGTGTTACAAATGGAGGTGATTTTGTTGATAACTCTTGCCAGGTTCATCATCATCATTGTCACTACAAGCTACTCCTTTCACCTTGCCACAGTGTTGTGCCTTGTCATTTGGTGTTACTTTACAAAACAGCGACTAAAACTGCTTTGAGCAAGGCTGCTCTGTGTTTTGTTTATTTATATGTGCGGCCTTGGTCACTGAAGTAGCTGATAGCTTACATCATGATAGAACTACAGTGAAAGCTTTTCCGTGTAGTACTATATGAATCACTGTTTCCATACAGCTTGTAACAACTTTCCCAACTTGTTTATGATGAGCTCATCCTGACCTGTACTTTTTGATGGCTATAAAATAAAATAAAATAAAATAAAATAAAATAAAATAAAATAACCCATTTAATAATTTGGCAGATTTCCCACATTATGTTTACAGTCCCAGTTTATGTCTGTGTGTCTGTGGAGACTGTAAATCTTTGTTTTTTTGTCTATGTTGAAGCTTTTACATGGCGTTATCACAGATTATAGAGCTAAAAACAGTTAATGGTCCACAGAGAGAGCCACTAAGAGCAGTCAAAATGAGGGGTGACCTGCCTGATGGGCCCAAGGGCTCTGAGTGGGCCCACCATGCTCTGCATTAAAACATTATCAGGGGAGCTAAATACAAAAAAAAATACTCCTTGGAATAACTGTAATGTACCTTCATTGTTAATGGTTATGTTATATAATGAATGAAAATACACCAGTCTCTTGGTATGTGGGGGACAATGGTTGATAAAGAATAGTTTTCCCTGTTGCTTCATTTATACGAGATTAAATAACTTAAGAGTAATATACATATGACACATGATATGCTTTGGGAGCTACAGTTACAGCATCAGTAACGATCATGTAATGTTGTTTTTCCATATGGCTGTCAACTGTGTTTTTAGGGTCTCTTCGATAAGCCGCTTTCCTGCCCATTCAATTTTTCCAAGAGGAAATGATATCACACTCAAACACACACTCACACACCACAGTACAGAGAGTATCCTGTGTTTCCTTCCGTGTTCTGTCAACGTGATTGTTTCCCACCGCTCTGTGACCTCACTGCAGCACGTTTCCTCTGTCAAGGATCATGTGATCTAAGTCTGTCAGTTCCCTCCTGTATACGTAAATCCCTCTGTACTTTGATCCAAGTTTCATGGATAAGGGGATGCACCAGGGTGTTTATTCAAAAGATCAGCATGGTTGTGACTCAGATGAGAAATTACACTCATTTTTATTGCCTGATTATCATGCTAAAAAAATAAACAGAAACCATTATTTTTGTTGTTAGGTTAGTTTTTATAAATTGTTGGAGTCTTGATAAATCAAAAGAGGAAAAATATGTGCTTGCTTTCACTTCTCCTCTGTGCTGACTTTCTACTTTCTCTCTTTAAACCACATGTCTTTGGGGTCTGGGTTTCTTGGATCCATCATTGCAAACGTTTGTTCAATAGATCCAAACTGTTATTAACTGTACTTTGCAGATGGGTGTTTTACAACCACACTTACTGCTATGCAAGAGTAACAACCTTGACTTAGTGGTCCTCAGCAATTTGAGACAATTTTATACTCTTCAGCTCTCAGGCAACATTTTAAAGATTGTACTATTAGAAAGGATCAATTACTTTTTGGCATTTGGCTGTATTATGAAAAACCTTAGTTTTCAGGCATTGCAGGCTAGCTATGCAATATTCATCAGTGGTTTATGCCATTTTACAGGGATTTTTCCTTCCTTCTTGTGAAAGTGCCTATGAAACATATTTCACATATGCACTCTTGAAATGTGTTATTGTTGACTAAGAATGGGCCTTTGATATCTATACAGGAGTAGGTCCCCTCCCATGGAGGCTGCCATCTTGCACTGTCATGTTTCTACAGTAGCACAGAGCAGACAAGTTAGTAACCTATGAATTTTTGTATTTAGTGAATGACCACATAAAATGCACTGGTTGGAGGACAAAGAAGATGAGAGTGGTTGTTGTGTGCAAAATAATCTATAATGATGGTAAAAACTTGGTAAATAGAGGATCATACTCATCATACCTCGCAGGATGTTCTTGTTCCAAAGGACACCGTCGCTTCACTGATGGGTGAGCAAGAAAGTGTTTCAATGTAGAATCTGACAGCTAGATATTGCTAAATTTTCTCATTTTTACACACTGGTCATTCAGTCAGCAGTTGACTGATTGCTGTGATGCCCTGTGCTTAGTCACAGACCAACAAAAACTTGGACAAAGCTTAGCTGCTTTTGTGATTAACGGAACACAAAGAAATTGAGACTATTTTTGATAACTTTGGTTGTCAAGCTGTTATTTTTAGCATTATTATCGATACTCTTTACTTGGTTTACAAATCCCCTCATAGTCCTGCTCCAGACTACTTGTCTGACTTGGTTTGTAGTAATATATGTCTTTTGGGTCTTTTGGTTGTTGCCTCTTAGTCAGTAGTGATAAAATCTAAGACTCATGCCCAGGCTGCTTTTAGCCACTGTCCAAGCCTGTGGTGCAGCCTGACCTTTTTTTTTTTTTTTTTTTTTTTTTTTTTTATTACAACTTTTGTATTCCTTTTTTTTTTTTTTTTTTTTTTACATCAAACTTGTGTCAATTTCAACTTTTTTTGATTTCAACATTTTTAGTTGCATGTTAAGCAGGCTGCAGCTTTCATTATGTAAATAAAGTTTGTTTGATTATATAAGTGTTTCCCAAGGCACATTCATTTTGGTGAAATTTCCAAATTGTCAGATCAGTTTAATTCAATTAAATAAATTACCATGTTCTATTAAAGTTAAAGAGGAGCCATGTGTAAAGATTGTACTATTCCACTGTGAAGTAACTACTTTCAGTTAAATGCTTATACATATTCACAGTTTTTCTCAAGATCACTTTTATGTTCTCGAAGAGTTAGGCATAAAACCTATAAGATGTGACTCTAAATGGATGTGATAAGCTGTAGCACATGCAAGGAAAATGACAAGAAAGAAAACCCTCCCGACCATTGGGGTCACTTCAGGCAATAGACAGCAGACTGATTCTGATTGGTATCTGGTCTGCTCCTGTGTTCAGCCAGACGGGAACGTTATCTTGACAGGCAGGCCTGCTGTTCATCAATCCATCACACTCCGCAGAAACTCCTCTATCTTACATCTCGAGGCAGAGAAGCAGAGACCACCTGCGGTCCGAAATAACACATTTCTTATCTCTTAAGACCAGCTTACAAACTTTAAAAAACTTTGTTTCATCTGGAGACCAAAGCTGGTGTGATTGTATGTATTGCTTTATCAAACCAAATGACTTTTAATTTGCTGTGGTAAATCACAAGAAAAGCATCAGATGTTCAAAGGCAGGAAACACTTTTTGCTTGGATTAAAACCATTCTATAAAACTGTTGTTCATTTAGCTTTTTGCTTGAGTCTTTTTTTGAAGTGGCTAAGAATGCTATCATTTCAACACCAGGATGAACTACTTTTTATTGACTGCAGCCTCTGGAAAATGTCTTCAGATAAAGAATCTGGCCATAAATAGTCTTGTTATCACTGAGATGAAGACTTGGAGGTTATCTTTCTGGTCACATCCAATAACCATTTTTTAAAACTTTTTACTGTTTTATGAGGAGGAAACTGACATTCAACCATCACATGGATTGCTGTAACAAGACTTTTGAAAGTTATTCTTTCTGAAATAGAGGAGAAATGTAGTTTTAAAGGGCATTACAAGTCCAGTTTTCCTCTTATGAATGGAAGAATAAAATATATTTCTACCCAGCAGATTTGTTTTTTTGTGTTAATGTGTCCCCATAACTCTGTGGTATATTTATTTTACTAATTAAGATGGAGGAATGTCCATTTGTCTTTTATTTGGATCTACCCTCTAAAAGTGGGGAGAAGTGGAGGGCAGGGTGATTTGTCTCTGCCTATCCATGGGTCAGGAAAGGGCACACACAAAAACAAACACACTTTATTCTTTAAAAATGTTCTCTTACTTTTTCATCTTTTGTCAACACATCTCCACATGTAGAAACACACATACAGGCACCCTGAGGCCAAGGCATATCCGAGGTCAATCCTCTTGCAGTGTAATTACCATGGATTGATCCAGGACCATTACTCAGTGTGACCTGTTGGCTAATTACCAAGGTGGGGCAAGGCAAAGAAGAGGAAAGGGAGATTTTGGTACATGATTGTGATTGGCAACTGTTGCTGACTGAGGATAGAAACATTTGAAAATTTAAAGACAGTTTGGACTTGAACCAAAAGGAGCCTATTGCTCTTGTACAATCATGCACTAAATGTTTTGCATCAAGGATGAAAACTAATTGAAATATGCAATGATTAAGATTTGTGTATACGTGATGGAAAAGTTGCATTAAAATCTGCTGTTGGTCACTATTTGGGCTTTGATAGCCTGATGCCCATTGGCTGGCAACTTTCTTCCACCAGCAGTCCACACCATATTTTTTGTGGAAACCCCTGCATTTCCTCTCTCCATGTTATTGTATACGAATCACAGTTGTTTCAATCTAGGGGAGTTCAACATTATTTAAAGGAATAACTATTCTTCCCTTTGTTTCTGTCTTTACGTGTCTGCATATAAATATCATGGTAACTGTACTAAGGACTAATTTTTGAACCCTTGGAAAAATATGGAATACATTTACTAAATTTTCAAGTAATAAGAATAAAAAAACTTTTCAATAATGTCTCAGAAGTAACTCATCCTTTTTTCTCTTACGCCGGCAGTTATTGGTATACTGGTTGTATAGTTTTATCATGTTTTATAGAAAGCTTTAATTGAGTTTGACTTGTTTTTTTATTTTACACATGAAGAATCACATGTGGTACTTAACTGTGAATGAACTCCTTGCTGTGCACCATCATTAATAGTTTGATAATCACATCAGCCATGTGACTTAGCCTTGTTTTGTGTCTTGGATGTTTTTTTATGCTGTCAAAGCAAATATCATGGGAGCAATCATGTTCTGTTGCTCAGTTACCTTTCAAGCAAACTGAATGTTTGAGGAATTTCACCTTTTGGCCAATAAAAAGACTGCAAATCAGTGAACACCCATACTTCTTATGGGCTGAACCCAATCTGTTAAAGAAGACTGATCATCACCACTGAGTACATTTGTTAGAGTAGTTATATCAGTGGACAAGAAAAGGTGACAATCAATTAGTTATTCAATAAATCAATCAATCATTAGTTGTATAGCGCCAAATCACAACAAACGTTATCTCAAGACGCTTTTACAAACATAGCAGGTCTAGACCACTCTATGTCAAATTATGAGACCCAACACCAAGGCAGGATAAGACTCAGTCTTACCCTACCTTAATCCACCATGAGCATTGCACCTCGCAGTATTTAGCTAGTTACAGCGGCGAGGAAAAACTTCCTTTTAACAGGCAGAAACCTCAAGCAGAACCAGACTCATGTTAGACAGCCATCTGCCTTGACCGAGTTGGGTCTGGAAAGAGGGATAGAAGACAATAAGAGAGAGAGGTGATAGTGATGAGACAAGTAGTAGAAGCTGTTGCAGCTGGAGTCCAGAACGTCTGCAGCAGTGTCTGGAACGTCCACAGCAGGAGGACGTCTATGGCAAGACACGTCTTCAGCAGACAATGGACAGTGGGATAGTTTTGTTCAAATTAAAAAGCTGAAACTGGGATTGCCTCATGCTTTTCTATACATTCTTGCTGTTTCTTGAAGAGATTAGTTAATTTCTAAAGACCAGCATAAAAGATGCTGAAATATAAACAACTTTTTAATGTAATAGTTCATTTTTAACAATGTTTTTAAAGATGAATTGTTCATTATAGCAAGTAGTGACCTTGAGAACTAAAAAAATTAAGCGTTTTTGCTATGACTTATTTTTTTATTTGATGATCACATAATGATGCTCTTGCACTGAGGCACAGCTTGTCCCTGGCTATCTTTGACTCAGCTGCAAAACAGAGCTCTTGCTCATTTGAAGTCAGTGAGCCTCAAGATAGTGACGTCTGTCTTTTCTGTTAAAAAATGTCCTACAGTGATGACACTGACAAGTGTCACTTATCAGTGATGACACTGACAAGTGTCACTTATCATCAAGTTGAATTTGACTTAAGCTATAGGTGCACTTCTGGAAAACACCACCAGGAGGCAGCGTGTGACAGATGAAATCTGCTCTGACACCAACACTGATTAGAAAAAAGAATAAGAAAAGCTGTGTTTCCTGTTCTTGAAGCCCGATTAAATGAAGAACAAAACTCTAAACTTAACATATTATCTTTAGTACTATGCTGCCCTTTTTCAGAGAACTTAGCCTGATAAAGAAACTTCAGAAGCTCAGACCTCACAACTGTATTGTTGCAGAAATGCATCAAAGACAGAGGTCAGTCTGTTTCCTTTCATGTTTTATCAAAGACTTTAACACTCCAATACATCATAACAAAAAAGACACATTCAAAATAATGTCTTTCATGTCTTTGAAGTGTGTGGACAGCACTTACAAAACTGGACATGAAAGGTTTTCTCTTATTTTATGAACATTTTACATTAGAAGAGGAGGAGGAGGAGGAGGAGGAGGGGGGAGGGGCTGGGAGAAATGGGAAAGGGACAGCCCTTCTGCCCTAGATAAGTGGACACACACACACACGCACGCACGCACGCACGCACGCACGCACGCACGCACGCACGCACGCACACACACACACACACACACACACACACAGAGAGAGAGAGAGAGTTCCCCTCTCCCCCAGATAAAGCTTTCGGAAGTTGAAGTTTACATTGCGCATCTGGGGGAAGTCAGGGGTTAAAGAAGTTTCCCACCACTGCAGAAAGACCTTTGTCCGCTTGAGTCATCATATCAAATCCCACAGCTGCAGTAAACGCCCCCTTTGCGTTCACTTTCTCCTGCATGCTGTAAAGCCAACACAGTCACGGATGTTACCTTTACCTACACGTCAGAGCACACATGTTCAAACTCACACACATAATTTCTTCTTTGCACTGGGGACAAGACTTTTTGGCTGATTTATCACACTCTGTTTTCCACAGAGAGTTCAGAAGACCTGACTTTGAACAGACACAAACACACTGTATCATCCTTTTTTCATCTCCCTAAGTTTGAATACAGTGTGATTTGAGCCATCAGAACCTGATGAAGCAGTTAAGTAAGGCAATGTTAGTGTAAGGAGGCATTCTCATCAAATATCTCTTTTCTGGTTGTATTCCTCCCGCTCACCCAGATATTACACTCCACTGTGGATTCTCCAAGCAAGAAAATGATGAGAAAATCATGTCCTCTGTCTTGGCCATGAAAATGACGAAATGAAGCCAAAGAAACAGAGATCATTTTTGCCATGGTCCTGCGATCTGTTCAAATAATAAATGAGACTTGATGAGGGGGAAGAGAGATTCCTACATAACAAGTGTGTGGGTTAAGTATGTGAGGAATATGAAAAATATGAGGGTGCAGTCCTGTCACATGTGTTACACCAAGTTAAAACATTTCACACAGTTGATTGTAGGTTCTACTTTATAATGATAGAGCAGGGTCACATAGACCAGGGCAACAGATCAGGTCTATGTGCTCCTGTTAACTAATGAAGATAAGTTAGATAGAAGGTGTAAATTGTGTATCTGTTAACACCACACTATGTTTTATGATGTAGCATTGGATTGTGGGCAAATAAAATAAAAAGTAAATTGCAGCAGAACCAGATATATTGTTGAGTTTATTCTATGGACTCTTCCTACTTTTCAAAAATGGGAACCTTCACCCAGAATGCAACAAGTTTTGGAAAAGCTATGTGCTTGTTTGGTATCAGCAAAGTTTTAAGTAATCGGTCAGAAACTGACAAAATGAGGAGTGTGTATATAAATACATTTGGTCATTTTGAATATTCATCCAGAACCAACACAGACTCAGGTGACGTCACTTAATCAAATTTTTCTGATGTTGACATACTTTGGTGTCACTGCAGTCCCAGAGGGTTTCATATATTTTATATACACATGCAGTTTTATCCCACAGAACTGAGAAAAGAGTTGGAATGCAAA